>NW_022111373.1:8992022-8993028 GCF_000313985.2 Echinops telfairi
GGACACTTCAACATTTAGAAGTCGAGAAGGGTGACATACCCAGCAAAGGAAACTGAAATCGAGTGGTCAATTATTGATAGAAAAAAAGAAACAAACGGGACAGTGTGGTACCTCAGAAACTAAATAGAGGAGACTGTTTCTTTTTTTTTTTTAAATATAAATCATTTTATTGAGGGCTCTTACAACTATTGTAACAATCCATACATCAGTTGTATCAAGCACATTTGTACATATGTTTACATCATCATTTCAAAACATTTTCTTACTACTTGAGCCCTAGGTATTAGCTCCTCTTTTTTCCCTCCTCCACCCTCCCACCCTTGTGAACCTTTGATAAATTATTTAAAAATTTTTTTCATATCTTACATTGTCTGTTGTCTCCCTTCACCCACATTTCTGTTGTTCACAAGGAGACTATTTTGAAGAGAGAATGTTCTTAGTTCTGACAAATGGTAATAAAAGATGAAATAAAAAGAAGATTGAGGATCTAAAATTGTTACATAATATCCCAGATCCAGCCTGGTCCAATTTCAGTGTTCCCATCTTTGTTAGGAAATGCAATTTAGCAAGCCAGAATGTGGGGGTCCTCCAGGACCTCCCTCTTTATCCCTTCTTATATCTAATCTAATGGTAAATCTTATAACAACTCTATCTCCTTAAGAGAACCCCAGTCCACCTACTACTGTTTATCTTAGGTAGTAAAGAGTGGTTAGCTTCTAGGGTTGCCAAATCTAGCAAGTTATATGATGCCCAGTTAATTTTGAATTTCGGATATGCAATAAATGCTTTTTTTGGTTAAAAAATAGTTTTATTGTCATATAATTCACACATCATACAATTCAATAGTTCAATCCCATGAAGAAGAGTTGTACCACAATCCATTTTAGAACATTTTCTTCATCTTTGTACTCATTATTATTAGTTCTCTATTTTCCCCCAACCTCCCCTGACATACCCCCATGGAGCCATTAATCCATAGATTTATCTAGCCTGGATTTCATATACA
>NW_022111373.1:8995157-8997379 GCF_000313985.2 Echinops telfairi
TGAAGAGCTTTAAACAGGATATGACGTATACTTGGTATGCATTTTAAGTATACAAAGAGGATAATGGACTGTAGAGGAGGTGAATTGAAATCCGTTGGGAAACCTTTTGGTGGCTTAAGCCAAAGTGGTGGTGGTAAGAATAAGGAAAAGCTGAATTTTCAATACTACTTATACATGATAGCGTTGGCACATAGCTGCCACCAGCAACTATCTGCTGCACTGAAATGCTTCCGAAGAGTGAGGAAAAGAGAAAACTGAAGAGTAGAGAGAGCCACAGAGGGGCCAAAGGGGGAAGAGGTTCACATATGTTACACCTGAGTAAAGTCAGGACAGGAAATATTTCCACTTAGCCTGAGGGGAGCTGAAAGTAGATTGGTTTGGCATTAAATAAGGGAGGAAGTAATGTTAGTATGCGCAGACAACTCTTTGAAGAAACTTACTTTTGGACTCGCTGCCATCGAAATGATTCTGACTCCCAGCGACCCCTTCTGTGGACAAGAGGAAAGAAAGGCGGGGCCAGAAAGTAGATGCACGGTTTCTGTAAGGTGAGAGAGACCTGGGCATTTTTTTAAAGTTACAGTACAAAGCAAAGTCTGGGGAAACAGGAGAGTTTTAATTGCATACAATTTTCCCTGCTAATTGGGAGAAAAAGCTTTTCTGTAAAGTTATTTCTGTGAAACCTGGAGCTTTTGAAATAAAGATTTTTTTTATTTTAGCAAATCAGATAGTGAAACATATACTAGATTCTATTTTAAAACTATTACAAATGCACAGATTAAAATTGGTTTGTCAAAGCTTGAGGTTTCTTGCCTTCTTTCAAATCAGTGATTGGTTTAATAACTATGATGCTAAAGTATATTTTGATTTATGTATAGGTAATGTAGCTTGTGAAGATTTACATGTTGAGAAAGCTTGCCCTCCAACCCCTGAACAAACAAAGAAAAAAGCAAGTATTGAAACGAATAACTACATAAATCATAAATCACCCATTTTATTAATACAGGACATATTTTAACCAGTACTGTTAATGAAATTAATTTCTAGCTAATTATGCTACTAACATTAAAGCGTTTGTGGAGTCTAGCAGATTATTCAATTTGGTGAAAAATCTACATAATATACAGTATACTTAAATTTGCAGGATTATACTCTATGTATGGGATATATATTCTGTATAAGTTTAACAAAGGGAATTATACTGTATATTTCTTCCAACTTCTTTATGGATCATTGGATGCCTATGTAGAGTTGATCTGAGTCAAAATCAACTCATTGGCAATGGGTTTGGTTTGGGTATTATAAATTTAAGGTAAAAAGAAAAGTGGTACTTTATAGTCAGAGCAGTATTTTATGTTGAGGATTACTTGTGAATCAGAACATTGAACCAAGAATCTGGAATCTTTAAGACAAGGGCTAAGATTTGAGTAGCTACTCAACAGTAAATATTATTCATAAACACATATATATTTTTCCTTATATCATATCCTATTGAGTAGTTTTATCCCTATTTTATAGCTGAAATTTGAGATTTAGCTGCTGACGAATTTGTTTGAGCACCTTGTGGCAGGCCTTTCTGTTTCTTAAACCTGTACTCTTTTCACTACACCATACTGTTCCTGTTGAAGTTGGGGATTGAATTGAAAGAGTAAAAGAGTGGTAACGGGGGGATTCATTAGTAGGCAGGTGCAGAGCATTTTCTCCCATTTTGTCATTGATTGCAGTTTCCACAATGTAATATTACTTACCCCACGCCCTCTTTGTGTTACCTATTTCATTCTTCCTTCTTTTTACTTCTTCCTATCTTCTGAACTTTGATTAAGCGCCAAACTTTAATGTCAGATGGTTGATTTTTCTAAGGAGTGTGTATCTCTCTAGTGTTACTGTTTACCTTATGGGTCTGTCTGAAGGACCAGGCCTCAGGATGACTAAGACCCATAGTCTCTGTGGTTCTACGAGTCTCTGTCAGAACCGTCTGCCTGGCCTTCATTTTTGTGATTTGGGTTTTGTTTCACACATCCCTGGCACTCTATCCAGGACCTTCTTTTTTTTTTTAAATCATTTTATTGGGAGCTCGTACAATTCTTATCACAATCCATATATAGATCCATTGTGTCAAGCACATTTGTACATTTGTTGCCCTCATCATTCTCAAAACATTTGCGTTCTACTTGAGCCCTTAATATCAGCTCCTCATTATGAAATCCCATTCAGATTCCCATTCA
>NW_022111373.1:8998046-8999358 GCF_000313985.2 Echinops telfairi
CTCTCTTTTCATCTCACCCCTGGTAACCATCAAAGAATATTTTCTTTTTATGTATGAAACCTTTACTTGGCTTTTTGTAATTGTGGTCTTGGGTAGTAATTGCTATTTTGTGATAGATTTATTACACTTAGCTTAATGTCCTTCCAGTTCATCCATGTTATGAGGTGTTTCTCAGATTATTCATCATCATTCTTTAAGGGTCCATAGTATTTTGTGTATATGTGTCATAGTTTGTCCATTCTTCTGTTGATGGCCATGTAGATTTCTTCCATTTTTTTGCTATTGTGAAAACTGCTGCAGTAAACATGGGTGTGTATCACTGCTCATTATCATAGGATATATAATGGGATTTCTGGACCATCTGGCATTTCTATTTTTAACTTTTTAAAGAAAATGCCATCTTATTTTCCACCAGCAATATATGAAAGTTCTAACCTTTCTACACCCTTGTCAGCATTTATTGTTTTCTGTTTTATTTTAAACTTTGCTATTAATGCTGGGGTGAGATGATATTTCATTGCTTTTGATTTACGTCTCTCTACTAGCTAATGAGCATTTCTTCATGTGTTTGTTGACAAGTGAATGTCTTCTTTGGTGAAGTGTCTACTAGTTGCAAACCTTTTGGTAAGAGATCATGGTGGCCTTCATTTTGTCGTTTAGGAAAGATGGAGAAGTGTGGTGGACTAAAGATCATTTTGCCAGCAGATGGGTTGGATATAGGGGGTGGGTTGGATATAGGGGTGAAGAAGTGAGAAGTGTCAAGAATGACTTCTAGGTTTTTATCTTGAGCCACTTTGGTTGTTAAAACCCTTTTCTGTTAAGTCAACTCCCAATTCAGAGTAACCCCATATTGAAAAAACTCTGTAGTGAGGTTGTAAAGGTGGTGTGACCAGAGAGGAAGAGGAAAATGAACAGAACATGATACTTTGGAAGCTACGAGAGAAGAGTGTTATTTTATTCCTGAAAGAGGAATAGTCACCAATATTGGAAATTGTTTGAAAGTCCAGTAATATGAAGAGTCTGGGGTGGGGGGAAGCAATTTCATTCGGAACTATGAAGGCAACTGGCAACTTTAGGAAAAGTAATTTGGTTGACTACTGAGTAGCAAGGCAGATTGGCATAGCTGCAGAAGTGGAGTAAATAAGGAGGTGATTTTGTATACAGCTAGTCTCTGAAGGTGGGGAGTAGGAACAAAGAACAGATTGGAGGAAAAGGCAAGATCAGAAGAAGCTTCCTTTTTAAAAAAAAATCATTTTATTAGGGGCTCATACAACTCTTATCACAATCCATACATACATCAATTGTGTAAAGC
>NW_022111373.1:9001567-9002373 GCF_000313985.2 Echinops telfairi
ATATATATAATATATATATAGCAAAAAAACTCACTGCCATGGCATAGATTCTGACTGACAGCAACCTTGTTAGAGCAGGATAGAACTGCTTCTGTTTCAGAGATTACACCTCTTTGCAGGAATAAAAAGCCTCACTTTTCTCCCACAGCTGTGTTTTCATACTGCTGACCTGGCAGTTAGCAGCCAGATACATAACCCATTATGCCACCAGGGCACCTCTTTTATATATGGAAAGAGATTTATATCAAGAAATGGCTTATATGGTTTTAGAAGTAAGTAATCCCAGTCTCATTCAAGTCGATGTAAGCTGGAGGCTTCTTACTTGTGTAGCTTGCAAGGTGATGAACAGGAAGCAGGAAGTTGAAGCACGATGGTCACAGACAGGTGGACGCAGACCTGAATGAATCCAAGGTTGGCAGTCTGCTGCTCCTGTAGCCCAGATGTAGGATCCAGTTTCGGCCAATGGCAAAGGGGCTAGATTAGAAGGCTTGGTTCTGCTCAGGGTCTCTCTCATGCAAAAGGCCACACCCCTAAGGGGTGTCATCAGACTGATCTGATTGATTGGTTGAGCTTTCACCCACATTAAATTGACCTAAAATCTATCCATCTCAGTGTAGGGCTGAGCATTGTTTTGTTCTATGGTGATTGTATTACTATGACTTACAATTGACTACTTGACCGTTACCAATAAAATGTAAATGATGGAAGGAAGAAAGAGAGGTTAGCCAATGAAATTCAGTAGGCAGTTGAAGTTTCTGTGGCCTGGAGATATATAGTTAAACTTAGTCTGAATGTCATGTCTTTAG
>NW_022111373.1:9014755-9015978 GCF_000313985.2 Echinops telfairi
GGGATAACAGTTGTATGAGCCCCTAATAAAATGTTAAAAAAAAAAAGAGAGAGAGAAGGGCCTTCCTCCAGAGCCAACAGAGGGGGGCGGGGGAAGCCGTCCCCAGAGTAGGCACCCTGAATTTGGACTGCTAGCCTCCCGGGACAAAAGAAATTTGTTTGTGGAAGCCACCCACCTGTATATCTGTTGGAATTTTCCCTCAAACTCTTTGAATGCCCCTTGCCTATAGGATTGTTATGAGTTAGAATTCACAAGACAGCAATAGTAGGAGCAACCAACATATTAGCGCACAACACACACACACACATTAAAAAAAAACATTATGGGAAGCAGCACGTGAGACTCATTAAGGCAAGTGTGCCCGACCTGACCCTCCCCCACTGGGGCAACGCGAAGGGAGCGCAGCAGGGCAGCAAGGGGAGCAAAGCAGTGACGTCCCCAAGGAATCACAAAAATAGACTTTGGACTCAGGGGGCAGGGCTTGGCACCTCTTCAGACCCAATCAGAACACAGTCATAAGGGTCAGCAGACAGACCTGGAGTCATTTATAGGCTTTGTTTTGTTGTTTTGTTTTTTGTTTTCCTGTCTATCTATATAAGATAGGATAAAAAATCCTGAGGAGAAAACAATTGGACTGATGTTTTCCAGGGGACATGGGAGAGAGGAGGTGAGGAAAAAGGAGAGGGGAGCCAACAAACCCAGGGACAATGGAACAAGAGATCTAAAATCGATGGCAAGGAGGGTGTAGAATGCCTGGTGGGGTTTGATCAAGTGCAATGTAGCCGAGAGGAATTACTGAGAGCCAAACGAAGGTTGAACATGTTAGGTGCACAGGAGGAAAGTAAAAGGACACAGCGGAAAGAACTAGGAGGCAAAGGGCATTTGTAGAGGTCTAAACATAGGCAGGTACACATGTAAATATATGTATATATAACAATATAGATATAGGTCTATGTACATATATTTGTATGTTAAGTATTAAGGTAGCAGATGGACATTGGGCCTCTACTCCAGTCCTCCTTCAACGCAAGAACACTTTGTTCTAATAACCTGGCATTCTGTGATGCTCACCTTCCCAACACAATCACTGAAGACAAAAATGGGTGCATAAGCTAATGTGGTGAAGAAAACTGCCCAGCTATTATAAGATACAGTGTCTGCTGTCTTAAAGGCTTGAAGTTAAACAAGTGGCCATCTAGCAGGGAAGCAACAAAGTCTGCATG
>NW_022111373.1:9017412-9019522 GCF_000313985.2 Echinops telfairi
TAGATCCTTTTCATTGGTTCCCTCTTTCCAACCCACTCTCCCTCTACCCTCCCACTGAGTGATGTTTTTAAAATATAAACTCAATCATGTCATCTTCGCCTTAGAATATTTTTTTTCAAATTGAAGTTCTGTTATTTCTTTCTTTTTAACACTTTTATTGGCATTTCTTCAATATATCATACAATTCAGTAGTTCAAACAGTGATTACCACAGTCCATTTTTGCACATTTTCTTCTACCTTGTACTCATTATTGGTGTAATTACTATATTTTTTACCTGTGGGAAAAAGTACACAGCAAAGCATTCTCCAATTCAACACCTTCTATATGTGTATTTCAGTGCCATCAATTATATTAAATTATGCAACCATTATTAATACCCTTTTCCAAATTATTCTACCACCATTGACATAAACATAATGCCCCTTTTGCAAAAACTCTTCTTCCTTCACCCATGGTAGGCATTGGTCAACCTTTGTTTCTTTTTCTGTTTTTTTTTTTTTCAAGTAGTTTTCTTGATATAAAATCCACATATAGAAAAAGATATGGCCAGAGTAGTATCCTTTCACTATATTTATTCTATCTATATGTGCTGAGCAAATAATCTGAGAAACTGGGCTATAGGAAGAACCTGCTGAATGAAAGCGAAGAGGACTTGAAGCACTTATTTGTAAAGATTTGTAAAAGGTTGGTCTCCACCAACTCCTCCTTTGGGAAAATTCCCTTTTCCCTAACTCCAGCATCGATTAGGTACCAGTCATTGTCGCTCTAATAAAAGTCTGCACCTCTGTTACAGAACTTAGCAATCATACATAGGTATGGCTTGCTAACTGCAAGGTCAGTGTATTAAAACCCAGCTGCTGTTGTGCTCAAGAAAGATGAGGCTGTCTGCTCTCTGCTCCTATACAGTTGAATATAGCCTTACTCAATGGCAGTGGGCTTGTTGTTGTCGCCTGGTTTAGTTTATCTTACAATCACTTGTTTAATTTCCTATTTATCTTGCTGGTGGATTGTGGACTTTTTCAAGGTTGAGATTATGCTTTATTCGTTTATTCAAGACAGAGTCCATTTCAATGTTTGGCAAGGTCGGCATTCTTAGTTGAGATCAAGTTGGTGCTGAGGGTCTTCCTCTTTTTCAGTAACTGTACTTACTTTCGCAGGCATGAGCTCCTCATTCAATGATAGGTCCCTCCTGAAAGCATGTTCAAATATTTGTAAGATGAAGTTTCATCATCTTCACTTTCAAGGAGAATCTGGCTCTACTTTTGCCAAAAAAGTCATTCATTCTCTTACTAGTTCATAGCATATGCAATATTCTTCACCAACACTGGTTCAAAGTCATCAGTATTCTCTTCTTCCTTACTCACTGTCTACCTTTCCTATACATAGCAGGCAAATGAAAATATATCTTGGATCAGGTGCACCCGAGCCTTCAAAGTTGTTGTGTTTTTTTAACAGTGTAAAATGGTCTTGAGCAGCAGAATTGCTCAATGCAATGTGCCGCTTGATCTCTTGACTACTGATATCATCAGCATTGATTGTGGATCCAAGCAAAATAAAATCCTTGGCAAGTTCTTTTTCTTCATTTATCATGATGATGTTATTGGTCCAGTGTGAGGGTTTTTGCTTTCTTTACACTGAGTTGTCGTCATTGCAATGAATTCTCAAACTCAGCAGAGTAGTAGAGAGTGCCATGGGAGAGAGAGTCGGTGTTAGAATTGGTTAAAAGGTTGCAAGATAGAGGTGTGTCAGACCTGTGCGTCTGTCTAATGAGAATCAGCCTGGGGCTGATGCTGATTCCCCTCTTCCCTCCTTGGGAAGGTAGAGGAAGTCAGATACTGCCCCCACACCTTTTTTTTTTTACAAACCTATTTCTACCATCCTATTTTCATTTCATTTTCTTTATGCTTCCATTTTATTTTTCACTTTTTCTTATTAACAAAAAGTATGTTTTACTTTTTAATTTCAGTTTTTCTCTTTGCAATTGTACTTTCTAGTTCTATTTATTTTTTAACTTTTGTACTATGAATTGGGTGAAGGATTACAAAATAGATCAACAGTTTTAAAAACATTCAAAACTTACACCCATTTTCCTTCATCTAATTCATTGC
>NW_022111373.1:9021152-9022436 GCF_000313985.2 Echinops telfairi
CTGAATGAATGGATTGTGATAAGAGCTGTAAGAGCCCCCAATAAAAAGATTTTTTTAAAAAAGACCCGAGTTTCTACTTACCGAAGTAGAATGTAGAACAATGCCTTTGTGAACTATGTTATGTCAATTGCCCTTGGTTCCCCCAAGACCGTGGTTCTGCTCCCCCAGGCACAGTGTCTCATTCCCTCGAAAGGTTTGGTTATGTCTAGGAAGTTTTCATTACTTTGTCCCTACATGCTCCACTAAATTTGTGGATATTTGTCCAGCAAAGGTAAACACACATAAAATTTCTTCTGTCAAATATATATATATACACATATATATATATGCCCACTCACCCTTCTATACCTGGTCAACTTGCATTTCTAGAGATACATTGACTTGTAGATCACAATTATTACAGGAGTGTGCATATAATATTACTCACTTCTATTGCTTTAATTCTTGCAAACCTCCCAACTTCTATCCCTACTTCTATCATTTGTTTGACAGCCGTCTCATACTGTATATTGCCCAAGTTAACACTTGTCCTCCCTCTAGCCAGGTACTTCTTTCTGCCAGCGCATCTATGTTGCCTCCTGGCTGAACCAGTCACTATAACTAGTGGTTATAGTGGTTAGGTGTCAGGCATCAAAGACCCAAATATAGAATACCACATATTCTATAACTAGTGGTATAGAATATGTTGATTGCTTAAGCTGGCTGGATCTAATGGTCAATCCTGGTATGCATAAGTACAAGGGAGATTCAAAAAATTCATGAAATATTGAATTAAGAGATAATGGAATTCTTCCACAAACTTTTTGAAGCCCCTGATATATATCATCAGTTCTACCTGAGGGCAGGGAGAGAGTGGGGTAGAGTCTCCCAAGAAAACTCAGAACACTAGCACCAGAAAATTAGAAACTGAATGCTGGGTAAGGAAATAACAAATGTACACCACAGAGGATAATGTGAATCTTGCAACAAAATATTTTTTTAATATAAACTTCATTTAAAATGGGAGGCGTCTTTGATAAGCATGTCACTGTTTCTAAGCACTTTTATGCACTGGAAGACTCAGATTTTATTTATATGGGGGGAAAGGTCTACTTGATGGTTAATTGTCAAAATTAATAGGATTGGGAAAACAAGGAACTGTAATGTTTGGCCCCAAATTAAATTTACATTTGTGTTTTTACTCTGAAGGTCATGCAAATTTTCTTTCCTCCTTTGGAATGCCTGTATTTCAGCTCTACTTTTGCTTGATTTCTGACCATAAGTCAGTTATCTAACCCCTCTGAA
>NW_022111373.1:9023825-9025874 GCF_000313985.2 Echinops telfairi
CCCTCCCTTCATTCCCTTTCATGACCCTTTGATAAATGATAAATTATTACTATTTTCATATCTTACACCGACTGCTGTCTTCCTTCCCCAACACTGTCTGTTGTCCATCCCCCTGAAGGGGGATGTCTGTGTGCTTATGTGTCAATCATTGCCATCGGTTCCTCTATTGATTTTAAATAGATAGTCTTGAACATATCCTAACAAAAAAGGATCTAGCTACATATTTATATACACATTTATTTAGCCAATACATATATAAAATGTTCTCTATTAGCCCTGGTAAAACTATAAATTAAACTCTTATACAATATCACTCTGCATATACTGGAATAGCTCCAAAGAAAAGATGAGAAATGTCAGGTGTTGGGGAGAATGTGGAGCACTTAGAACTCACATACATTGCTAATAGGAGCGTACATTGGTGCAACCACATTGAAAAGCTGTTTGGCACTGTGATTTAAATATTGAGCCTGTGCATACCTGAAGACCCAGATGTTCCACTTCCTAACTGAAAGGGGTACATATGTATGTAGCACCACCGATTCTATTAGACCCAAACAACAACTATCCAAATGTTGTCAGTTGTAAAATGAGTAATGAAGTTGTGGCATATGTGTACATTGGAATATTAGATACCAATAAGAATAGCAATGTACAGTTACATACAACAATATTGATGAATCTTATAAGAAGTCAGGCATAATAATATACATTTAGTACATATATTTTATAGTCAGGCAACTATATATCACTGATATACATAGTATAAAACTATGATGTACAAGTATGGGAATATTAGAAAACTGATTGGGAGGGGTTATGAGAGGGACTTCCAGGGTGGCGATAATATTGTTTCATTATGTGGGTGTTTATTATGTGGGTGTGTTAAGTTTGTAAAAATCCATCAAGCTATAAAGATATTTTCCTGTGTTTCAACTTCATTGAAAAGTTTAAGAATGAAAATAAATTGACAAGCTTCTCTTAATTTGATCTTTTTAGCCTGTCATATTGAAATCAGTTATTGTAAAAAATCGAAGCTTAAGTATACAACAAATTGAAACCAAAATATGTCTTGGAGGTTTTTAGCGCATTACAATTAAGACAAACTTTTTACTTTAATTCAAAGAAAGAACTCCTTGATGCATCATGGACATATTGTGCTATCTCTTTGCTTCTTCTAGATTTTCATCATAACAGCAGTGTCCTTGTTTGTCATTCTCCTTCAACCTCTGATCACTTGTCTCTTCCTTTCCTTTAATCAAAACCGCAAAGCCCCAGGCTAACTAGTGAGCGTGTTTAATTTTAAACATGCAACAACCTATTTTTAGTTCTGGCATTTACAGTTTTAACTAGTATATACTCATGTATAAGCCGAGTTTTTCAGCACATTTTTAATGCAGTTTTTGTGGTAAATTCGGTGCCTCAGCTGATATTCGGGTTGGCTTATACTGGAGCATATACGGTAGTTTGGCAGTAATCTAATTGGGACTCCAGGGTACTTACTTTTGATAGCCTAGCACCCTGATTAATATACTCTTGTCATAAGCAGTTGCCATTATGCTAATTAAAGAAAAGAACTGGTGAAAATGTACCACTATAGGAGCATAAAAGAGATGACAACGGAAGTACAGTGGGTAAGTAGAGGTCTAAGAATGGTGACAGCCCAAAGATGCCTAAAGGAATGTTGTCTAGTCCAAGGTTTTTCAATGCACAGATGGCCCGGGGTCATTTCAGACCTGGTCAATGTGAGTCTCTAGGGAATCTGTAATTTGATGAGCTCTCAAAATCATTCCAGTGAACACTAAAATTGACAACCATGTAATGATCTCTATTCTCATATTACAGGTGACAAAGATGACCAGGTTAGATTGATAAGGGACTTCCCTGAGGTCACACAGTTAATTACTGACAGTTAATTATTGGCAGAATCACAACTAGAATCCAGACTTCCCAACTAATGGCTTGACTGGGGGGCTGTCAAATAGGGAATAGGTAGCAAAGTAGACTGGGCTCTCAGTTCATGCTCATCCAGGCAAAGCAGCTCTGCCT
>NW_022111373.1:9027568-9028943 GCF_000313985.2 Echinops telfairi
CAATGAATGTACAAATGCGCTTTACACAATTGATGTGTGTATGGATTGTGATAGGAGTTGTATGAGCTCCTAATAAAACGATTTAAAATAAAAAATAAATGTAACAATTGATGTGGATACTTGATTTCATTCAAGTATTTGAGAGATGGTAATAGAAAGCACTTACGAGAAGGATAATTCTAATTCTAGTTCTGTCACATAGGTAAATTACTGAGATACTTTCAATTTTATTCTCTTTATTTGTAAAATTGGCATAGTAGTAGCTCTTACCCCAAAGACTGGTTGCAAGGATTAGAAATTATCTATGTAAAGTGACTAATAATAATCACTCATTATTATTACTCATCAGTAGTTATAATGTACTTCTATGTTTGGGTTGAATAAATTGCAAAAAGCCTAAAAATATCAAATATTTCATGTTAAATCTGGTTTGCCGTCCCGTATAATTCTAAATATAGAATATTTTTAAATGTGCCTACTCTTTAACGCAGACCTATTACCTAGTACAAATACAGAGACAGAGTATACCAGCCAGTTTCTTCAGCGAGGTGGAATCTGCAAGGAGGGGCGATAAAAATAATTTGGTATAACGAAACCCTTTCTACCTTTCATCTTGTTGATTTGGTCAATCCAGCTGTAATATGAAAAAAAATAAGTTCTGCGTTTCTTGGTTCATTCATTTAACAAATGTTTATTGAATCTGGTTCTCCTTTGCTGTATGTGCTTTCTGATGACATTGGATATAGTTGCTACCCTCGTGAAGTATATCATTTCGTTGAGAAAGCTATGTATGTTAACAAGTCCAATGTAGGTATATGCGTATGTGTTTCACTAGAGCTATCGATGTATTGAAAGAACCCTGGTGGGTTAGTGGTAGGCTTTGTGTTGCTAAAAACAAAATCAGCAGTTCAAAGTCACCACTTGTTCAGAGGGAAAAAGTCCAAGGCTCTCTACTCCCATAAAGAATTACAGTCTCAGAAACCCACAGAGGGCAGGTCTACTCTGTCCTGTAGGGTGAAAATGAATGAGAATTGACTCAGTGGCAGTGAGTTTTTGTGGGTTTTTTTGCTTTATTTGTTGTTGGTTGTTTTTTGTTGGGTTGGTATTATGCATCAAAATGGACTCCACCACAGTGAGTTTTGAGTTTATTATTTCAGTGTTTAAGAAATGATGTGTTCAAGATTATTTCAGGGAAATATATAGAGCATGGCCTTGGAAATGTCTGTGAAGGTTGTGGAAGTGAAGGGTGAGCATTTAGGTAGTTGGGTGGGCTCCTTATTTAAAATACTTGGCACAGTACTCCCTCAATGTGCAAGTGCTTTGTTCTAATAAACTGGCATTCTGTGATGCTCACCTTCTGGACACGATCGCTGAA
>NW_022111373.1:9030108-9031917 GCF_000313985.2 Echinops telfairi
AGTATGAAAGCAACATTGTAAAGGTAGCTCCACTCGGTATCTCCTCGTACAAGATGTGAGGATAGGGCTTGAGAACCCTGCATTTGGGAAGAGCCAGGGCTCACTGCAGCAAAGGGAGGAAAATGCAAAGTAAGGGTGGCCTGGAGGATGTGAGGGACTTACAGGAGTGGACAGGAATTAGAAAGGCATGGATGAGAAGCACAACTGGTGGGTTGATTCCTTCAGGTTATAAGGATGGGATTAGAAGTCCTATGATGGTCACTGACAGCAGTCTTGACTTGGCTTTTCAATGGAATGTTATGGATAGATTTCCTTGTGTTCACAGAACTATCCTCAGTACATTCCTTTTTCTATGTGCTCTGGGTTTGTTTCTAAAGTTTTATGGAGTGAAACTAGAGGGCCCTGGCATCAAACGCGTTGAAAGCACTGGTTATTCATTGTTATTGGACATGTCTTATGAAGGGTACAAAGTAATACATTGTATTTTTTTCTCTCCAGATATTATCATAGGTACAAATGGCAGGACATAACAGGTGTGGCTGAATTTTCACTACTATGAAGATATGAACTTGAATTAGAAGTCTATGAAGCAATATGTCTGTCTGAAATTGTATGAAATTAAAAGATTTATTTGTGATATACCATTGTGTTAAAATTCTATTAAGGTTCTTGTCATTTATTTTTAATTAAATTTAATTACTTTTCATTCTTTTTTGAGAAAAAAGTATTCTTCTCTATGCTTTTCATACACCCTCACACACGCACAAACCAATTTGTTGTTGTTGGGTGCTGCCGAGTCAGCTCCAACTCACATGACACCAGAATGAAGCACTGCCAGATCCTGCATCCTCCTCCTAGGTGCTCTCTTCGAGCTGGTTTTGGCAGCCACTGTGTCAGTCCATCTCGGTTTGTATCTTCCTCTGTTTTGCTGATCCTGTACGTTACTAAGCATGGTATCGTGTCCTTTTCCAGGAACTAGTCTCTCCTCCTGATAGCATGTCCAAAGAATGCGAGACAAAGTCTCATCATCTTCACTGCTAAGGAACAGCCTGGCTGTAATTCATCCAAGACAGATTTGTTCTTGCTTCTAGATATTCTTTGCCAGCACCATAATTCAATGCATATGAGGGGGGTACAAAAAAAAGGAATTGTTTCCCTAAAGCTATGTATTTAAATAAAATAAAAAAACAACCTAATTACCTTCAAAGTACTCTCCATTACACTTAACACATTTGTCACTTCTTGGAAACATTTTTTTAAGCTCATCTGTTTAGATGGTTAACAGCATCTCCCTCGTTTTTTTTCTTCACCTCTTCTATGACATCAAATCATTGTCACATCACTGCCCTTTTATGTCTGTCTTCATTTGCAGAAACAAAAAGTCACACAGAGAGAGGTCAGGTGAGTAAGGTGCACGGGGCCAGACAGGCATGTCGTTTGTTATTTTTTGCCCAAATCTGGAGCACTGAGCTGGTTGAGTGAACACGTGCATTATTATGGTGGCAAAACCAGTCTCCCATCTGCCACAAATAAAGCCATTTTTTGTAGCACAATGTTATGCAGTCTTTTCAGGACCTCTAAAAAGAAAGCTTGGTTAACAGTCTGACCTGGTGGAACGAACGCCAAATGCACTATTCCCCCTCACATCACATCCGGTTTTGGGGGGGTACCCCCTCATATATACACACACATACATATGCATATGTATGATATACATACATATACATCTGTACAAATATATGTATATGACATGTAGATATTTGTATTACAAAGGAAGAACCAAATAACTGGTATTAAAAAGTTTTATAA
>NW_022111373.1:9040713-9042179 GCF_000313985.2 Echinops telfairi
TGAATGGAACAAGGGAATCTGTGTGATTTTAATTTAGGAAAGGTGTGTGTCAGGGTTGCATCCTTTCACCACACTTAGTCTGTATGTTGAGCAAGGAGTCTGAGAAGCAGCACTTTATGAAGAAGAACGCAGCATCAGAATTAGGGAATATTCACTAGCAATTTGTGATGTGCAGACAAGAAAACCTTGCTGAAATCTAAGGCGATTTGAAGTCCTTAGTATGGATTACACTAAAGCCCAAAGAAAACAAAAACCCCTATAACTGTACCAATAAACAATATCATGATGAATGGAGAAAAGATTGAAGTTGTCAAGGATTTCATTTTACTTAGATCCATAATAAATGCTCATAGAAGCAGCAGCCAAGATGACATATTTCCTTTGACAAATCTGTACAAGACCTCTTTTAAAAGTTTAAGTGTGAGATGCAGAAGGGCATTTCCCCAGATTGTATCCCAAATATATGCCAAACCTAAGATGCTGCATGCAACACATGGTAAATGACAGTAGACTTTGAGGTCAGCGTCTGCTGCGTAGAGGTTATCTCCCTGAGGGTTATCAGTCATCTAAAGCAATCAGACTCTAGAGCAGCTGTTCTCAATCTGTGGGTAGCGGCCACTCTGAGGGTCTAACGACCCTTCCACAGCTGTCACTTAAAACCATCAGAAAACATATATTTCCAATGGTCTTAGGAACACTGATCCTCTATCTGTCCCCAGGCGCGTCTGCCCAGATGCAGATACAACCATATACTAGTACCCGGTGTGATGACATCATCGCACCAACACCATCACATACACCCCGTACAGATACAGGTGTATGTGACAGGGTTGGCAACATAATGTACTTATGTGGATCAGTCACACGTGTGTAGAGAGCAGCTACAGTGTAGAAAGCAGCTGTTGTGTTGAAAGCAGCAGTATTGGAGGTAAAATGACACTTCATGAATTATAATTACTGGGTAAATGTAAAATCATCAACTACTGCAAAAAATATCTAGCTGTACCATGGGAACTTAATCTGGATGCTGATCGGTTTTTTTATATTCAGCTGTGGTTGGTGTGAATACTGCCACCTTGTAATAGTAACAGGTATGTACAAAAAATACAGAGAATGGTAACTCATAGGAAACTTAAAAAAATTTTTTTTCCATAGGAAATTTTAATGAACTGTATTGACTGAACTATGCCATGTATCATCTTTTGTATTATTACAGCTATTGTTAAATATTATTTTCATTAGCAAACCACCCCATGACAATGGACCGTGTAGAGAAGAATGTTAAGAAAAGAAAATGTAGTGAGGATTTTTTTTCTTTTTTAATCATTTTATTAGGGGCTCATACAACTCTTATCAGAATCCATACATACATCAATTGTAAAGCGCATTTGTACATTCATTGCCCTCATCATTCTCAAAACATTTTCTCTCCACTTAACACCCTCCCCATTAGGTCGTCATTTTCC
>NW_022111373.1:9043507-9049553 GCF_000313985.2 Echinops telfairi
CCATCATCATTCTCAAAACATTTGCTTTCTACTTGAGCCCTTGGTATCAGCTCCTCATTTTCCCCCTCCCTCCCCGTTCTCCCTCCCTCATGAACCCTTGATAATTTATAAAGTATTATTTTTTCATGTCTTTCACTGTCCAATGTCTCCCTTCACCCACTTTTCTCTTGTCTGTCCCCTGGGAGGGGGTTATATGTAGATCATTGTGATCACCTCCCCCTTTCTCTCCTACCTTCCCCTTCCCCTCCTGGTATTGCTTCTCCCAGTATCAGTCCTGAGGGGGTTATCTGTCCTGGATTCCAGTTTTTAGCTGTACCAGTGTACATCCTCTGGTCTAGCCAGATTTGTAAGGTAGAATTGGGATCATGATAGCTGGGGGAGGAAGCATTAAAGAACGAGAAGAAAGTTGTATGTTTCATTGGTGCCATACTGTACCCCGACTGGCTCATGAGGAAAAATTTTAAAATGTGTTTTTGAGCTTCATAATGAACTCAAACGTTTTATAATCAGAAAGGAAGACCACAATTCGAAGCACTTTTCAGCGATAAAATTGGAACAGCAGAAAATAGCTTACTTGGTTGCCATCTTTGCCATCTTGAATGAGTTAAATTTATCACTGCAAGGACCAAATGCAAGATGCCTCGATTTGTGTGAAAAGATCCAATCATGCCACATGAAACGTCAGCTTTGGCAAAAATAATTGAATGAAAATTAAATTAACATGTTGCCTACCTTATCTCTTTCTTTGAGGTACATGACATTGAACCAGACAAAAGGATTATGATGATAATTTCTGTGAAAGAACACTTGCACATGTTTGTAGATGAAATTTCATCGTACTTTCCAAATCTGACACCCTATTTGCACTTGCCAGAAGCCCAATCACAAAGTCGAAGATGTTCCTGAGATAGCATAAGAGTTCATTGAACTTATTAACAGAGATGCAGTGAGAACTGATTTCTCTACGATGCCAGTTACAGAATTCTGGGTCAAGTGTTTGCAGTCATATCCTGTTCTGTCTGAGACTGTGTTGCTCCTTCTTCTTCCATTTCCAACAACATAGCTTTGTGAAACAGGGTTTTCCAGCTTGTTGGTTATCAAGTCTAAACACAGAAGTAGACTTGTTGTTGAAGATGATCTTTGTCGTGCTCTTGCCAAGACTGCCCCGAGAATTTCTGATCTGGTGAGAAAGTAGCTATTTCAACCTTCGCACTGACTTTGGCTTTTTACGCATACTGTCGCAAAAAATAATAAGGTAGTTTCTGTTGTTATATTAAGACTGTTAGCCATGCTACACCGTGCTTCAAGACAAAATTTCATTTGTTTGTGATTAGAAATAAATGTTTTACAGTATATAATTACATGCTGGTTTTTTTAAAAAAGGTCATTTTATTGGGGGCTCTTTTAGCTCATAACAATTCATACATTCATTTTGTCAAGCACACTTGTACATAAGTTGCCATCATCATTTTCAAAGCATTTTCTTTCCAATTGAGCCTTTGGTATCAGCTCCTTATTTTCCCTCCCTGCCTCACCCTCTCACCCTCGTGAACACTTGATAAATGATAAATTATTATTTTCATATCTTACACCAACCACTGTTTCCCTTCACCCACATTTCTGTTGGTCATCGCCCTTGAGGGGTTGGATATGCATCCATCATTGCGATCAGTTCCCCCTTGTGCCCCCACTTTCTCCCTGTCCTCCTGGTATCGCTGCTCCCATTTCTGTTTCTGAAGGGTTTATCTGGCCTGGATTCCTGTCTTGTGAGCTCTTATCTGTACCAGTGTAAATGCTCTGTTCTAGCCAGAGCTGAAAGGCAGGACTGGGGTCATGATAGTGGGGAGGGGCTGATGAGGAAGCCTCAAAGAACCTGAGGAATATTGTGCGTTTCATCGGTGCTATACTGCACCCTGGTTGACTCTTTCTTTCCTTGTGTACATTTTGTTTTTGTGATTAATCACTATGCTTTAATTATGTTCCATTTATAGCAATGAAAATACATCCTGCATATCAGATATTTATATTCCGATTCATAACAGTAGAAAAATTACAGTTATGAAGTAGCAACGAAAACAATTTTATGGAAAAAAAAGAAAGAAAATAATTTTATGCTTTTAACGGGATTTCGTTAAAAGCCCTCTAAGGCCTGTCCACATATATCAGACTAAGAGGTGCAAGCTTCACCTACAGTTTGTCAACAAGAATCTTCTTCGGGCTTCTATCTGGCAGCCATTAGGCTTCATCTTCTTTTCTTCTTAATGATTGAGGTTTTGTTCCCCATCTCTAAGCCTCAAAACCAATTCCACAAATGGACCTAATGTATGATCCCCTTTATACCAAATATCTAGGTTAGGCAAGTGTATAGAGAGTAAAGTGGGTACTAAGGGCAGAGGGGAAAGGGAAAAAAACAGAGAAAGGTGTTTCTTCTAAGGCAGTGGTTCACAACCTGTGGGTCGCGACCCCTCTGGGGGTCAAATGATCCTTTCACAGGAGTCCAAGACCATGTTTCTGATAGTCTTAGGAACCGAGACACCGCTCTATCTGTGTGCAGGCAGGTCCACCTGCATGCAGACATGCCCACATACGAGGACCTGGCGTGAAGACTGTTACCCATGCTACACCATGCTTCAAGACAACATTTCATTTATTTATAATTAGAAATAAATATCTCAGAATATATAATTACATATTGTTTTTGTGATTCATCACTATGCTTTAATTATGTTCAATTTGTAACAATGAAAATACATCCTGCATATCAGATATTTACATTATGATTCAAAACATTAGCACAATTACAGTTATGAAATAGCAATGAAAATAATTTTATGGTTGGGGGGGTCCCATAACATGAGGAACTGTATTAAAGGGTCACGGCATTAGGAAGGTTGAGAACCATTGTTCTAAGGGGTTCTGAATTACTGTTTGGGGTGATGAAAAACTTTCAGAGAGAAAGTGGTGATGGTAGCACAACACGGTAAATATCATTGTCACTGAATTGTACCCTTAAGGTGGTTTGTTATATATGTTTTACTGTGATACCTTTTTTAAAAAATAGAGTGCTTTTAGCTTTTTCGTGGACCCCTCGCTCCCCAGTCCCATTCCCACCTGAACAATCTGGCTTCAGCTCCAGTTCCCAATGAGACTACTACTTTACAAACCGTTCTTCAGTTCTCATTTACCTAATCTCTCCTCGACAATGAGCCTGCTGATTAATGCTCTGTTCTGAATGCTTCTCCCAGAAACATTGCTCTTCTGGCTTTCTGTTCATCTCTAGTGTCCTTCCATTTCTTCAGATGGCTCTGTTCCTCCTGTTTAGTCTTTACATTTTTATGTTTTCTTGGGTTCTATTGTAAGGCCTCTAATCATGCTATGCACTCTCCCCAAGTGTTTCATCCAGTGTCATTGCTTCAAACACCATCTCTGTGCAATTGATCCCAAATCTTTGTCTCTAACTGCCAGTGGTATTGGCAGTTGACAATTGTGGTGACTTCCACTGCAGCTTTCTATTCCCTTCTAATTTCATCCTAATCGGACCTTAAATTTTCATGTGATGTGGTTTATGTGAAATTGATCATATCCTTTGTTAAGCATTAAAGATGGGCAAAATTAACACAGCCCTCCAAATTCTGGCAAAGTGCTTGGTTCAGGAATGGGCCCAAGACTTAAAATAATGAAATCTTAAAATAATCAATTGGATGAAATCTCAGAGCTTTTTTCTGGGGATAGTAGAACACAAACTTTTCTCTTTTTCTATTGGATTTTTACCCAAAATATCTTTTTTTATCATTTTTTCGGGAACTCGTACAGCTCTTATGATAATCCATACATTCATTCATTGTTTCAAGCATATTTGTACATGTTTCCATCATCATTTTAAAAAATCTTTTTATTGGGGGCTTGTACAACTCTTATCACAATCCATCCATCCATCCATTGTGTCAAGCACATTTGTACATTTGTTGCCATCATTTTTAAAACATTTTCTTTCTACTTGAGCTCTTGGTATCAGCTCATTTAGTGTTTTCCCCTTCCTCTCCCACCATCTCCCCCTCATGAACCCTTGATATTTGATAAAGTATTATTATTTTTTCATATCTTACACTGAACGTTGTCTCCCTTCACCCACTTTTCTGTTGTCTGTCCCCCTGGGAGGGGGTTATATGTCGAACATTATGATTGGTTCCCTCTTTCTCCCGCCACCTTCTCCTTACCCTCCTGGTATTGCTACTCTCATTATTGGCCCTGAGGGGGGTTATCTGTCCTGAATTCCCTGTGTTTCCAGCTCTTATCTGTACCAGTGTACATGCTCTGATCTAACCAGATTTGTAAGGTACAATTGGGATCATGAAATGGGAGGGGGAGGGGACATTAAAGAACTAGAGGAAAGGTGAATGTTTCATCGGTACTATACTGCACCCTGGCTGGTCCCTTCCTTGTGACCCTTCTGTGAGGAGATGTTCAGCTGTCTACAGATGGGCTTTAGGTCTCCACACCACATTTCTGTCATTCACATTGATATAATTTTTTGTTATGGGTCTTTGATGCCTGATAGCAGATTCCATTGACACCTCATGATCACACAGACTGGTGTGCTTCTTCCACGTGGACTTGATTGCTTCTCAGCTAGGTGCCATTTGTTTATCTTCAGGCCTTTAAGACCCCACATGCTACATCTTTTGATAGCCAGGCACCATCAGCTTTCTTTACCATGTTTGCTAATGCACCCACTTTGTCTTCAGTGATTGTGTTGGGAAGGTGAGTATCACAGATTGCTGGGTTATTAGAACAAAGTGTTTTTGTGTTGAGGGAGTACTTGAGTAGCGGCCCAATGTCCATCTTCTACCTTAAAATTTAACATATATGTATATGGATAGATCTATTTTCCTATCATTATATATAAACAAATTTACATATGTACATGCCTGATATTTAGACCTCTATAAATGTCCCTTGCCTCCTAGTTCTTTCCTCTATTTCCTTTTACTTTCCTCTTGTCCCACTATCATATTTGGCCTTCATTCGGGTTTCAGTAATTCTTCTTGGCTACATTGCCCTTGATCAAGGCCCACCTGGCATCCTATGCCCTCCTCGCTATCAATTTTAGATCACTTGTTGTTCCCTTGTCCCTGGGTTTGTTGACACCCCCAAAAGATATATCTTGGAAGATGCTGGCAACCATCTTGTGTCCCCAATGGGAGGACAGGCCTGGGACTGGAGTCCTAGAAATATTAGAGCTGACTGGCTAAACTAGATCCTTCATACCATAGACGATTCCTTGGATCCTGTTATATTTGAACTGTCTATCTACTTTGGGTGCACTTATAGGAACGGAGTGATTTCATCCTTTGCTTATACCAGTTTGTTTGGGTTTTCTATCATGTGCACTGTAGAACATTACGACTGATGGAGTCAATTACGACCTTTTAAACTTTTCACCACAAGCGTTCTCAATGTAAGATACATTATTTGCCAACACTGTACTTCAAGCACATCTACAGTCTTCTTTATTCATTATACAACTTTCCCATGCATATGAAGTGATTGAAAATACCATATTTTGGGTCAAATGCACATAGTTCTTAAAGTGACATCTTGGCACACGTAAATTTTCTTCATCAAATCTGTGCTTTCCATCGAATCTTTCTCTCTACCAGGAAATGACTCCATTTAGTTGTTCAAGGCAATAATCTAGTAGTCATTCGGGATTTTTCTTTCCTGGAGTATTATTGGAAGCCCTATAAGATATATTTCCAAAACAAACCAAGTTTGCCATCACTGTTTGGTTTCTCTGCTTCTATTTTACTATCGCATAAACTCCCTTCTCCACAGAGCATCAAAAGTAATCTTCAAAAAGCACAAATTGGATCACGAACCTGTTTTAAATTCTGTCAGTAGCTCACATCACACAGGAACTTAAAATTTTCCCCACGATATATAAGGCCCCTGTATTGTTTCACCCTAAAATATATTTTTTAAACATTTTATTAGGGGCTCATACAACTGTTATCCCAATCCATACACACATCAATTGTGTAAAGCG
>NW_022111373.1:9050086-9051276 GCF_000313985.2 Echinops telfairi
TGTGGGAAAATGAAAATCATGAAGAGATGTATGCGGGCAAACTCTCAACATACATGTTAAGGAATCTGGGAGACCAAGACTCCCGGGGAGGAATCCTTCATGGTTGTGGGTTGGAATTGCATCTCCTAAGTAAAAGTTATTTCCCAAAATATCCCCCCATAATAATGCCAAATTTAAGGTGCTGTTTGCAAACACATGGTCACTGACTATACACTTGGAGGTCAGCTGCTTGAAGGTTATCTGCCTGAAGGTTGTCAGCCATCTAAGGCAATCAGACCCTATTGTCTGTCCCACCTTTAGTAGGGCCACCCCCTTATAATAAGGATCATAGATATAGACACCTAAAGTCAAGCCAACTTAAATGACCAAGGTTAGGCTGCCACCTCAATTCTAAAGTCCTCCCATCTTGTTAGGTATTTGCCTTCCTGTCACATGTATGCCTCTAGTGCCACCCTTTCCTATTGCAGGTATACCACTAGCTCGTCCCCCTTGTGTTACACATATGCCTATTGTACAATCCCTTCCTGAACATATGTGCTTATAGTGCCCTGCGTGCCACAGATTATATAACTTTGTGAAATTACATTACTATCTCTCTGCTTGGATCTGGCTCCTGAAGTTATGATGGTCCCAGGGGTCAGCACTTTCCTTGCTTTACCTTGTCTGATGTCTCTTTAATTTACCTCTCAATTATACAACTGCCCTCTGGACCCTTTCGATTGTGGAGGCTGGTACCCCATGTGCACCCTAGCCCCTCTGGCCTTCTTACTCTTCCTCCAACAGGTCACACTCTCTCTGGCTTCAGGACCTTTGCCTGTTTACCTTTCTTTGCCAAAATATTTGTCACCAACTTCTTCCCATAGCTGCTTCCTTTTATGCTTTAGACCTAAGTTCATATCCTACATGTTTGGAGAGAGAGGTCTTCCCTGACATCTTATTGAAATTCAGTCTCCTTCAATTTCTTGAAAGGAGCTATGGGATTAAGTGTTGGGCTGCTAACTCCAAGGTGGTTAGTTCACATCCACCAGGTGATCCTCAGGAAAAAGATGAGGCTGTCTGCTCTTGTAAAGATTTACAGTCTCAGGAACTGTTAGGTAGGTTAGCTAGAGCTGGGAATGTCCTTTAATGCGTGCCCAGAGGGCCAAGCTAGGGGAACAAAGGAGTGGCGCACTGCACATGCCCAGAGGCTT
>NW_022111373.1:9052487-9054030 GCF_000313985.2 Echinops telfairi
CCCTGGGGCACTTCTACTCTTTCCAACAGGGTCACTGTGAGTTGATATTGACTTATTTGCAATCAGTTTATGGACTACAGCTTGTCTATACAAAGTGTCTTCTTCTAGGATGTTTATCAATGTAATTTTAATTTGTTTTAGGTAATTTAACACAATTGAGGCTTATAAACATGGATGTTAAGGGAGCAAGAGTCTCGTTTTATCACCAATTCTTCATATAAAAGAATGTGGCATCAGGACTGGAAGAAGGCTTATTAACAACCTGTGATATGCAAATGATACAACCTTGCTTGCTGAACGTGAGGAGGAATTGAAGCGCTCGCTGATGAAGATTAAGAATTGTAGCCTTCAGTATGGATTACAACTCAGTGCAAAGGAAATCAAAATCCTCACAACTGGACCAATAGGTAACATCCTGATAAATAGAGAAAAGGTTGAAGTTGTGAAGGATTTTTTCTTGCTTTGATCCACAATCAACGCTCATGGAAGCAGCAGTCACAAGACTGAAGTATGTATTGCATTGGGTAAATCTGCTGCAGACGGTCTCTTTAAAGTGTTGAAAAGCAAGGGTGTTATTTTGAGGACTAAGGTGCACCTGACCCAAGCCATGGTACCTTGAATTGCTGCATATGCGTGTGAAAGTTAGACATTGATAAGGAAGACCAAAGAAAAATTGATGCAATTGAAGTGTAGTGCTGGAGAAGAATAATGAAGGAACCGTGGACTGGAAAAATGACAAGGTTGTCTTGGAAGAAGTGTGGCCAGAGTGCTTCTTGGAGGCTAGGATGGTGAGACTTTGTATTATATACTTTTGCCATGTTGTTAGGAAAGACTAGTCTCGGGAGAAGGACATCATGCTTGGGAAAGTAGCGGGGCAGCAAAAAATAGGAAGGCTCTCAACCAGATGGACTGACGTCGTGGCTGCAACAGTGGGCTTGAGCATAGGAACAATTCTGAGGATGGTTTAGGACCCGGCACTATTTCAATCTGCTGTGAATAGGGTCACTAGGGGTTGGAACTGACTCACGAACCTAACCGCAAGAAGAACATGGACTGCTGTGTTAGTCTGGGTAGACTAGAGAAACAAATTCATAAACACGCATATGTATATAAGGGAGAGGTTTATATACAAGAGGAGTTGAACATTGAGAAAACATCCCAACCCAGTCCAGTCCAAGGCCAGAAGTCTGATATTAGCCCATATGTCTGATAACAATCTATAAAGTCCTCTTCAGACTCACGAAACACGTGCAATGCAGCCAAATGCAGGACAATCACAAGCCAGTGGGCAGAAAGTCTTTGGGTCCAGTGGCGTTGTAAGCATCTCAGTGCTGGCAGGGGTCTCTCTGTGGCTTCTCTGGCTTCCAAGGTCTGGTTGCGTCAATGTGGCTTGTCTTCTGCAATGTCTCCCAGGAAGTGGCAAAGAGAGAGAAGTGTCTTCTGCCTCCAAGGAGGAAGTACCAGATTTCCCAGGAGAAGGCCATGCCCACACAGAAGTCTCATTGGCTATCTCCAGATTGACAGCCTAGACTCCACCCCTACA
>NW_022111373.1:9054709-9056243 GCF_000313985.2 Echinops telfairi
ATATTTTCAAGATGACACGAAATTATGTAACTATCACAGCACCTAACAACAACTTCCTGTATCTAAAGGAGCCCTGGCGTAACTGTCAGATAAGCATCAGATTGCTAACTGCAAAGCACCAGTTCAAGCTCTCCAGTTACTCCATGTTAGAAAGATGAGATGTCTGCTCCTGTAAAGATTCGCAAAGTCTTCGCAACTTATATGTAGGTTTGCTATGAAATCGGAATGGACTCCATGTCGGTTGGTTTTGTTTTCTGTCTTCCTTTATCTGGTAACCTGCAAATGGCTATGATGAAGAATGATTCTGTCTTTTGTTATCAAAAGAGTAATCTTGGAAGCAGGTGTTTTGGGGAGGCTGAAACTCTCCCTCTGAAATGAAAATGTCCTCATATCTGACCCTTCCAACCCAAAAGTTGCACATTCACATAATGAGTAGGTAACAATATTTTCTCTCTCACACATTTCTTTGTTGCTGACTTCCTTTACTTAAAGAGGCAGATTAAAAGGGAAAGAGTTAGAACTAAGTAAAATTTTTTAAAATATGCAAATCTACACGGCAAAATATTTAAATTAATCTGCATAATTAAGTATAGTTGTGTAATAAGTATAGTTATTACAAACTTGAATGATGCCAGTGCTCTATAATTCTATGATTTGAGTACTATGCTGAAGCATAGGAGAAATGTGATGTATGGTAGCATATTTAGTTTTCTCTGTAGCTTTCAAGTATAAAACTAAATGAGAGTACAGAAATGAAGCTATTACATGATTAGATTATACTAAAATAACACATCTCTTATGCAAGCATAATGTTCTTTCCCTTACTATTAATATCTATAATTATCTATGAAGTAATTTTTCCCAAGATGAAAGCACACCAGGTTATTGTATTTGGACGTTTCCTTCCTAGGGGACCGGGAACTGTTCTTCTCGATGCCAGCCATGAGTCCTCAGTGTCTTTGGTCCTGGAAGGACAGGCTGAAGTCTGTTTCATTTGCACTCATTTAGTGCCACTTGGTGGTGTAAAACAAAACAAAACAAAACAAAACAAAAATGGACAAATGATTGGCTAATTAATAGGATGTCCTGTTTTCAACTTAATCAAAATTGCATTGTCTTTTTTGGTAGCAATATTTTAATTCCACTGTACAAGCATTTTGTGAGAAAAAATACTCATAGTTCACCTTGCCCTATTAGACATTGTTCAATGTTTGGCTCTAGAGGCCAGAGGCTTATCTCAAGTTTATAAGTGAAATAATTCTGGTATTTTAAATCTCTTTTTGCTCATTCTCGAGTTTAAACAATGTATAGAACAACTTTAGATTTCAATCTAAGTACCTCAAATATCCCGTTAGATAGTTAAAGTTTATTGTGCCAACCTGGCCAATGAACACATGTGGGATTAATTGAAGGGCGGAGCGATAAGAAGCTCAGCGAGCCTCGCCTCTCTTGTCTCTTGCTTTTTGATCATCGGACCAGTGTGCGGCTGCCTTGCTTGTTCTGTGCCTCAATTTGCAAGCTACACTACCTGTGG
>NW_022111373.1:9057377-9059059 GCF_000313985.2 Echinops telfairi
TTCTAAAGAGGGGTTGGTGGTTGGGTGAATGGGTGAAATGTGAGCACATTTTAAACCTCGTTGGATTTAAAACTTGGTAAATTTTAAGATTTTTTTTTTTGCTCTCAAACCCACTTGGTTACGATTACACAGTTCCTCCCTCCCCTCCTACCTGGACTTTAAAAGACCAGATTGTCAAAATTAAAATTCTAGACCATTACCGCAAAGGGATAGATATTTGTACATGTATGCATTTTCTCATGGTAGGCGCGCTTCAGTCCATTCCCAACACTTCCTCGGCTTAAAGACACTGCTTATACGAGAAAGAGAACCGGAACTAAACACTGCCCACCCCGCACGGCCTCACAATTGTGTTTGAGACCATAGCTCCAGCCAGGGTCAATTCTACCTAGTTTGAGTCTTCCTCGTTTTCAACGACCCTCTTTTTTTCCCAGGGACTGGTTTTCCTGACAACATGGCCAAAACACCTGAAAGCAAGTCTCCCATCTTTCTAAGGAGCCTTCTGGCTGTCCTTGACTTCCATCCAGTCGATTCTGACTCATTGTGACCATATAGGGCAGAGCAACCGCCCCTTTGGCTTTCCGAGGCTTTCAGCGTTGCCGTTGTCGACCTCATCTTGCCCGCCCTTCAAAGAATGCTGGCGGATTCCCCGCGCTGGCGTTGTGATTAGCAAACGGCTCCATTTGTAACTCACTGATTTATTTTCTGATTATGTCGATAACCCAGAAAACGGAGCCCCGTTCCTGAGCCTAAGACTGCCAACCCTTCCAGAAGGGTAATGCCGGTGTCAGAGTTCGAGGAGAGAGGAAACCCGAATGACCCCTGCCCCACAGTCCTGGGACACAGCTGTTTCAGCGGGAAGGCAACGCTGTGGTAGGTGCCCTAGCAGCGTCTGCCACAGGTCACCGTGAGCCAGCCCCTCTGCTGCCCAGCTCCAAGACGGAAACGCAAACAACCTGGTCTACAAGCCAGGTTGATAAGCGCCCAAGCTTGGTGCCCGGTGCTCAAAAACCCAGTCCTGGCTGCAGATCTGGTGCGCTCTAGAGCCTTCTGGGTTCCAAAGACCGCTGGGGTCTGCGGGAAGGAGGTGTGAATCCGCAGAACCCTGGGAGAGGCTGGGGGATGTGGGTTGTTGCTGATAGTACCCTACACAACTGTCCGGTGGGCTCGGGGGTCTAAGGGTTTTTGCCCCCCGCAGCCCCAGGGGCAGATCCTGCGTCAACTCCTGAGCATCCGCAGCCCCTGACAGCCTCAAGGGAAAGGAACGGAGACCAGCACCGTCCTCCTCCCCGTCGCCAGCGCCCCCTTCCTCCCCCACTCGCCACGCCCCGTGCGCTGCCACGTGATGTGACCCACTCGACAGCCTATGGGCGTCAGCCCCGCCCCCCGCCCCCGCCTTGCCCCTGCTCCACGAGCCTCCACGTGATGAGGCTCCCGGCCAACCAATGAGCGCCAGCCTTGCCTTGCGCCCCGCCCCGCGCGCCGTGGCTGTTTGAAGTGACTAATTTCTGTCATATGACTGAGGCGCTCATGGGGGTGGCGGGCAGGCTGTAGGAGCGGGGGCCCAGCAGACGCCCTGCGGAGCGACCCCGGCTTGGCGGTGGCCAGCATGGCTCCCACACTCTTCCAGAAGCTCTTCAGCAAGCGAAGCGGCCTGGGCGCGCCCGGCCGCGACGCCCGCG
>NW_022111373.1:9059359-9075896 GCF_000313985.2 Echinops telfairi
GCTTCTCCCGGCGGGTTTGTTTACGTCCCGCGGGGCAGCCACGCGCGCCTGGCTCCGCCGGTTCGAGCCCCGCGGCCTGGGGCGCTGGGTCCTCACGCCTTCCTGGCGGCGACCAGATTTGGGCGCGGGCTGAATTGGACCTCAGCCACTGGCTTCCAACTAGTTCTCCCTCCTCCCCGCGACGAGTCGCCCCTCGGCTGCTCGAGCCCCGCGTGAGTGGTTTTGGGGAGGGAGTAGCCGCTTGAGTCCTTCTTTGGAGGGCAGGGACGGCTGGCAGAGCGAGAATGGAAGGGGCGGTTTTCGTTTTCCCCCCAGAGTTTGGGGAAACTGAAATTGGAGGTGAGCAGCTACGGCGCAGAGCGACCTTAGTGTTACCGAAGGAGAAATGTGAAACCTAAGAGGTTAGGGTTTCTCCTGACCGAACTGAAGCTGGGCCGAAATAAGTGAAGTGGGGCCCAGAATCGCCCGCCTAGGACTGCAACTCGAGTCGTTTTTAAAAATGGAGAATTATAGCAGAATATCTGTGGTATTGAAAGCTTTGTTAATTCTTGGTGATGGTACCTGTTGCTGGCAGAATAACTTTTCAGAATTGTAAGACTTGGTGTAAACCTAGGTTCAGGGTGAAATTTGCATTTGAAGAGGACATGGTTTGGATTCCGAACAGCCTTCATGTTTGTTGCAATGTGGAAACTTGTAACTGTCACAAGGCTAACTATAAAATGTCACCCAAACCTGGCAGGGTAGCCCAGAGACAAGTTACATAGTAGTAGGGAGGCGGGGGAACGCTTACATTTTTTAACAAGCTTAAATAGGAAATGATTGTACCTCGGTTTAAGGTTTTGAAACTGAAAATTATTCACCCTTGCGTCAGTACAGGTGGTATTAGTAGACATTAAGTAAATAAATACATGTGGGATTCAGCTACTAATTGGAAAGAAATTTAACTGACTTTTAAAAATGGAGACGTCTCCCTTGTGGACATCTTGGGAAAGTGCTTAGTTTTCTAGGTATTGGTCTTTTGCCACTAGGAAATAAATGTCTTTGTCATGCTCATATAATGACTTTCTTTAAACATTTTTTCAATGCTTTTCTTTGGAAAAATGGAAGTGCAATTTAGATAATGTGTTGAGCCGTGTAGAAACTCAAGAGACAATAGAAAGTAGGCTTTAGGGGAAGGGGGTGGGTATTAAAAAGGTGGCATTTGGCTGCTTTCTCTTTCCTGGGCAAAGGTTGACTTTGGCCATGCACATTTCCAAGGGGTTCAGGTTATTCACATAAAAAACCATTTTCATATCTAAAAATATATAATCTGTATAATTGTGTAATACTGCTTTACAGTTGCCTAAGCACTTTCTCCTGTCTATCTTGCAGTTTTACAACTATCTTGAGAGGTAGGCAGGACAAGTAGCTGTAAAAATAATCAGATGATCCTTTTCCCAGTAAAAGTATTCAGTGTAAGCCCAATAAGTGAAGTGCATGTAAAAGTGATTGCTTGAATGTGACAGGTGTTACTGCTATTTGCTGTGTAGTTGGCCATGACTGAAGTATCTTGCCAGGACTTTCTTAGATTGTCTTAGTCTGGAAGTTCTACTGAAATCTGCCCATTATGAGTGTCTGCTGGTATTTCAAATGTCAGTGGCATAGTTCCCCATATCATAGCAACATATAGCAACCACAGATGGGTGACGGATGTAAGTGTATATGTGAGAAAATGAAAACTCTTGTTAAGTCTACTCTGCTGGAAAATACAGATCTAATCAACCCAAGTATGTGTTTGTGTGCGTGTGTGTGTGTGTGTGTGTGTTTGTGTGTTTAAAACAAATGTCATAAAGACAAGGACGACTACAGAGACATAGCATCTGCATGAGGGAGACCATTGGCATGAGGTCATTGTGGTGTCCGACAGCTCACTGGCATACAAAACTTTAGAAAGGACGTGGGAGGTCGAAGAGGATTGTCACATAGGCATTCTAGTGGGTGTCTCATGTGTGATTTTATTATGTGTTTTCCTACAAATGTTCAGCAACTTTTCATGTAACCCAGGTTTTTGAATAGACCCGAATTTAATGTTGATACCAGTTTACTATACCTTACTTTGTAGGATCCTCCTTTTGGTTTTGCTTTGTTCTAGTCAGCTTTGGACAGCAGTTCTCAACCTGTGGGTCCCGACCCCTTTGGGGGTCGACCAGTTCACAGGGGTTGCCCGATTCATAACAGTAGCAAAATTACAGTTATGAAGTAGCAATGAAGATAATTTTATGGTTGGGGGGTCACCATAACAAGAGGAACTGTATTAAAGGTGGCGGCATTAGGAAGGTTGAGAACCACTGGTTTAGGAGGAGGTGGCTGAATGGTTACGCATTAGGCTGCAATCCGCAGGGTCAGTAGTTTACAACCACAGGAGAAGGAGAGGTTTCTACTTCTGTGAAGAGTCAAGTCTTAGAAAGTCACAGGGCAGGTCTACAGGGCAGGCTTACTCTGTCTGATAGGGTCACTCTGAGTTGGCATCAACTCCATGGCAGTGAGTGTTTGTTTTGAGTTAGTTTTTCATAGAAAAACAATATTGGCTCTACTTTCAAGGTTGTGACTCTCCAGAAGATGATGGTTAAGCCTGTCTTCCAAGGTGCCTCTGGGCAGCTTCAAACTGCCAACCTTTCAGAGCATGTGCCACTCAGGGATTCCTAACATCTCCATCACAGGGTTATTTTAAGGATTCATGTAAAGTACTTAACCAAGGTGCTTAGTCACATGGCTTTTAGGCATAGAGAAGTTGTTGTTATAAGATAACACTTTTTTGTGTATAAGCCATTTACTTTGGGCTGTAACTCTTTAAAGTGACACCCTACATGGTGTATCTTGTTAATTCTCTTGTCTAGATTTTTGTTCCCCATAATAAAGTCATTAACAAGCAAACAACTAAAAACAGTAATATTCATAACAGAAATTCCTTAATATCATCTAGCCTTAGTCCATATTCAAATTTTTTCAGTTACCTCAAGCTGTTCTTTTATGGTAGGTTTGTTGGAAGAGTCTGCATATTGCATTTGTGAGTATGTTTCCTTAATAATTATTCTATAAAAGCTCCCCTGTTAAAGAGATTTGTTAATGATTTGTTGTTATAACTGATTCCTTTTTTATGTAACTCACTGTTCCTCAGCCATAGATACTTTAAGAAGCTTCTAGGTGAGTCTGATGCCAAAGTTTGAGAACCACTGTTTTATTTCCTGTTCTTTGCAGTCCTAAACATTAGTTGCTCATACAATAAATTAAGGTTCAATTTCATGTTGTAAATTTTAATAAAAATATTCTATAGATGCTGTCAGAATTGCATAATGCCTGGTCCTACTTTTAATAATGTTAAGATGCTGCACAGAGTAATGTTAAGATGCTGAGTTGGAATCAACAAATGGCACTAACAACAACATAAGAGTGATTAGTGATTTAGCCTGTTATTCCTACATGAGTAAGTAAAAAAGTATTGCTGTTAGGGTTCTGCTTCATACAAAATCTATTTAAACATGTCTCTGCGATCAGTGAATGGCTGCTGAGAAGTTCTCTCAGTAATGTGCTTGTCTGGGCCAGTTATATTCAACTTAACAGAGAATGCAGAAGGTTTTGGTGACTGTCTTTTGGGATTCCAAAGGTGTAATCTTGATAAATTTCCTTAAAGAACACAAAAGGCCAAGAACGTTGTTCTGAGAAAATGTTTTCTATAATGAAAATGTACCTGCTAATTCATCAAGGGTATAGCAAGGACTATTTTTTGAGAAGTTTGTTGGGAAACCTTACTCCATCTATCCTACAGCCTAATTTTGCCTTCTCAGACTTATTTTTGTTCCCCAAACTCAAGAGACATTGAAAAGAAGAGTAATTTGAGTCCCTTGAGGATGCCCCAAACCGCAATTTTGACATGGTATAAATTGAAGAACACAGAATTATTTGGGGGAAAGGTTAGTGAGAAATGCTGAGTTCAGACCTATGTGGAAGGTAAATTGAGAAACAGTAGCTTCGCATTTTGATACTTTTCTGTAATAAAGGTTTCTATGATTTTTATAGTGATGCTTTTGACTTAACTTCTTATAAAGGATCTCTAAAAAATCATGCAAAATGTGTATTATGAGAAAATTTACAGTGGACCAAAATTTAATTATTTTTGGACCAAAATAAACAGGTTAGCACCTGTAACATATTTCAACAAACTCTATTTTGAGGCACTAAGAAGGACAAGATATCAGTTTGGAAGGAGTATTTGCCAAAATTGAATTATGAAGAAGCATCAAATGTAAGCTGTAGCTTGGAAAGATAAATTGTGAAATCATTGATGCTTAAGAAAAGTTCCTGGGGACAGTGCCCTAAAAGAAATCAGCAGTTTACAAGTTAATTGCTTTTTTTAAGAAGGAAGGAGATGATGTTGAAGATGAGTTCTGCACTTACAGAACATCTGCTACATGTAAGGGAAAAAATTGAAAAAATTGCTACTTGTTCATGCTGTAGCTGAAAAGGATCTTTGATTAACAGCAGAAATAGCCATTATCATAAACATCTTAATTGGTTCAATTTACACAATTCTGACTAAAAAAATAAAATTGAACAAACGTTCTGCTCCATGGGTACCAAGATTGTTACTGCTCAGATCAGTGCAGACAAGAGCATCACCTTCGATGGAAATTTTAAACAAGATCAATATCCTAAAGCATTTCATAGAAGAATTGTAACAGGAGATGAAAACGGTTTTGCCAATACAATTCTGAAGACAAAGCACAATTAAATAATGGCTATTGAGAGGTGGAAATGGTTCAGCCAAAGCAAAGTTCACGGCTACAGTTTTTTGAGATGTTCAAGGTGTTTTACTTAATGATTTTCTGGAGTGCTGAAGAACAGTAGCATCTGCTTATTATGAGGATGTGTGAGACAGTTAGCCAAAATGCCCAGAAAGCTTTACCAAAAAGTCTTTTTCCTTAGGAGACCCGGTTTGACTACTTCTGACTTATGTAGCTTCATAATCTGAAAAGAATCTTTAAAGGACACCCATTTTTCTTCAGTTAGTAATAATTAAAGATTGCACTGACATAATTAAAAGACCCTCCTTTCCTAAGAAAAATAAAACTCACTGGCATTGAGTCAATTCTGACTACCGGTAATTGTGACCTTATTTACATAGGATTTCTGAAACTATAAGTTTGTATGGAAGTAGACAAACTAATCTTTCTCCTGCAGTTAGCACCTCAACACACTTGGGTTAAATGGTTGCTATCATTACTTAGTATTGAACTTAAAGAGTATGTTTAAAAATAAGATTGTATTTCTTATTGTCTTTTAAATTCACTTTTCTACAAACATTCTGAAGTCTCCTTGTATTTTACAGTGACATTTTCTTTTTTTTTTAATCGTTTTATTAGGGGCTCATACTACTTTTATCACAATCCGTACATACATCGATTGTGTAAAGCACATTTGTACATTCATTGCTCTCGTCATTCTCAAAACATTTACTCTCCACTTAAGCCCCCGGCATCAGGTCCTCATTTTTCCCCCTCCCTGCTCTCTCCTCCCTTATGAGCCCTTGATAATTTATAAATTATTATTTTGTCATATCTTGCCCTGTCCAACGTCTCCCTTCACCCACTTTTCTGTTGTCCGTCCCCCAGGGAGGAGGTCACATATAGCTCCTTGTCATTGGTTTCCTCTTTCCAACCCACTCTCCCTCGACCCTCCCAGTATCGCCACTCACACCACTGGTCCCGAAGGGATCATCTTCCCTGGATTCCCTGTGTTTCCAGTTCCTATCTGTACCAGTTACATCCTCTGTACAATGACCTTTTCTTTAAAGGCTAATGCCTTTTGTTGGTCATTCCGTGAATTCATTTTTTTAAGGGTTGCAAAATGGTCATATCTTTAATTATCTAATTTTTTAAGGTTTCCTTTATCAGCTATGTGATGACCCTTATTGAAAAAGGAAAGCGCATGAAAGTTTGTTACGATTTATCCATTTTCAGGGTAATGAATTAATGCCTTAACAACTTACAGAGAGGGGTTTTCATTTTCATTTTTTAGTATCATTACTGACACTTGGAATTTTAATGTGTTTCATTTAATTGTAGTTAACTTGTTCCACATTTGGACAGGGGAAACCTTTACTTATTTTCTTTTGTGCCTTTTTAAATTGTTAGTCTGATAATTTCCTGATTTTTTTCTGCTCTTGTATTAATGCACTCTCCTCTTTTTAAGATTTAATAACCTTGAATTTGTTCTAGGTTATAGCTGTGCTGTATTACCTGATGTTGACATAGTATGTATGCCTTTTTGTCTTGCTAATTTCTAGTTATCATCTGGACTCATTCTAACTTTTCCTTCCTCCAGGAAGCGTTTTCTGATTCTTCCTACACTAGATTAGGTTCCTCTGTCACTTGCTCATTGACACCCATAACTATATTGTTACTCTTCCGGTGTCTCCTTTCTTTGCCCAAGAATGTTCTTCAGCTTCAAGGCCCATTTTGGAGTTAGAATCTATAAATCCATCTGATAGATTGATTGTGGGATTCTGGATTAGGCAGCGAGGTCATTGTTTCCCAGAGTGGGGTCATTACCACCCCCTGGGGGTGCTGGAATGAGCCAGGACACTGCAAAAGCAGTTATCTGCACTTGTTCCTGGATCATGGACTGTAGTACAGAAGTTTTTAATTGCCAGGAAAGGGGGTGGTGCTTAATGATTTTTGTTTTCTTCCTTTCTGACAATGAAGCAGTAGATCAAGTAAGCTTAGGAAACTATGAGTTAGGTAGATGCCATTTTCAAAGGGAGGGAAGAATATTGTGAAGGCAGCAGCTTTCTTGCCTACTATTTTTCAGAGCTTTTTATATTTATCACAACTTTTTTGGGTGACTTTGTGATATAGTTAAAGTTTATTGTGCCAACCTGGCTGATAAACACATGTGGGGTTAATTGAAGGGCAGAGAGATAAATGGCTCAGCAAGCCTCGCCTTTCGAGTTCTCGGGTCTCTTGCTTTGTGATGGTCAGACCAGGGTGCAGTTTCCTTAACCAGCTCCCTGCTTTAACTGACAAGGTTCACTTCCTGCAAGACATCCCCTAGGAGAAGCTGCAGCCCTGGGTGCTGGAGCAGCCATGTGGAGACATGACAGCGCTGAGATGCTTAACACATTCACTGATTCGCCTCTCCTCCTGCAGTCGGCATCATAGTGTGTGTTTGGTGACATGGAGGAGGACTTTGTGGATTGGTGTCGGATATCTGGCTTAATGTTGGACTTGTGGGCTTGGGTAGCATTGGGTTGGGATGTTTTCTTGATGTGCACTTAACCTTTATATAAAACTCTCTTATACATGAGTTTTTGTGGATTTGTTTCTCTAAAATACCCAGACTGACACACTTTATTTTGTGTCTTCACCTTGTATACATTGTTATGCCAGTGTCCAGTATAGAGCATTGTCTGGCATGTAATATATGCCAAGTAAATATCTACAGAATGAATACATTAAATAATTCAAGGGGAAGAATAAAAAATTCTATTTTGAACATTTGTTCCAGCTTTAATTGCCTGTGAAACATCCACTAGAGACGTTCATTTGACAGTTTAATGAAATAAATCATGAGTCTTTAATGAAATAAATCATGAGTTCACAGGAGAGGTTGGATTGAAAATATGAATTTGTTCTTGATGGTCAATTAGTAACTTAGGATCAGTAGTAAAAAGACAGGGTGGATGAGATCGTCTAAGAGAAGAATAGAAGCACAGAACCTCGCCTTTCTAATGTATAGTTCTGGGAAGTCTACAAAGACGGACTGACCGAAACTGATGGTAGGAAAAGGAGGGATCTAGTGTTAAGAAATCCCCCACCCCCCAAAAAAGTTTCAAAACTAAGGTGTAGTGATGGACTGTGCTGTATGCAAGCTGCTGACATATTTTATTGAGAGGCCAAAAAGTGTCCATTGGATTTATCATGTTAGAGGTTACTGATGTTCTACAGGGTTTTTCTGTTTTATTGTTTCTTATGGAACATGTTTAGGGGAGAAAGTGAGATAGGTGAGGAATAAATGAGTGGCAAATAAATGGCCACATGGCTAAAACGATCTGTGTATTATTTCTGCAGGGGAAATAATCTGTAATGCTGTTATTTTTTTCAATTCCAGTAATTTTGATTTTATGTCACATTTTAAGTTAAAGTCCTTAAAAGCTAACTTACAGGTATAGTTGTAGCATCATTTCAGAAATTTTGTTTTTTTAAACCTCATTTTTAAAGATGCTGCAGTTACAGGTATTTTATTTGCAAAATACTGCCCTCCACATGTTGCACTTTTTAATCTTATGTTAGAAACTGTAGAAAGTGGGTTATAATATTCTTTACAAAAAATCCTGTGGCATCTTATTGAAGTGGGAAGATGACAGTTATAGATCATTACTTTGTAATATTCCAAGGAATCAATATTTGATCCTAAATGTTGTAAAAATACAAATATTAAAATTTTTTACTCATTACCTAAGTGGTAGGATTACCACTTACACTATGTTCAATGAAAGAAAACAGGTTAGTGAAAAATATAGCTTCAAATTTAGTCTTAGAAACAATGTTCTACATCCTACTTCGGTGAGTAGCAACTGAGGTCAGAAAAGATTGTGAGCAGCTATCTCCCTGTCTGGAGGAAAACACTGGAGAAAATGGAAGATTCATGGAAACAGTAAGTGTAATAGACTAATGGACCAAGCAAACCTCAGCCTCTAAGACCCTGCAACTAGAGGAACTAGTCGCAACCCCTTTGGGGTGTCAAACGACCCTTTCACAGGGGTCACCTGATTCATAACAGTAGCAAAATGACAGCTATGAAGTAACAGTGAAAATAATTTTATGGTTGGGGGGTCACCACAACATGAACTGTATTAAAGGGTCACGGCATTAAGAAGGTTGAGAAGCACTAAACCTACATGGCATCTGCCTATTAGTGCCAACAGCTCTTTAAGGGATCATATTAGAAGACTGGATAGAATGGAAGAAAAATGTTAAGTAAAACTCAATCATAAAAAAGACCAGGTTTACTGGTCAAATAAAGACTGGTGGAGCCTTTGAAACTATTGCTTTAGTCACTTTTTTTTGAATACCTAATTTATACTGAAAGGCTAATGAAAAACTATTAACTAATTCTATTTCTTAAAATCCAACATCTCAATGCAAAACTATAATTATATTCACTTAACAAATGCTAATTAAATTTTCTGACAGGCATGAAAACAGCATGCATGTTTAAGTACAATGGATTCAGGACCAAGAGTACCTGTTAAGTGCACCAAGGCTAGATCACAAACCATCATAGTCATTGTTATCATCATCAGCATCCTCATCTTCACATTTTCTTCAGTGCATTTGATGGCTCACTGCCAGAATTTTGTGATGAAACCACGTTAGTGACAATAAGAATATTTTTTGACCCAATTAATGATGGTTCTGAACCGCTGATGTTGCTGGAATTGATGTGTTTACAAGGGGGGACTGGGAGGTAGGCATCTGTAGAGTAAACCTTTATCCTATAATGGGCATTGGAGTGCCTACTTTCCTTGAAACAGACAGGGTTTGTGGGGTTAGTGTGCCTAGTGTGGGAGTGCTAGGTCTGCTAGTAATGGAATCAACACTCAACCTTGGAACTGTTAACTCTTCCTGCAGACGCAGGTGCCTTTTTCTTTAAGGACTTAAGTCTATAATTTGGAGCACTTAAGCAATACCTATCTGGTGGTAATCTAGGACTTGAATATGGCTTGATCAATGTCAAAGGGGTCTGATTGCTTTGCCTTGCCACATCTAGTAAAATTTTTTCTTTGGGGGTTTAGGGGAGAAGTAAAAGATTGGTCAGCATGATGCTGGATTGCGAATTGCACATCATCTGCATCAACAGTTGCTTTCTTACCATGGCTTGAATAAGTTTTTGCGTTATCTAGAATTGTAGTCGTGTATTGGAAGGCAAGCTCCAGCATCTGATTTATAATGTTTGGCTTATATTCTGAAATCTCCACATCCTCCAGGCTTTGTGCATCATCTGTGCATCTTTCGGCATGGTCTTGGGAGAAGTCCTGTTACCAGACCCCATGATAACTGGTGATGAAACTTCTTGCGCTAAATCACTCACATTAATGTATTTTAGTCCTGATCTTGATGCAAGTTCTTTGCCTAGTGTGGTTTTTCCAACTCCTGCTATACTGGTGAGCAAGACTGCTATACTGGTGAGCAAGATGTTTGGCTGTAACATGGTCCTCACCGAGATGGCTACGAGCATCCGGACTCATGCTCCCATGCAGGACAGGGTGAACTTTAGTTACTCTAGTCGGAAAATGAACTTGTCCCCAAGGCTCAATGTTCAGCCAAACACTAGGCAGTTTTATAAAGAGAACAATAACACTAAGGAGTTATGCACACCCTTAGAATAATCAAATATTTGAGATCAAAGGGCAGCATTTACCCCAATACAAAGTTCAGAAGCAGTAGGAACAGAGGAGGAATGAAACAGGAAACGCAGAGAGGGCTAATGGTGCTGCATTGTGGGGATCGCAGTGAATGAGGTGAAACAAAATGTGCATGAGTTACTGAATGGAAAACGGATTTGTTCTTTAAAGAACCATCACTTTCCATTTCCACTGACATCTTCTCATTCTGACTCCTAATGCCTCTCTGAACATTTTCCCATGGAATTCTCACTTTGTGTTTTCTCCTTCATATCATTACATTAAACTGTGTTTCTTAAACTGATCAAATCACAAAATTTTAATCAATTCTCTATTAATAGGGGATTATTCTGTGCCATGGTTTGCATGTATTGACAGAATTCTCACTTTAGAAAATATGTTGGATCATATCCCCATTTTATCGACAGGTAAACTGAAGCACAGTGAATTTAAGTGCCTTGATGCTGGTGAGTAATTTAAGCAGCTTAGTCCTAGAGGTTTTTTTTAAAAGGTGGAACTTTTAAGCTCAGTATATCAGAACCCTCTAGAGCAGTGCTTCTCAACCTTTCTCATGCCACGACCCTTTAATACAGTTCCTCATGTTGTGGTGACCCCAACCATAAAATTATTTTTGTTGCTTCTTCATGACTGTAATTTTGCTACTGTTATGAATCGTAATGTAAATATCTGAGATAGAGGATATATTTTCATTGTAACAAACTGAAATAATTAAAGCATAGTGATTAATCAAAAAACTGTGTAATTATATATTGTGAAATATTTATTTCTAAATAAATGAAATTTTGTCCTGAAGCATGGTGTAGCATGAGTAACAGTCTTCATGCCGTGTACTCATATGTGGGCGTATCTGCATGTGAGCGGACCTGCCTGGAGACTGGATAGAGGAGCAGTGTCTCAGTTACTAAGATCATTGGAAATAGGTTTTTTCTGATGGTCTTAGGCGACCTCTCTCAAAGGGTCGTTTGACTGCCAAAGGGGTTGAGACCCACAGATTAGAACTGCTGCTCTAGAGTTAGCATTTGGGGTAAAGGATCTGACTTCTGATTCCTGCCCAACTCGTTTCTGAATATGTAACCTTGAGAAGCAGTGTCATGTAGTCATTAAAACTAGTTTGTATCTTTGTTGTTTGGTTCTTAAGTCAGACAGCTTGGTTTTCAAACCTTAGTTCTGGCATATAGTAAATGTGTTCTTAAGCTTTGTTCTCTTTTCTCATTACAAAATGCTAGAAGCAATGCTTCTAGGTTTCCACCCCACACCACTCCTCTAGGAGATAGGTTCTCAGGATTTCTAGCAAAAGCCATAAACTGTTTCATCTCTGAACTTACCTGTGTCATCTCACGACCTAATTGGTTAAGCCTCCTTTAGTTACTGTAGCAAAGGAAATGGAGCTGCTCTGATTGGCTTCACTACCAATGTTCACATTTTGAGCTAGTGGTGAGGTCAGTCTTGCCCAAATGCTAGTTGGAGGAGGAGAAGATGCTGGCGAGAGTTCCAGGGTCCACTGCACCTACTTCTTAGAGTTATTTTGAGGATTAATTGGCATGGCAGGCTTTCAAGTATTAGAATTCCATCTCACTCTTCATCTTTGTCCACTTCTCCTTTTTAGTCTTCTTTCTAGTTATTGTTCTAGATAGGAATTCTCAGCTGGACTACTTGATGTTTCTTGAGAATAATATAACTTCTCATATTTGTGTTTGTATACCACTTAGAATAGTGCGCTAACACATTTTCCTTTAACGTATATATATTTTTTGTTTGTAAGTGAATATTTTTGTTTGTTTGTTTGTTTGCCTTTAATGTATATTTAGAATCTGCATCCTCCCTGCATTTTCCCCATTAAAGTTGATATTTTCACGCGTTGTAGTTTTAATTCCCAGCCAACTCATAGTCAAACAGGGCCCTGTGACTATTATGTCTATAAGTGGCACACATTTGTGTCATTTCTGGGCTGGTTAGAGTTCATCCTGCTGTCATGTGCTGTGAAAACAGCTAATATCCATAGTTTACTTTTTTGAAAGGAAGTAACTGGGCATTCTCATAAATGTCAAGCTACGGAATTTGGGGTTGTTAATATTTTTTTAATTATAGAATATCCTAGCTATTCTGACCAGTACACTAAACTAGTAGAGGCATTTTTGCATATATGACCCAAAAAAGTATGCGACAGTTGTGTTCTTTCACTGTATTCAGTTTTTATGAGCAAAAAATGAGAAGCTGGTCTTTATGAAGAAGAACACAGAGTCTGAGACCCAAAGCCCATTTGTAGGCAACTGGACATCCCCTTACAGAAGGGTCTTGGGGAGGAGACGAGCCAGTCAGGGTACGATGTAGCAACAATGAAAAATACAACTTTCCTCTAGTTCTTTCATGCTTCCCCCCCGCCCCCTGCACTATCATGATCCTAATTCTACCTTACAAATATGGCTAGACCAGAGGATGTACACTGGTACAGATAGGAACAGGGAATCCAGGGTGGATGATCCCTTCAGGACCAGTGGTGTGAGTGGCGATACTGGGAGGGTAGAAGGAGGGTGGGTTGGAAAGAGGGAACCAATTATAAGGATCTACATGTGACCTCCTCCCTGGGGGACGGACAACAGAAAAGTGGGTAAAGAGAGACGTTGGACAGGGAGGGCAAGATATGACAAAATAATAATTTATAAATTATCAAGGGCTCATGAAGGAGGGGGGAGCAGGGAGGGAGGGGAAAAATGAGGATGCCAGGGGCCTACGTGGAGAGCAAATGTTATGAGAATGATGAGGGCAATGAATGTGCAAATGTGCTTTACACAATTGATGTATGTATGGATTATGATAAGAGTTGTATGATTCCCTAATAAAATGAGTTTTTAAAAAAATCTTAAAATTTACCAAGTTTTAAATCCAACAAAGTTTAAAATGTGCTATCACATTTTACCCATTCACCCAACAACCAACCCCTCTTTAGAACAAATGATTGTATACCATGCAATTCTCAGAGAAATGTGGCTATTGTGACCTGTGACTATTGTCAGGAGAGATGATAGAAAGTATCGAGAATATTGTTGAACTAAGCATACAAGTAAATTTTAATTTACAAGTAAATTTTAATTTACTTGTATGAGCTCCTAAAAAAGGAAAAAAAAGAGCAACACAGTCGGTTGGAAGACGACTCATTAACAATCTGTGATAGGCCCATCATACAACTTTGCATGCTAAGAGAGAAGAGGATTTGAAACACTGATGAAGATCAGGGACTTTCCCTTAATAAAGAAAGAAGATCACTTTCCCTTAATATAAAGAAAACAATCTTTCTAACTCGACCAGTAAGCAACATCATGATAAATGGAGAAAAGATTGAAGTTGTCAAGGATTTCTCTTTAGTTAGATCCAGAATCAATGCTCATGGAAGCACACTGCCATTTAGTCAATGATGACTCATGGCAGCCCTGTTAGCAGCAGTAAAGAAATCAGATGACAGATTCCATTGTTCAGATCTGCACAGGTTCTTTCTTTAAAGTGTTAAAGAGCAAAAATGTCACTTTGAGGGCTAAGGTGCACCTGACCCACGCCACGTGATATTTTTCAATTGCCTCATACGCATGTGAAAGCTGGACAATGCATAGAAAGAAAAAAAAAGAGCAAAAAAGCCCCCCTGGAAACTAATGGTGTCTTTCATTTATGAAGTTGGCAAAGAATATTAAATATACTGTGGACTGCCAAAGGAAAGAAGAAATCTTTCTTAAAAGAAATAAAACCCGAATGCTCCTTAGAAAACAAGAATGGCCAGACTCTAGTCTCATGCATTTTGGTCATGTTATGAGGAAACAGCCCCTGGAGGACATCATGCTTGGTAAAATAGAATGGTTAGCAAAAAAGTGGAAGACCATTAATGAGATGGCTTGACACAGTAGTTGTAACAGCGGGCTCAAACATAGGAACAATTGTGAAGATGTGATAGAACCAAGCAGGTTTTTCTGTGGTATATAGGGTTGGTACAAGTTAGGACCAACTTGATGGCACCTAACAACCACACATAGTGAGTTAGGCTTGCACTTCTACTCCCCCTGTCCCCAATATGGATAGTCAGTTTATCTGGCACCACTTATTGAAACCTAGTGATTAACTTTTGATTTTGCTTAATTATCTTCTGTTGCTATTTTTCTGTGTTGTTTTGATATTTCAGAAGCAGTTTTCTAATGAGTATAGTAATATTATCTACAGTGTACTTGATATAGTATAAAATTATGTTTCTAAAATTTAGAAAGAGAAATAATGGGATTTTATTAATTCTAATAATCTGCTAAAACACATACCTTGTATATAATTTGCTTAGTAAATAAGAATGGTGACTTAACTTTAGCTGTACTTGAAAATGGAAAATATTTATTTACTATCATGGATTGAATTATTTTCCCCCAAAATGTGTTAACTTGATTGGACCATGATTCTCAAAAATTTGATAGGTATGAAATTTTGTATTTAACCATCCCCCAGGAGGTGATCTGGTGAGATCACCAATCAGTTGTAAGGGGATTAGTGTGAGATGCAGTATGCTGATTCAGGTCACAGCCCTGATCCAATGTAGGGGGAGTGTGGCCTACATCACCCTTATTTTCCAAGAGATAAAAGGGGAGAGAAGTAAGCATATTATGAGGGACCTAACTATGATCAGAAAAGAAAACAGAATGAGCATGTCCTTTTGGAGTTAGGGTCCTTGCACTGAGAACCCCCTAGCCTCAGGAAGACTGATGTCAAAATACATTGAAAATCTTCAAGGATGAGGATAGGAAACAAAGATTTTTCTCAAGAGCCAACAGGGAAAGCCTTCCCTTAGAGCTGGTGTCTCCTAAACTTGGAGAGAATAAATTTTTATTTATTGAAATCATCAATTTATGGTGTTTTTTTGAATTACAGTATACTATAAGCAGACAACAGAATGAAAAGCAGCAAGATACCACTTTTAGTAGAATAGTCTATTCTAAGAAACTTGGAATCCACTAGGAATAACTCTATATATCTAAAAATAGGACACTTAACGTATATACTCATGTATAAGCCGAGTTTTCCAGCACATTGTAAATGCAGTTTTTGTGGTAAAATTAGATACCTTGGCTGATATTCTGGTTGGCTTATACTCAAGTATATATGGTAATATGATAAAGTTGTGATCTTTATTTTCTAATTGTCAGTGGTTCTTAACTGGAGTGTATGTAAGAATCACCAGTAGACTTATAAAAATCCTTTGTATTGCCCTATTTGGAATTAATACTGAGTTTTCTAGGGTTGATTTTTAGGGGGGGGGTGTTGATAATATTTGGGCATGTTGCTTTGTTTTTAATCATTTTATTGGGGGCTCATACAACTCTTAGCACAATCCATACATACATCAATTGTGTAAAGCACATTTGTACATTCGTTGCCCTCATCATTCTCAAAACATTTGCTCTCCACTTATGCCCTGGGCATCATCTCCTCATATTTTCCTTCTCCTTTCTCACTTTCCCTCTCTCATGAACCCTTTGTTGCTTTGTTTTTAAAGTCTCCATGATTTTGATGCATAGCCTTGCTCATTACAGGTAGTCCCAATTTATGACCTGTTTGAGATGCAGTGGCTCACACTTAATGATTTTCCACTTTTGTGTATCTTGCTGGTAATATAAATTACATATCGTGTTGCAGCTTATGTGTTTATGTGTAATGCTTGCAACTCCCACAGACATTAGACTTAAAAAAAAAGATAAGATTTAAAGTGTTATTACTAATAAAAGGAAATACCAGGGCATACTCCCCACCCCCCCCAAAAAAAAAACCTAGAATTTTTTTTCCAAAGCTGTATTTAATTTTTTTTTAACGAACCAACCTCATCACCTTCAAAGTACTCTCCATTATACATAATACATTCCTGGTACAAAGGGGTTCCCCCTCCCTACGCCCCCCCAAAAAAAACCTAGAATTTTTCTTCCAAAGCTGTATTTAATTTTTTTTTAACGAACCAACCTCATCACCTTCAAAGTACTCTCCATTATACATAATACATTCGTCAAATTCGCAATTCCATTTTTGGAAACATTTTTCAAACTCGTCTCTTAGGAT
>NW_022111373.1:9075996-9077074 GCF_000313985.2 Echinops telfairi
AAAACAACCTTAGCACCTTCAAAGTAATCTCCATTACACTTAATATATTTGTGAAATCTGCAATTCCGTTTTGGAAACATTTTTCAAACTCACCTGCTTGGATGACTGACAGTACCTCCCTTGTTTTTCTCTTCACCTCTTCTGTTTCGCCAACTTGCTGTCCTTTCATGTCTCTCTTCATGTGCGCAAAGTTGCGTGGAGAGAGGATAGGGTGAGTAAGGTGTGTAGGACTAGAGAGGTGTGCTGCTTTTTTTGCTCAAAACTGGGACACTGAGATGGCTACGTGAGCAGGTGCATTGTTCTGGTGACAAAAACTGTCACCGATCTGCCACAAATCAGGCCTTATTGGTTGTAAACTGTTACACACGCTGTCTTTTCAGAATTTTCTAGATAAAAAGCTTGATTAACAGTCTGACCTGGTGGAACAAACTCCAAATGCACTCTAAGTCGACATTTTGTCCCTTCAGGAAGTTGATGGATGTCCAGAATGAGGTTTGTCATCAATTGACCGTTCACCTTTTTTGAAATGAGAAAACCACTCATAGGCTTGAGTTTTTCCCATAGCACTGTCCATGTAAGCTGCGTTGAACATCACATCAGTTTCTGCAGCATTTTTCCTGAGCAGGAATCAAAATTTCACAGCTGCATGCTGTTTTTTAAATTGGCTATCACAAAAAACGAGGTTTGAGCAAAACTGCTCTTATGAAAAAACACTGTGACCAGAGAGAACCAACCTAGGTGACACCACTGGGTGCACCAAGTCAGAACCAGATGCTCGATGCTCACCTAGCAGGAAAAACACGTACTATGAAAGCTCTGCTCTGCGTAGCACAATTACTTTTTGGCAAGGGGTACCACCTCGTATAATCTATAAAAGAAATACAATGAAAAATTAAAACTGAAAAAAAACAAAAAACCCAAGTCTGGCTAGACCAGAGGAGGTACACTGGTACAGATAGGAACTGGAAATACAGTTAATCCAGAGCGGATGATCCCTTCAGGACCAGTGGTGTGAGTGGTGATACTGGGAGGGTAGAGGGAGAGTGGGTTGGAAAGAGGGAACCGATTACAAGGATCT
>NW_022111373.1:9077777-9079504 GCF_000313985.2 Echinops telfairi
AGGACCTAATGTCGGGGGTTTAAATGGAGAGAAAATGTTTTGAGAAACAATGTACAAATGCGCTTTACACAATTGATGTGTGTATGGATTGGGATAATAGTTGTATGAGCCCCTAATAAAATGTTAAAAAAAAAGTAATATGTCTATTCTAAACTGTCTGATAAAGATAAATAAGAATAGTTTTGTTCTGATAACCCCTCAAAAAACAAACCCACTGCCATGTGGTTTTAGAATCATGGTGATCCTATAGGACATAGAACAGCCCCACTGGGTTTCTAAGGCTAAAAATCTTTGTGGTAGTAGATGGCCACATCACCTGCAGAGAAATTGATTGGTTCAAACTACTGACATTTTGGTTTGTAGGATGAGGGTTTTAACCACTGTGTTTCTGAGGCTCCTCTGAAACAAACCTTATTTCACCATGGTAGCTGTGCATATTGGTAGTTTTGGACAGCAAAAGTTGTACAAAGGTAATCACTTGTTTGGTTCTTTGTAACATTTAAAAAACTTGTTTCTAATTTAAATTGTTACTGTCTATAATTAGGAGACTGAATAAATGAATCATGACATATGAGGGGGCTTCAAAAAGTTCATAAAAAGTTTCATACATTTCAATCCCATTTTTCTTTCTTTTTTTGTGTGAAAGAATCACTGTTGTAATAGCTTTAATTCATCTTGCATTTTACAGAAGACTATGAACACTTTTTAAAAAGCACCTCCTCACCCCATCACGTTTCTCTGACAGCTGTTAAGTAGGCAACGAGGATGCGACAGCTCACACGCCTCAGCATCTTACAAGGATTTCACAGGCCAACCAGCCACAAGCCAAAGCACTTAGCAGATTTTCTATCTTGTTTTCAATACAATGTTGTATCCACTCTGGTTTTAGTAAACCTGTCCAGCCAAATCTCCACCATACATTTTGCAGAATCAGTGGTGATTAGCAAATTAGTTAGCTTTGGCACGGAGCTGTTTCGCACTGTAAGAAATAAAGTCAGGTGTCCTTCTGCAGGATTGTTTCCAGTGATTGGCACTTGTGACAGGTGACGGTTGCCCTCATCATTCTCAAAACATTTGCTCTCCACTTATGCCCTGGGCATCATCTCCTCATATTTTCCTTCTCCTTTCTCACTTTCCCTCTCTCATGAACCCTTTGTTGCTTTGTTTTTAAAGTCTCCATGATTTTGATGCATAGCCTTGCTCATTACAGGTAGTCCCAATTTATGACCTGTTTGAGATGCAGTGGCTCACACTTAATGATTTTCCACTTTTGTGTATCTTGCTGGTAATATAAATTACATATCGTGTTGCAGCTTATGTGTTTATGTGTAATGCTTGCAACTCCCACAGACATTAGACTTAAAAAAAAAGATAAGATTTAAAGTGTTATTACTAATAAAAGGAAATACCAGGGCATACTCCCCACCCCCCCCAAAAAAAAAACCTAGAATTTTTTTTCCAAAGCTGTATTTAATTTTTTTTTAACGAACCAACCTCATCACCTTCAAAGTACTCTCCATTATACATAATACATTCCTGGTACAAAGGGGTTCCCCCTCCCTACGCCCCCCCAAAAAAAACCTAGAATTTTTCTTCCAAAGCTGTATTTAATTTTTTTTTAACGAACCAACCTCATCACCTTCAAAGTACTCTCCATTATACATAATACATTCGTCAAATTCGCAATTCCATTTTTGGAAACATTTTTCAAACTCGTCTCTTAGGAT
>NW_022111373.1:9079604-9088536 GCF_000313985.2 Echinops telfairi
CTCTCCACTTAAGCCCCTGGCATCAGGTCCTCATTTTTTCCCCTCCCTTCCCGCTCCTCCCTCCTTCATGAGCCCTTGATAATTTATAAATTATTATTTTGTCATATCTTGCAAGGAGCAAAAATTAATAAGACACTGTCTTATTTTCGGGGAAACAGGGTATCTGTTTCTGTTGGAATCATCCTTTGATTTCAAGTTGGTTATTACCTTCTGTAGAACCACTTGTGCCCAGCTTAGCCAATATAAATGCAAGGAGATGTTTGGGCTGATGATGCAGTAGTATACAGATATCTGTAAAGGTGACAAAAGACATTTTCTTGGTTCCTACTCGGATTGCCTGTGGAAGTATCATGACATATTTTCTCTTCTCTCTGGCAACCATATCTGGATTATTTTCCCCATGATGTTGAACACTCGATTCAGTAGCTCCTCATAGGTGTAGTCTCGTTCTGAGCCGGCCCAGGCAGGGCCTGTCTGGTTACTGAATGATATGCCATCATCTTTTTTGCTGTCTTCATCTCCTAAAACTTCGTCTTTCTCTCGGGTTTCATCCTCGTCTGGGAACTTGGCGCTCTTCTTTTTCTTCTTTTTATTGGCAAGCATAATGTCAAGGTTTCTTCAGTCTGTGCATCCCCTTCCTCATCCAGCATAAAGGGCTTCTCCTCCTCCTCCTCCTCTCTCCTCCCTCTTCCCTTCTCCCTCCTCCCTCCTCCCTCTCCTCCCCCTCCACCCTCCTCCCTCTCCTTTCTCCCTCCCTCCTCCTCCTCCTCCCTCCTCTTCCCTCCACCACCTCCACTACCTCCACCACCACGTAGGATCAAAGATCATCTCGTCCTCCGACATGGCTGCAGATCGAGTGGGTTCGGCACGGACGGAAGTCAGATAGGTCAGCTCCAGGCCTCAGCAGCAGTGCCAGTCCTAAGGATCCCTCTCCCACCACCGCACTAGGCGCACTTGCATAATCCTCTTGCTCAGCTGGCTCTTGAGCATCACTTCAAGTTTAAGATCCTTTATGCCTTCTTTTTAGTTTTTTTCTTTTGATTAAAAAAGTTCCAGTCATCTAGATCATCTGAAACATCTTTTTTCCTACTGTCCTCCTCATCAGCTTCCACATCTTTGTCCTCCGTTGGCTCTGGCTCCACTGCCTTGGTTTTTAAGAGTTGGGTTTCTTCTTTGATTTCTAGTTGGTTATTACCTTCTGTAGAACCACTTGTACCCAGCTTAGCCAATATAAATGCAAGGAGATGTTTGGGCTGATGATGCAGTAGTATACAGATATCTGTAAAGGTGACAAAAGACATTTTTCTTGAACTTTTAAAATATCTCCTCATACAGTATATTTATAGTTACTCTGGTAGAGATAGTCAAGTATATTAAGTTAATAATGCCCTGGTAGAGATAGAGATAATCAAGTATATTAAGTTAATAAAATTTGCAGGATCATATGCAGAATGAGCTTGCTTTTATGAATATAAGAGACGGCTCCAAAAAGTTCATGGAAATGTTCCATAGTTTCTGGTACTACCTTGCACATATGTGAGAAAATGGCGTGGGGGCCACATCTGACTGTCTCTCACTCAAGTAGGGAGAGGGAAAAGAATCACCATCCGCAGCACCAGCTGTCCACGGCCAGTTTCTGTGAGGCTGAGGTCACGCATGCTTCCACCCTCCATCCTTTTACCCTACTTTAAAAGTATCTTAGCCATGATCCAATCTGATGGATTTCTTAAAAGTATAGTTTTAGAATTGGACATGATACTTTAGAAAAGTTAGGGATACCTACTGAATTTTATTGAATATTTACCGAATTCAGGCATTCCAACTTACTAATTACCTTACAAAGAACCAAATTAAAAGTATTGCCATAATATTTTACAATTACTTAGAGATCATACATAATTGTCAAGAGTACAATCTTAAATATTTCAAACTTCAAAAGGAAATAGATACCCATCTATTTATATATATTTATATGTTAAATATATGTTATATATATTTATATGTTAAGTATCATTGATCCTCTACTCAAGTCTCCCTTAATGCAAGAACACTTTGTTCTAATAACCTGGCATTCTGTGATGCTAACCTTCCCGACACAATTGCTGAAGACCAAATGGGTACATAAGCTAATCTGGTGAAGAAAGTTGATGGTGCCCAACTATTATAAGATGTAGTGTTTGGTGTCTTAAAGGCTTGAAGATGAACAAGTGGCCATCTAGCAGGGAAGCAACAGAGCCCACATGGAAGAAGTACACCAGCCTGTATAATCACGGGGTGTCAATGGGATCAGGTATCAGGCATCAGAAGACCCAAAACAAACAATCATGTCAATGCAAACGAGGGGGATTGGAGTGGCGACCCAGAGCCCATCTGTAGACATTTGGACATCCCCTCACAGAAGGGTCACAAGGAAGGGACGAGCCAGCCAGGGTGTAGTATAACACTGATGAAACACACAATATTCCTCTAGTTCTTTAATACTTCCTCCTCCCCACTTCATGACCTCAGTTTTACCTTACAATTCTGGCGAGACCGGAGCATGTTCACTGGTACAGATAAGAGCTCTTGAAACACAGAATCCAGGACAGACAAACCCCTTAAGAACAATAATGGGAGTAGCGATACCATAAGGGTAGGGGGAAGGTACAGAGCAGGGGGAGAAAGGAGGAACAGATTACACTGATCAGTGTACTACACCCCGCGCCCCAGGGGTATGAACAACAGAAAGGTGGGTGAAGGGAGACAGAAGATGGTGATGGTGTATGAAAATAATAATAATTTATCAAGTATTCTTGAGGGTGGGGGGGGGTAGGGGAAAAAGAGCTGATACCAAGGGCTCAAGTAGAAAGAAAATGTTTTGAAAATGATGATGGCAACATATGTAAATATGTGCTTGATACAGTTGATGTATGGATTGTTGTAAGAGCTGTAAGAGCCCCCAGTTAAATGACTTATTACAAATTTTAAAATTCAAACTTGATTACAATAAAATTGGTAGGCATTTTACTCTTTAAATAAGTTATCTATTACCCTTGCTATTTTATTACATTTGTAAATAAAAAGCTGTTTTGAGTTTAAAATGTTTTCCTACAGAAATCTTTAGTTAAATACACACACACACACACACACACACACGTTGATCTTAAGAGCTCAGCAGAAAAATTCAGTCATCAGTAAACAGAATGCACAATAAAATAGCTGTTTAGTAGTGGGGGGTGGGGGGAGCCCTGTTGTCTTTTAATACTAGTTGGTATTACGTAGGTTTGTGTCTCATATCGTATTTATAGTACTTTGGAACAGGAAATGAGATCCTAAACAAACAGTAATGTTCCACTGTAGCTTAACTATGCATTAGTTGCCAGCATTTACCATAATTATTTTTACTTGAAACCAGGAAGTTTTGAGAAACTGGCAACTTGCTTGACTGTAATACAGAAATGATTGGTAATATATCCAAATATATTAATTTGTTTAAATAGTTGGCATAAAAGTTATAACGTTACTACCTTTATGATTTAATAACAGATATTGAATGGTTCTCATCAGTTTACTGAGAAAACACAAAGAGACACATTAGTATCTCTTGCTTGTCGTGTGCAGTTGCTTTTAAGACTCATCTTCCTCCCAAGAAAAGATGTCCTGTTGGGATAAATCTCAAACCAGATGACTGCGTTTCTTAAAATATTTCTGGTACATATATTTTATGGTTCTAAGAACTTGGAATTATTTAAAATCACCATACTGTGGATGACTTTAGTTACTTGTCTCTTCAATTTTGTTTTTTTAGCAGCTGTGTAACCATATTTACCTCCTTCAACATGAAAAATTTAAGTATTGGAATGACTTGATTTTATACCAGTTGTGACTGGCTTTACTTTAAAGTAGGAAGGTTCCCGTGTGAATGAAAAAGTGTGAAATGAAAAAAAAAATAGATATCAGATGTGTGACTCTTTAAAAGTTAATCTGAAAGTGTGAGCTCTTAAAAATCTGTTATCTGTTCTTGATTACCTTTCCTTAGGGGTAACATTAAGATTCCCACCTATTTTTAATCTTTGGATCTAAAGTGAATTTCTTTTAGATAGCATATAGTTAGATTATACTTTCTTATCCATTGAACCATGCTCTATTTTTTAATTGGAAAATTTACTTAATTTTACCTATTTGCATTTAAAGTTAGTTGATAAGGAATGATTTTGGCCGGTTTGCACTTTTCCCCTCTGCATATCTTAATTCTTTTTGTTTCTCATTTCCTCCACTACTGCCTCCATCAGAGGTGATTTTTTTTGGTAATGAACAGTTTTCATTCTCCTGTTTCCTTTTGTGTATATATTTTAGGTATTTCTTTGTGCTTGCCTTGGTAATGACACAAATGCATTCTAAATTTATAACAACCTAGTTAACATGACGACTGCAGCAGCATATCAGCAGGGAGCTGCCAGTAATTCAAGCTGGATTGAGAAGAGGACATGGCATGAGGGACAGTATTGCTGTCGTCAAATGGGTCTTGGCAGAGAATACCAGAAAGCTCTTTACTGTGCAAAGATAGTTAACTGTGTGGATCCTAACAAACTGGATTTACACTCAGAAGAAAGGGAATTCCAGAACATTTCATTGTGCTCATATTGAACCTAAACATACACTAAGAGGCAGTCCTTCTAACAGCACAAGGGGATACTAGGTGATTTAAAATCAGAAAAGGTCTCCCTTCATCCACTTTTTGGTTGTCTGTCCCCCAAGGAGGAGGTCACACACAGTTCCATGTAATCGGTTCCCTCTTTCCTACCCATTCTCCCTTTACCCTCCCTGTTTTGCCACTCACACCTCTGGTCCTGTAGGGCTCATCCGTCCTGGATTCCCTGTATTTTCAGTTCCTATCTGTACCAGTGTACCTCCTCTGGTCTAGCCAGTCTTGCAAGATAGAATTCGAGTCATGGTAGTGGGAGCGGGGAGGAAACCTTTAGGAACTAGAGGAAGGTTGTATTTCTCATCATTGTTACATCGCACCCTGACTGGCTCATCTCCTCCCCGAAAACTATCAAAGGCTCATGCGGGAGGGGGGAGCGGGGAGGGAGGGGAAAAATGAGGACCTAATGTCGGGGGTTTAAATGGAGAGAAAATGTTTTGAGAAATGATGTACAAATGCGCTTTACACAATTGATGTGTGTATGGATTGGGATAACAGTTGTATGAGCCCCTAATAAAATGTTAAAAAAAAAAAATCAGAAAAGGTTTGCATGTCAGGGTCCTATCCTTTTTTCATACCTATTCAATCTGTATACTGAGCATATAATCAGAGAAACTCGTGAAGAAGAACCAGGGCATCAGGATTTTGGGAAGGCTCGTAAACAACCTGCATTAGGCAGATGAGAAAACCTTGCTTGCTGAAAGGGAGGAGCCCTTGAGGCACTTGCTTGTAAATCAATGACAACATAATAGTGGCTAAATGGTAAAAATATTGTAGTTGTCTTTTAGGGATTGGCTAATTTTGCTCCACATGATTTCTTCATGCTCCATCTATACTGTAGTATGTATCAACACTTCATTTCTTCTGACTGAGTTTGTTCCATTGTTTGTACTATGTTCTGTTTTATCCATTCATCTTGGTGAACTTTTAGGTTGTTTTCACCTTTTGGTTATAGTGAATAGTACTGCAATGAGCATTTATGTACAAGTCTCTTTTTGAGTCTCGGCCTTGAAGTCTTTTGAGTGTATATGCAGGAATGGAATTGATTGGTCAAATGGTAGCATTTTTTTTTTTCTGGACCACCATACAGTTTTCCACAGTGGTGGGATAATTTTGCATTGCCACCATGATGGATATGGGTTCCAATTTTGCCACATCCTCATCAACATTTGTTACTGTTTTTTAATGTTAGCAATCCTAGTGGGAGTGAAATGGTACCTCTCTGTGTTTTTGGTTTGTATATCTCTGATGGCTAATGAAGCAGAGCATTTTAAAATTTTGTTTGGCAATCATTTACTTAGTCTGGTGAAAGGTCTATTCAAGTTTTTTGCTCATATTTTGATTGGGTTGTTTGTTTTTGTTAAGTTGTCAAATGTTTTATATAGATTTTAATTAGTAGATTCTTGTCAAGTATTTATATCACTTGCTTTTCACAAGTTCATTTTATGTTCCTTCTTTTTCAAGAAAGACTTAATTTAGTACCTATTTTTTGTAACCAGAAGAAATCCGAAGAGATTGCTTTGATGAAAAAAAGGTCCAAGCATTAACATTCAGCATTAGTTCTATAACAAGCTTATAAAGAGAGCAGGAAAACGGATCAGTGAGTGTGGTGTTTCCAAGTTCTTTCCCTACTCAGTACACTTTGTATCACATTCCTGTAGTTTGAATTGTGTTTGTGAACACTAGATGTTAGTTGTATTTTAAGTTTTATATGTTATTTGGTATTTAGTAGGCTTTTTTTTTGCAGGGTAGGGGGAATTGTCTGGGAATGCTCAAATTTTTTCCCCAGCATAAATTAATTTGCTTTGTGCTATTTTAGCTTACAAAAAGTGACATAGAATCGTGTTCTTTCTAATGGTAGAGGGTCATTATATGATGTCCGAAATAGACTACTATGCAGTAGTTTGATTTCTCATGAGGTCCTATTCATTTTGTTTTGTGCTCTTTATACTTTTATTCTATTACATAATTCATTATTGAAAGCTAGGCCTGACACATTGCTTCTTGTTTTTCCAAGAATTTTATAGTTTTAGTTTGCACACTGATGGCTTTAGTTTGTTTTGAATTAGTGTTTTTTCTTTTTAGTATAGTTATGAGATGTGTTCTGATTCATTTTTCTTATTACTTTATTGAAGAGACTCTTTCCCCGTTGAATGGACTTAGCATTCTTATAAAAAACCATTTGATCATGCAACAGGTTTCAGAAAGTTCATGGAAAAATGTCTGAGTTTATTTCTGGACTCTTAGTTATGTTTCATTGGCCTGTGTATCTGTTATACCAGTTCCAGGCTGTTTTGATTACTGTATCTGTATAGTATATTGAAAATCAGTGAGTTCTCCAACTTTGTTTTTGTCTTTCAATATTATTTTAGTTATTCAGGCTTCTTGCCAATCCATATAAAGTTGGGAATTTTTTTTCTATTTCAATGAATAAGGCTGTTGGAAATTTGATTGAGGTGGCACTGAATCTGTAAGTTGCTTTGGTATTGTAATATTTGGTCTTCTAATCCATGAACACTGAACATCTTTCTGGTTTTAAAAATGTGTTCTTTAATTTCTTTCAGCAGTATTTTATGTTTTTCATGTGTAAGTCTGTCACACTCTGGTTAGCTTTATACCTAGGGAATTTTTCTCTTTAAGTGTTATTGTAAATGTAATTGTATTTCTGATTTCCCTTTCAGATTTCTCATTATTGGTATTGCCATTCATTTCCTCAAACTATATTTCTGCCCTTTTCTATCTTTTTTTCCTTCTGAAACTCCTAATACATATACTGGTTCACTTGATAAGTGTCATATAAGCCCTTAGACCAGTGGTTCTCAAACTTCTAAATGCCACAACCCTTTAATACAGTTCCTCATGATGTGGTGACCCCCAACCATAAAATTATTTTCGTTGCTTCTTCATAATTGTAATTTTGCTACTGTTATGAATTGGCAATCCCTGTGAAAAGGTCGTTCGAACACCAAAGGGGTCGCAACCCATAGGTTGAGAACTGCTCCCTTAAACCCCTACTTTATTTTCTTCATTTAAGAAAATTTTCAAACTTTATTATTTTTAGTTGGTGCATTGGGTTAAGCATTGGACTGCTAATAATAAGTTGACTCTTCCTCTAAGATTAAGGGCGGGGGGGAGAGATCCAAGTCATAAAGTATTAGGGAGATTATCAGGGAAGCCAACAAAATATTGAAAGAACAAGCAAATCTGCCCTGAAAGACTGCTCCTTAGACGAAGATGGTGAGCTCTGTTTCTGTACTTTGGATATGTTGTCAGGAGAGACCAGTTTCTGGAGAAGGCCATCATGCTTGATAAAGTAAAGGGGCAGCACAAAAGAGGAAGTTGCTCTGGTGTTGCTGTGGGTTAGGTATAGGGCTGCTGCTCACTGTATAGGGAAAGATAAGGCTGTCTGCCTCCTAAAAGTTCTAGTCTCAGAAACCCTATTACGCAGTTCTATGTATTATGTAAGGCTGCGAAGGGTAAAAATGGACTTGATAACACTATGTTTTGGATTTGGGTGTGAGCACATGACTAAGTTCAAGTTAGTGGAACAGCATCTCTGTAATAAGTCATGTGTTCAATGACAAACCATTTCTTCTGTCCTTACCTCTTCTTGATGGCTAGGAAACAGCAACAACTAGAGTATCTCCCTTGGCCTTAGAAAGGGAAAACACATGTTAAAGACGGCAGAGCTGTTTATTAATAGACTACAAGTCTAGATCATTATAGGATTTCATTCAATATCTATACCTGCTAAAGACTACCCACCTGCTTTTTTTTAATATTACTGTTTCATTTTATTTTATTGTATTTTGAGGTCTCTGTTACCTAGTTTAGCTCATAACTTGATACATAATAATAGAAGCCTGTTTGAGTTCCACTCTTCGGTAACTTGTTTTTCCTTCCTCAGATCAAAATTCATGAGATCACTTCCAACTTTGTTTTGATAATTGGTATACACAGTCCTTTGGTGTCTATTAGACCATTATATAGTATAATAGTGCTACAGAGGTGGATATTATGATTGGGTTGTATTTCCTCAAAATGTGTGTCACCCAAAGGGTATGTATAGAGGTTTTAAGACTGGAATGTACATATGTAAATATATAAGAGTGTGGGGAAAAAGATCTACGTGCATATATTTATAGGTTTAGTATTAAGGCAGCAGATGGGCACTGAGCCTCCACTCAAGCAGTTACTCATTGCAAGAACACATTGTTCTTTTAATTGGCATTCCAGGATGCACACCTT
>NW_022111373.1:9091616-9099221 GCF_000313985.2 Echinops telfairi
GGTGTACATATGTGCTTGACTCAATGGATGTATGTATGGACTGTGATAAGAATTGTACGAGCCCTCAATAAAATAATTAAAAAAAAAAGAATAATAAAAAAAATGTGTGTCACCTTGGCTGGGCCATGATTGTCAGTATTATGTGATTATCTTGCATTTTACGTTCTGATGTAATTATCCTGTGTTATAAATCCTCACCTCTATGATACTAGTAGGGCAGGATTAGAGGAGTTGCGTACATTAATGAAGCAGAATGATAACTACAGGATTAGGCTGTGTTTTGCAGTGTCTTTTGAGAGACAAAAGAGTTAAATTGAGCAGTGGGACTCACTACTACCAATAAAGAAGAATTGGGGTAGAGCTTACCTTTTTACCCAGTGTCCTTGTGTTAGGAAGGAACGTCCTAGACTGAGGGCAAATTAGCTCTGCCTAGACATAGGGAGATCTCAAAGGAATGCTGAGTACCAAAAATTACTGCCATCAGTGCTGACTCATAGCATCCCCTGTGGGTTTCCGAGACTGTAACTGTTTTCGGAAGTAGAAATCCCAATCTTTTCCCTGAGGAGTTGCTGGTGGTTTCGAACTGCGACCTTGTGGACTACTGCCAGAAGCAACCCCTAAACATCAAGCTAACAGAGAACCCATTCCTTAAAACTAGTGACCTAAATTTGAACTTAAAAATTTCCTAAATTCTAGCTGCCTAAATTGTGAAGTATTAGTTATGTTGGTCTGTGATTCCCAAGGATAGCAGTTCAAAATCACTAGTCACTCCAAAGGAGAAAGATGGGCTTTTTGTTCTGTTAACAGATGCAGGCCTCCAAACTCCCAGGGGCAATTCTCCCCTGTGCTTTAGGGTTTGTTGTAAGTCTGCATTGACTCAGTGGTAATGAGTTCAACTGTGAGGGGATAAATTTCTGTTTTTTAAAGTTGTCCATGTGTGGGATTTCTGTTACACAACACTAGATAACCACACAGTGGACTGCTCTGTTGTACTTTAGGATTATAAATTTACAGATGAAACACCATATTTCTGGCTATGAAGTTAATTTGAGATAGTCTAAAGATGGTTATTATGAACTTAGAAATCTTAAACACATGGGAAAGAGAACAGTGCAGTGATTAAGTAGTTTTAAAAGTCAGATAAACCAAGATGCAAGTCCTGGGTCTGCCATTTATTCTGTTATTAGTAAATACCACAACTATTAGGTAAATAAAAGTACTTATTTCATAGAATTTAGATGAGTCATATGTAAGGAGCATTTGGAATAATACATTGCATATTGTAAATATACAGTAAAAGCAAGCTTTTATTAACACACTATATATACAAATCTAAATTAACGTGTATAATTAAAAGCATACAAACCTGAATATACAAGGGGGTACCCAGAGAAAAATTTATTTTTTTTCAAAGCCATGTTTTTAAATTTTCTTACAAAACAAATATCACTTTCAAAGTACTCCCTGTTATACTTAATACATTTGTCAAATCTGCGATTTCATTCTTATAAACATTTTGCAAACTCATCGTTTGGATAATTGACAACACATCCCTTGTTTTTTTCTTCACATCTTCTGTATCGTCAAATCGCTGTCCTTTCATGTCCCTTTTCATTTGCAGAAACAAAAAGAAGTCTCATGGAGTGAGGTTAGGTGAATAAGGTGTGTGGGGCAAGAGAGGGATGCTGTTTTATTGCCCAAAACTGGGGCACTGAGATGGCTGTGTGAGCAGGTGCATCCGCTGTGGTGTCAAAACCAGTCGAGTTCCCTGTCTGCCACAAAGCAGGTCTTTTTTTGTCACACATTGTTACACTATCTTTTCAGAACCTTGAAATAGAAAGCTTGATTAATAGTCTGACCTGGTGGGACCAATCCAAATGCACCTACCAGTTGACATTTTTGTTCCTTGGGGAAGTTGATGGATGTCCAGATTGAGGTTTGTCATCAATTGACCTTTCACCTTTTTAGAAAGAGAAAACCCCTCATACAATTTAGTTTTCCCCATAGCACTATCTTTTTAAGCTGTGTTCAACATCGCAACAGTTCCTGTGGCATTTTTCCTGAGCAGGAAACAAAATTTCACATCCACACGCTGTTCTCTTAACTCAGCCATCATCAAAGAATGAGGTTCAAGCAAAACTGCTTTTATGAAAAAATTCATTGTGACCAGACCTTGTTAGGTGATGCCATTGGATGCACTAAATCAGAGCAAGTTGCTCATTGTTTGCCTAAGCGTGAAAAATGCGTACTATGAAAACCTCCCCAGTGGAGCGTTTTTCCTTTTTTGGGGGAGGGGCAGGTAACCCTTGTTTATGCACATATACACTCGTGTGTATGCTTTATATACACATAAAACCACACACCCAGTTTTAGTAGTTTTTGCATAATTGTGTATGTCATGGCATTTATCTAAAACACTTTTTTTTGCATACTTCTAAATTACATAGTTTACCTTGGTCAATTTGCATACACTTCACTCACATTTGGTGCTGTATGTCCCATCACCAGAAATATAAAGTATCTACTTTGTAGAGAGTGATCCAAAATCTACTTCCTCCATCCTTAGCAAACAACTACTAAGTGTTAATTTCAGTACATATACATGTTATTTTTATAAGGAGAGCATACATAGTTGTCCTTTTGTGATTGATTTACTTTACTCAAGACAATATATTTCAGATCAATCCATGTTGTAATATATTTTGAGAGTGCATAATTAGTCTTTGTGGCTGTATAATATACCATTGTATGCATGTACTGTATCACATTTTATCAGAGTTGAATGCCTCATCTTTCTCTGGTGGAATGGCTGGTGATTTCAAACTGCTGACCTTGTTGTTAGCAGCCCAAAGCATAAACCACCATGCCACATGGACTCCTTTCCGAAGTCTGGGGAGACAAAGAAGGGTTTATTGAGCTAAATGTGAAGTTTTAGTACTAGACTACTATCGAAGAGCACAATGTAGAAAATAAATTCTTTTTTTTCCTCCAGTTTCCAGTTTTATTTCAAAATGGTTACTTCCATGAATAGTTAATTGTGTGTCTTTGTATTGTTTCTTACATAGTATACTTCATATACAAACATCGTGATAGGTTTGCCTCTCCACTGATGGTATGTGTACATACTGTTTTGAACTTGGCTTCTTTTCATGTAATGATTATCTTAAGTCTTTACATATAGTCCTAGCTTGTCCTTTTTAAGGGCTTGCACAGTTTTCCATTGAATGAACGCACCAAAATTTACATACCAAATTTGTTAGTGTTATTTGTTTGCTTCTAGTTTTTACCCTTTAGGATATTTAGTGCTGTGGTAAAGTATTTAAACTATATATGATTATATTATAAACTAAGGTTTGCACTTTGGGTTCATGTAAGCATGAAACCTTAAATCTATTTCAGTATAACATTGACATCAGAATTACTTCCAGGGTTGATGCAGAACTTGGTGATAATGCACGGGAAGTGGCTACTACTCTACCCTGTATTCATTGGGGATATGAATATGAAATAAGCCTAAACTGAGTTTACAGCTTTAGTAGATTTCTGAAAATTACTTTTAGTAAATTGCTTTAATATCTGATATCAAAGATTCTGAGTGAGGTATTTCTTGTCCACTTGTCTTTGTGTCTGTATGCAGGATTACAACAAACAGTCCAGTGTGAATTATATATATTGTGGCAGAGACTTTTATATCACAATAAATACCAGGATTACTTTAATTAAATATAATTAATTACAATTAAAAACAAATTAGGTTTTTTTAACTGAGATAAGAAGACATACTTTAAGGAGAAAGGTAGTAACATGTTAGTAATTCACTAAGTGTTTATTGGCTCTTGATATGTGTCATGCACTTTTCATTTAAAGGTTGAAGAGATAAACATTATCTTTGTACTAATTTTAGAGATAGTCCTATTTTGTAGACAAGGAATCTAAAGAGCTAGAGAAGTTAAGGCACTGCTGTGAAGTCACACAGTAAGTGGCAAAGTTGGAGTTTCAATCTAAATTTGGCTAATTAAGAGAACCTTTTTTATGGTTCTGCCATGTTGGGTGTGCACGGAATGATTTTTTATCTCAATTCACATATGTATTAGATTATGAATTAATAGTACATTGTATTAAGGAATTTCTGATACTGTTTTAGTCATAACAGCATGGATACATACAAAGAGGCGCCCTTTCTTTTTTTGGGTGGGGGGAAGAGCATGCTGTATGTTCAAGTACAAACCTAAGTTTTTTAAAAAGTGTTTTTAAAGCAAGGTGAAATATCTCAAACTCTGATAATATACATGTGGTCATTTTATTAAAGTTTTAAAATTCAAAGGCAGTGTTTCATGTTAAACTTGTCTGTCAAATTCAACATAGAGTTTAGATTAGTGAGCTGACAAATGTGATATTTAGGGCTTGCTTTTCCAGTTGCTCATCCAATTGGGTCAAATACAAGCTTGCTGTGACTTTTAAGAGAGTGTGTGTGTGTGTGTGTGTGTGTGTGTGTGTCTAATTGGAAGTGATGAAACACATAGAAGTTGATAAAGGAGCTGTCTATGCTGTTTTCTTGTTTACTGCCTTTGTTGAGTGATGCTTTTTTTTTTTTAAAGTTGATGCCCATTTTGTATCCGATACCACTTACCGTATATAATCCAGTATAAGCTGACCTGAATATCAGCTGAGGCACCTAATTTTACCACAAAAACTGCATTAAAAATGTGCTGAAAATCTCGGCTTATACACGAGTATATATGGTAGTTTTAAAAATAAGTAGATTGATTCTTGCCTTTCTCTAGTCTTATATTTACAGTAGAAGAAATAAAGGAATTGTGAAGCAGATACAATTTGCTTTTGTAAAAATCTCACATTCTTCAGTGAGAAAAGGAGCAAGGTGTTACCTGTGAAATTATAGGAGTACCTAGAAGAGCCTTTTGCAAAAATGTTTTTTGTCAAGTTCACCTTATGTCTTAGAAGCTTCCAGTTCTTGGTCCTTTTGCTAGGTTTAAGCCATTTTGCATTACAATATTGAGAGGCTTTTATTTGAGTTAAATTCAGACTTCTTGGTATGTCACCTGACAGTCTTGTGGTTTCAGATGAATATGGTTCATTGCTATTATTAACTTGGGCTGGCAGCCGGGCATAGCTGGAACTTTTAGGGATTTTGAAAAGTAAAACTGCTAAAAAGAAATAGACACTACTACCATAGAGTTTAACTCAGATGTTATGTTCCGATGTTATTAACATCAAAATCAGCCCTATTCTGGTTATAAATTCTGTGATAAATTTACCTTAAAATTTCACAAGTAAACATTTAAACACTAAAACTTTGGATATACATATATGAGAAATTCACCTTAAAATTCTACAAGTAAACTTTTAAACACTAAAACTTTGGATATACATATTTTATGAAAAGTTAAAATAAATTACATGGTAATTAACTGAATTAGAAGGACTCTTGGAGGATGTTTTAAGCAGGAGCTAATCATGATTTTAAAATGCATAATTTATAAAAAACTGTGTATGAGACCTTCAAATCTGATCATTCCAGTTCAACCTTCTGCTGAGAACTTACATTTCCATCCTAGAATTGTGATTCTGTGTATGTGTGTGTGTGTGTAAGTATTGCAAGTATTGCAAGGACTCAGCAGAGGTCAAACCAGAATGAGCCAGTTTGAAGCCATGACAAATACACAGCACTAGTTTAGCAACCCCTATTAGGCACAGAGGTTAAACATTCAGCTGCTAACTGAAAGATCGAGTTTATCAGCCGCTTCATTAAGGGAAAGATGTGGCAGTCAGCTTCTGTAAAGATTTACAGCTTTGGAAGTCCTGTGGGCAGCGCTGTTCTGCCCTATAGGGTCACTATGAGCCAGAATAAACTTGATGGCAATGAGTATGTATTAGATTTGGTGTGTATATGTTTTATGAGTTTCCACTAATTTGTATTACTCCTTTTTCTTCAAAATTTAAATTAAAAACTTTACATTGCATTGGCCAGTTTTAAAAATATCATAATAGAATTAATGAAAAATAATTTATGGAGGTGAAATTCATATAATATGAAGTTAACCATTTTAAAGTAAACGATTCATTGGCATTTAGTGCAGTCACATTGTCATGCAGTCATCACCTCTATCTAGTCTAGAACATTTCCATTACACCAAAGTAAAACCCCCTCACTCATTCAGTAGTTTCTCCTCATTCCCTCTTCTCTCCAGCCCTTGACACCTCCAATCTGTGTTCTGTCTCCATAGGCTTACCTATTTTGGAAATTTCATATGAATAGAATTATGTAATTAATGACCTTTTGTGGCTGGCTTCTTCTATTTACCATAATGTCTGTTGACTCATCCATGTTGAAGAATATATTAGTACAAGTAGTCTTCCAACTAGAACATATTTAAGTTATGACAAGCCACATCATGACCTTGTAGGTGAATCCTATCGTTCATTAGTGATACGTACTATTTATGATATTGCAATACATAATTTGCTGATGTTATTCTCATACCAACCCCCAAAGGCAAATAAAGATTGATGTTAGAAAGAAACTGATAATGAAAGGCTATAATAAATAGAAAAGAGGTATTTGATTTATGTCAGAACCAATTTATGATGGAATTACCTTCTTTCCTTCTGGATTCCTGCCCTCTCCTTGATTAGCATCTTCTCCAGTTTGGATTGGGAGAACAGAGGTTGGAGGAGCAGCTGTCCCCTCTCTCAGGGCATAAGCAACCTTTTTATAGAGACTGCTCTAGAGCGTCCCTCTTGGCCAGGGAAAATGTGAATGTTAAACTGCTTCACAGTTACATAGATTAGAAGGAGATTGGTTAACATCCAACAGAATAGAAAAGGACCACGGACAATGTAAACATGTTAGACATTCCTGAATTAGGGTTAGGAACAAAGCAAATACTGCTTATTTCTTTCAGAGAAAAAGATTGCCCTTCTCCTTTATTTGAAACTGGTACGCTTTTTAAGTATCCTTCCTGCTTATGAAGCAAGTAAAAGAATAATGTTTAACATTATGGTTTCCAAAGAACTTCTGTGGTTCTAATTTCAGCTGTAAATGAGAAATAAGTGTAGTGCCTACCATGTAAAGTTCTTGGGAAGTGAATTGATGTTGCGGAGATTAAACAAATGAACATGTAAAGCACTCTAAATAGTGTAAAGCACTCTAAATAGTAGTTGACACATAAAGATATAACGGTATTAGATATTATTTGTTGGGAATCATTTAGTTTTCCTCAGGGAGGCCTGGCCTCTCTTGTCAGACTTCCTGGCTAGCTTATTTGGCCTCAGTCATAGTACATATCACAGTTGGTAGCATTTGTCATCTTTACTTGATTGTGAGCCCTTAACATAGTACAGACCTGAGAAGTGCGGGGTGGAGACCCAAAGCCCATGAGTAGGCCACTGGAGATCCCCTTACAGAGGGGTCTCGGGGAGGAGACGAACCAGTCAGGATGCGATGTAGCAAGGATGAAAAATACAACTTTCCTCTAGTTCATAAATGTTTCCTCCCCACTCCCACTACCATGACTCGAATTCGACCTTGCAAGTCTGGCTAGACCAGAGGATGTACACTGGTACAGATAGGAACTGAAAATACAG
>NW_022111373.1:9099926-9107907 GCF_000313985.2 Echinops telfairi
AAAAAAAAAAAAAAAGAAAGACCAAAGGGAAGAAGATGCTCAGTACATCGCAAATCGAAAGCATTGAATAAAAATTCAAACCTTGAGCTGCAATATCGATAGGTTCTGTGGGCAAAATGTTGAACCATGCAGGTAGCATTAAAAGAAGATAGAAGGGGAATACACAGTCACTATCAATAGGTCTGGTTGACATAAGACAATTTTCTTGAGAAAGCATGTAATTAAGAACCAATGTAACAGATGTGAAGTAAGAAGACTAAGCTGCACTGAAGGCATTAGCAAAAAACAAGGCTCCAGGAATTGACAGAATACCGATTGAAAAGTTTTCAACAAACTAACGAAGCACTAGAAATACTCATCTGTGCTAAGAAATTTGGAAAACAGCTACCTGGCTAACTGACTGGAAGAGAGATCCATTCCAAAAAAGGTGACCCAACAGAATGTAAAAATCAGTGAACAATATTATTAATATCACATGCAAGTAAAATTTTGCTGATGGTTTAAAAAAAATTGTTGCAGTACATCAACAGGAAGCTGCCAGATTAAGAAGAGGATATGTAACAAGGGATATCATTGCTGACATCAGATGGATCTTGATTGAAAGCCAGAAAGATGTTTACCTGTGTTTGACTGAGTATGCAAAAGCATTCTGCTGGGTGGATTATGACCAACTACTGATAATATTAAGAAGAATGGGAATTCCAGAATACTGTGTTGTACTCATGCATAACCTGAACATGGACCAAGAGGAAGTTGTTTGAACAGAACAAGGAAATACTGTGGTTTAAAATCAAGAAAGATGTGTGTCAGGGTTGTATATGTTTATCCCACTTTATATACTAGTTATCAAAATGATAATTGATAAATGGAGAAAAATCAAAGTAGTCAAGGATTTCATCTTGCTTGGGGTCACAATGCTCATGGAAGCAGTAGTCAAGCAATCAAATGACATACTACCTTAGGCAAATCTGCAGAACTCTAGAGCAAGATGTCACTCTGAGGACTAAAGGGATCCTGACCTAAGCCATAGTGTTTTTGATGGCTTCATGCATGTGCCAGTTAGACAATGAATAAAGAAGACCAAAGAAGTATTGATGCATATGAAATAAGATGTTGGCAAAGAATATTGAAAGTAACATGGATAGTAACTTGGAAAGTAACATGAGAGCAAACCTATCTATCTATTTTGGAAGAAGTACAACCAGAGTGCTCTTTAGAGGCAAGGATGGCAACAATTTGTCTCCCATACTTTCGACTTGTCAGGAGAAATGGCATACCCATTCACTTCTGATGAGTGGATGCCAACGCATAACAACCCTATAGGACAAGGTAGAACTGCTCCTGGGGGTTTCTGAAACTATAAAACTCTGTCTTGCTCTCAATGAGTGGCTTGTGGTTTCAAACCACTGGCCTTGTGGATCACAGCCCAACACATAACCACTATGCTACTAGGGCTCAGTCCCTGAAAAGAACATCATGTGTGGTAAAGTGGAAGGCCAGCAATAAAGAGAAAGATACTCCAGGAAATGGGTTGCCAGTGACTGTAACAGTGAGTTAAAGCATAACAACAATTTTTGAGGATGGTGCATTATTTCATAGGGTTTTATACATATGCATTGGAACGTGAAGTGATACATTATTGGGGTTTTGATTTGCATTTTTCTGATGATTAGTAATATTGAGTTTCTTTTCATGGTGCTTGTTGACCTTTTGGTCCCTGAGTGGTACACATGATTTTCCCTTAACTAATAACTGCAAGGTCAGCAGTTCCAAATCACCAACTGCTCTAAGGGAGAAAGCCATGGCATTCTAGTCCTGTAAAGAATTACAGTCTCAGAGACCCACAGGGCAGCTCTACTCTATCCTGAAGGGTCACTATGAATTGGCATCAAATTGATGGCTGTAAGTTTTGTTTAAAAATTTTTAATAACCTAAGGGTTGATAGTTTGAATCCATCCACACCAGTGCCACAGAAGAAGGCCTGGTAACCAGCTTCCATAAAAATTGCAGGCAAATCCAAGGGAGGAACCAACTAAGTCCTCACAGAAGTAGTACATCAGCTAGTGTGATTGATCCAAAGATAAGTTACAAAATTTAAATATGGTGAAGAGCAAACTATCAGAGCTAAGATTATGAACCCCCCGTTTGTAGAAGCTATGGAGTACAGTGGGAGCCCACCACATATAGTCAGATGGAGCTGCTGGCAGATCCGCGATAGCCAAAGGCAAGAGTCCTCAAAAGCCCTACTAACAGGTAGAGACCATTGTAACCTTGACTATGTTGGACAGAATTTGATACTTGCCTAGTTGACAACCCCCCCCCCCCCACCACCATAGACATGTCCTGAATTTGTTCTGGGGCAAAGTATTTCTTAGTTGTTCCATGACATAAGCTTCTTCCTTGACTTCTTGAATGTTGATGGGGGTCTTCGCCCTCTCATGTATTATTTGTATTTTTGTCTTTGTACTAATGTGATCATCTTATCCTTACCACCTTAGTGTGATTTGTTTTTCATTGTTTTCTGTGAGGTTTACCAGCTGTGAAGAGTAGGAGGAGTGTATGTACAATGATAATAACTGATACAAGGTGTTACAGGGAATGTAGGGGAGGGAAATGGGTGATACAGATGGAAAGGAGAGTTTGGGAGTAAATAAGGAGCTGATGGTGATTGCAGCTCATATTGGGGGTGAATCAACCTTGCGGGGAGGGAATGCTTTAGGATGGATGTGGTGGTGATTGTACAATTCCCCCTTGATATGTTTGAACGGTTGAACTATTCATTTCTATGATACGTAAATTATGTGCAAATAAAATTGTTGGTGAAAAAAATTGCAGGCAAGAAAGCCCTGTGGAGCAATTTTTAATGTAATTAATGGGTTGGCTTAGGGACAATGGATTTTGCTTTGTGTGTGTATGTTTTTTTTTTCTTTTAGCCATTTACGTGTCTTTGGAGGAAAAGTCTTATTAAAGTACTTTGCCCATTTTTAATTGATCTGTTTATATTTATTTTCAGTTTTCCTTTTAAAGAGTAAGTATGCATCCCTAGATAAAATTAGGTCTGTGTTAAACCTTTATAAGTGGAAAAATAAGTAGTTATGTATATGTGATATTTCTTTTGCTCATTCAACCCCTGCTTTTGCATATGTTTATTTATTGTCTTTGTTAAGTATTTCATAATATTTTTATGCCATAATATTTCTTACCCATCCTGATGATCAACATTTGAAATTAATTTGCTTTTTACTATAATAAATAGTGCTATTATGAACAAAGTGGTAAGCTTAACTGAATAGAGTTGCTGGAGTAACTTCAATATTTCTAGACTGTTTATTGCTTATTTGGAATGTACCGCATATACTCGTGTATAAGCCGAGTTTTTCAACACATTTTTAATGCAGTTTTTGTGGTAAAATTAGGTGCCTCGGCTGATATTCGGTCAGTTTACACTCGAGTATATATGGTATAAAAAGCAAACAAACTTCTTTTCTAAAGAGATGGACCAACTTACACTTTCATTAACAAAATGTGAGTGGTCTCACCAGCACTTAATTATTCATTACGTTCTTTACTGTTTACTCTTTTATAAGTACATGTTGTTATTAGGTGCCACCCTTTAAGTCGGTTCTGACTTATGCAGACCATCCCAATGTACAACAAAAGGAAGCACTGATATCCGTTCTCAGGGACTGCTTTCTCCTGATCAAATGGCCAAAGTACATGAGACAGAGCACCTTGACATATTTGCTTCTAAGGAGCTTTCTGGCTGTACTTTTATGTACTTGTAATTACATAGGTGCTATTACAGAAACGAAAAATAGTTTTCACCTTTCCATATTAAAGAAGGAATAGCAAAGATAGTTTATTAAAACAGAAGGCACCCAAAAATTAAAAAAAAAAAGGGTTATCCTTATTACATTATCTAGGCTCATGCCATGAAATGAGTATGTTTTCATTATGTTAATGTGTTTATGTATATTTATTAAGTTTGCTATTTTCAAACAGGAGTTTGGTTTTTTGTTGTTGTTCGGTCATACTGATAATATGAAATTGAACCAAACTGAATTTGTAAAACGTGAGTCAGTGTGCCAATAACTAGGACAGGAAAAATTAATGGGCTCATTCTCTGCTAGAAACTTAATCTCCCTCCTGAAAAGGGCAACATGCACATTGCATGACAACCAGATCTGCTGAACGATGGAGACAACCATATTCCTTTGGATGTGTGTCCTTCTTCACAGTCCTGACAGTGATTGGATCTCCGGCACCAGGCTCCTAATAGGGCTCACCACTCTTCAGTCTTTTATTCCAGGGCTTCCACCTGTAATTTCCCCACTCTCCTTGTCATTCAGCTACACCCATAGTTTACAAGTTTAGGTCCATTCTAATTTTGCTGCACCAGCTATGACTGAACTGTGTCTAACTGGTTTGAAGCCATGCTTTTAATTGATATGCGATAGTTATGTTTTATTTTATTTATTTATTTATTTATTTATTTATTTACTCAAGAAGAAGTATATATATATGTAAGTAGCAGGGCATGTACAGAAATGTGATAGCAGCAATGTATTTAGTAGCAAAAACTAGGAAAACACATTAGTACCTATGATCTAGAGAATAGATAAATAATTAGTGGTCAATTAATTCATCGGAACCCAGGCATGAACATAATGAGAGCCATACATATCAATATAGGCAGCTTACCATGGTATAGAAGACATACAGTATAATGTTATTAAAAAAACATGCACAATGTGATCCAAAGATGACAATAACAAACTCCAAATATGATGAAGGGAAAAATATCAGAGCTTTAATTAATTATGAACACCTAATTTGTCAAAGGCTATGGAGGACAGTGGGAGCCCCAAATCCATCTGCAGAGTATCTAGTTAGATTAAGTCTCTGGCAGATCCCCCGCTAGCCACAGGCAAGGGTTACAAACAGCTTTACTATCAGAGATTATTGTAAGCTTGATTATGGTGGATGGAACCATGGTATAATATGATACTTGTTCAGGTGACCTCCCTCTTGACCCAACCTGAGTTTGCTCTAGGCTTAAGTCTTTCTTGCTTGTTCCATGACACAAATCTCTTCTCCGGCCTTCAAAATATCGATGGTGGTCCCTTGTTTCTTACAATGTATTTATATTTTTATCTTTATTATTTTCTTCTTTTGTTGTTTTGTTTTTTATTGTTCCCGTCTGGTCTCCCAGTTTATGAAGCACAGGAGTGGATACACAGAGACAATAACTGATGCAATGGTTTACCGGGGATGTGGAGAGGGGTGAGGGTGGAGAGGGTGATAAGTTTGGGGAGCAAACAATAAATGCAGGACGGGGGCAGGGAGAACTTAATGTGATTATGTATATACAACTCTTTTTAAAAGTGACCCAACCATGGACGTGTATGATATGTGAATGTCAAGAAAATGATTTAAAGAAAAGAAAACCTGAACAATAGTTGCCATGGGTAAAGGAGAAAGTTGTTGCCTAGGGGACATTGAGTTTATGTTAAGTGGAATCATATGGAAAAGGATATCAATAACGGTTGTACAACACGAAGAGTATATAATCAATGGTACTGAATTATACATGTAGCAGTTGTGGGAAAACAAAACAAAACAAACACGCACAATATGAATATAAGGTTCCATATGTATGTAGTATAAGTATGCAGAGATGCATGGCTGTTTTAGATAACACCTGTGGAGCAGTAGCTACCACTCCCTGAAGTATGTGTGCAGGGCACTTAACTAGTGGCAAGGTTTTCTTTCCTAATTAGGGTCAGGGATGTGGGGCTGTTCATTGTATGAGTCTTTATCTTTTTTGCATATTTTCAGTGTTCACCATAGATTCAAATTAATATAGAGATACTTGATTAGGGTCACACATGGTAAGAGTTCACAGACTTTTTTGGTTTGACTGGGTGAAGCCCAGAATTTAAGTTATTAATTACTATGTTTCTCCTGATTAAAAATTGGTAAGTTTTTAGAAATGGCAAATTTCTGCCGAGAGTCATTTGGGCTGAAAATTCCTGATGGTGTTGCTGTGCCGGTTGCCCCTTTCTCAAATGACACACTTAACCTTCTGTATGATTTTGCTTACGCGTTGCTCCTTATAATGACTTCATGTACTAATTTGGCCACTTCAGATTTTAGTCAATTTAGAATGGCTTAGTATCATTTGTTTCTGGGTGATGGGCATCACAGCTATGTCATTATTCTTGTTTATTTTCATTTATTTATTTATTTTTTTAAAAACATTTTATTAGGGGATCGTACAACTGTTATTGCAATCCATACATCAATTGTGTAAAGCGCATTTGTACATCATTCTCAAAACATTTTCTCTCCACTTAAACCCCCGACATTAGGTTATTCTTGTTTATTTTTATTGCTAGTTTGTTTTGAAGTCCTGAGTCTCTTTATCCATTGTTACACTTAGGTTATGAGTTATCTATTTTTTTCAACAGTTTCATTGGCACATAATTTACACATCATACCATTGAATAGTTCAATTATTCAATCATATCTAGGGGAATTGTACAATCACCACCACATCAATCTTTGAGCATCACCCCCTCCCATGATTAAGTCGCCTTTAAAATGAGTTATATAATCACAGTCAGTCCTAGTGCTCTCTTCTCTGTGCCCCCCCACCTTCACTATTTACTCCCAATATCTCTTTTCCACCCTTTTTTGCCCTGATTCCCTATAACCCCTTGTATCAGTTACTGTCACCATGCATCTACTCCTCCTGTGCTTCACAGCCGAGACACCCAACACAAAGCACTAAAAATCAAATCTCACTAAGGTGGTAAGGATAAGATCATATTAGTATAAAGACAAAAATATAAATAATGAGGCAGAAGAACCCCCATCGACATTCAAAAAGCCAGGGAAGCAATTTCTGTCACAGAATAATGAAGAGATACTTGCACCCAGTACAAATCCAGTTTGTAGTCTATAAAGTCAGACTCAGCCACAGGCAGATGCTCTCTGACCAAAGGCAGGAGCATCTCAAACAGCCTTAGATAGTTATGTTTTATATACACCATGTGATGCTTGTCACCATTTTTTATTTTTTCCCTTTTTAATCTAAACTGTCATAGCTGGTATGAGTTTTTAGCTCTGGAGTTAAATGGTGATTATTTCATGTAAACATCTCTATCGATTTATACCAACACTCCATAGGTTTGTTTTAAAGGCTTTATGTGGAATATTGAGTACAGTAATTATAATGGATTTTTGTTTTTCTTTCAAGTTGGCCTTTGCCAGAATTTGATCCAAGCCAGATTCGACTGATTGTATATCAAGACTGTGAAAGGAGAGGAAGAAATGTCTTGTTTGACTCCAGTGCTAAGAGAAAAACAGAAGACATAACAGTATCGGTGAGCTTCGTTATTGGTTTGATTGAATTTTTCTTTTTTTTTGCTGCAGATAATTTTAATTTTATTTTTAATAATCATTTTATTGGGGGCTCGTACAAGTCTTATCACAATCCATACATACATCCATTGTGCCAAGCACATTGGTACATTTGTTGCCCTTATTCTCAAAACATTTTCTTTCTACTTGAGCCCTTGGTATCAGCTCCTTATTTTTTGTCCTCCCTCTCTCCCCTCCCTCATAAACCCTAGATAATTTATAAATTATTATTTTTTCATGTCTTACACTGACTGATGTCTCCCTTCACCCACTTTTCTGTAGTCTAACCCCCAGGGAGATCCTTGTGATCTGTTCCCCCTTTCTACCCCACCTTCCCTCCACCCTCTCGGTATTGCTACTCTCACTACTGGGCCTGAGGAGTTCATCTGTCCTGAATTCCCTGTGTTTCCAGTTCCTGTCTGTACCAGTGTACATCCTCTGGTCTAGCCAGATTTGTAAGGTAGAATTGGGATCATGATAGTGGTAGGGAAGTAAGTATTAAAGAACTAGAGGAAAGTTGTGTTTCCTTGTTGCTACATTGTACCCTGACTGGCTC
>NW_022111373.1:9108007-9121786 GCF_000313985.2 Echinops telfairi
GAATTTTTGTTCTTTGATGCCTGATATCTGATCCTATGAACACCTCATGATCACATAGGGTGGTGTGCTTCCATGTGGGCTTTGTTGCTTCTCAGCTAGATGGCTGCTTGTTTATCTTCAGGCCTTTAAAACCCCAGACGCTATAATATCTTTTGATAGCCGGGCCCCATCAGCTTTCTTGACCACATTCACTTATGCAACCACTTTGTCTTCAGCCATCATGTTGAAAAGGTGAACATCATGGAATGCTAGTTTAATAGAACAATGTGTTCTTGCATTGAGGGAGTAATTGAGTAGAGGTCCAATGTCTATCTGCTACCTTAATACTAAACCTATAAATATATGTACATAGATCTATTTCCCTATTGGCATATATAAATTTATTTACATATGTACATACCTGTATTTAGACCTCTATAAATGCCCTTTGCCCCCTAGATTTTTCCTATATTTCCTTTTACTTTCCTCTTGTCCACTATCATGTTCAGCCTTCATTTGGATTCCAGTAATTCCTCTCAGTTACATTGCCCTTGATCAAGTCCTACCAGGCCTCCTATATCCTCCTCGCCATTGATTTTGGATCACTTGTTGTTCCTTTGTCCCTGGGTTTGTTAACTCCCATTTCCTTTCCCCCGCCTCCCCCTCTCCCATGTCCCCCCACCCCTTGGTCTCATTGTTTTCTCTTCCAGCTTGTTTATCCCATCTTATCTTATCCAGATAGACCTGCAGAGATAATCGTATGCACAAAAAACAAGACAGAGCAAAACAAAGCAACAAAAGAAAACAAAACAACAACCAAAAAAAGCCAAGGACAAAAAAAGAAAAGCCTGTAAATAGTTAAGGTCTGTTTGTTGACCTTTAGGAGTGTTTTCTAGTCTGTTGGGGTGCCACACCTTGGGCCCAGAGTCTATTTTTGGTAATCTCTGGGGACTTTGTTGCTCTGTTCCCCTTGCTGTTCTGTAGTACATCTTTAATGTCTCACCTTAGTGTGGTCAATCGGGCGCAGTTCCCGCACTGTGCCTCCAGTGGTGTTCTCGTATCTTGCTATGAGTCAGTGAGGGACGTCCTGTCTCATAGTGGGGCTAGCCCTGTGGTCCTCTCTCTGCTTTGGCGGCTTTGAGTGGGAATATCGTCCTCAGGGCTTGGTGGACCTAAAGTAGCCCCACCCTAAGGAAACAAAGGGTGTGACTTGGTTCACACCCACTAAGGTCAGCATTTAATCCCACCTTCATCTTCTAACAGAGAACTCCCTCCAAAATGGTATCATAGCCACAGGCATAAAATGCAGAATTAGCGTATATTGCACAAGGAATTATGGCTAAAAGGGTCATGTTAATTGACTATAACTCAACAACCACCAACAAAGAAGATCTGGAAGTGGAGTGTGCCCTTTGGACTCAATCCTTGGACTGAGAACCTCCTAGACCCAGGAGACAGCTCTATTGCCAAATGTTTTATCGTGGACTTTCTGACCCCCACAGTGAAGAATTGTGCCTTCATGTTAAGATACTTACTAGTAGAGTGAGATATTTCTGGGCTTTTGTCAGAATAACTAGACTAGATAACTGTGGTGAAGTAAATTCTCTTAATATGAGTCTTCTATCTCTGTCTATGTAACTCCCACCAAATGATTGGACCATGCAAATAGGGCATGTGAAGCACTAATAGAAGGGATTGGTCTGTTTTACTTGCCACTCCTCTTGCCTTGATTGGCCTGCTTTAGTTGTTAATCTTCTGGCTATAAGAATGAGTCATCTCAGAAGCAGGAATAGAGAGAATTCTCAGGAATATCAAGAAAGGAGAGCCACCACTGGAGCAATTTGGGAATACCTGCCTGACATAGCAGAGACAGCAGATGCCATGATACTCTGAGATCAGAGGCTAAGGCAAGGAGACCACGAGACAGCAGAGGAGCAGTGTGAAGATTATGAGACTGAGGCAAAGCAGCAGGCCTACAGAGGCAGAGAGGTTAAAGAGAGGTTGATAGAGATTGAGGATGAGAGAGAGAGACTTGGCTGCTAGTTGAAGAGAGGAGCTGCGGTTGACCAATGATCCTATACTTAATGTTTTCTGATTCTGTCCTGTTTTAGCTTATTAGCTTCCCTGAATAACCCTGCCTTAATCATGAGTATCATCTATGAGTTCTGTGTGGTCCTTGCAATAGATTATCTCTGTCAGATAATAGTAACTGCTGTGTAAGAAAACCTAGCCCTCATTTGTGATTTGTTTGTCTTTGTTGCTGCGTTCTTGTGTTTTTAGACACCAAGAGTCAATCTCTCCTAACCTATAATATGGAAATTAAGCTTGGAATTATAGCTCTCTCCTCTCTTCTACACATTCCTAACCGAAACTTTAACTGACATTTTTGTAAACAATCAATCCAGAAGAAAAGTATTGTTATGGGAGCAACAATTGGTGTCAGAATAGGGCAGAAGAAGGATATAGAAGCATGTCTGGCCTCTGCCGTATGTCACTTGGTCTTAGGCTTGAGCTGCTGTGGAAATGGATTCTCTTCCCTACTGAAACTGGAGGTCAGATGACGCCTCAACATATTTACTCACTAACCTATGTAAAGCTAGAGCTCAGTGCCTTCAGGCTGAGGGCACTGGTAGAGTGAAGTTCTCCTGGTTACTTAATTGGTGGAGATAAAGAGCTATGTAATACTTTAAGCATCACAGAGTTCAGGGTTAAGGCTAAGGAACTGAAGGTCAGAGAGCTGCCTGTGGGTGTGGACAACCTAGTTTTCTTGATGGAAGAGCTGTATTCTGCAACATTCCTGATACTGAATTCTAACCCTTTTACTTCTCTAATAAACCCTAAAACTGTGGGTATGGTTTGTGAGTTCTCAGTGTTGATTACAATGAATTATTGAACCCAGCCAAGAAGTAGTGCCACGAGAAGAACTGCTGTGTCAGAATTGCTAAAAAGTTTGCTGGTGGGAGGTATGTTTTACCTCTGCCTTGTAGGAGTGAGTTTGGAGGATTCATGCTGATGGGAATTCTCCTCTCATTTCCTGAAGTTAGAGAACTTCTTAGACCACTGCACCATTTTCACAGAGTAAGAGCATCTACTTTGCTAACTCTAAAAACCCTATTTTGAAATATTCTGGGGTCAAGTTAGCAGTAGGACATGCTCATTCATGTGATAAGCCAAGAAAACCTAGCCCTCATTTGTGATTTGGTTGTCTTTGTTGCGGCTGTCATTGTGGCTTTTAGACACCAAGACTCTATCTCTCCTGACCTATAATTTGGAAATGGAAGCCTGGAATTGCATCTCTTTCCTCTCTTTCACTTATTCCTAACAAACTTTCACTGACGTTTTTGTAAACAACTGAAAAGAAAATACTTTTGAGGAAAGTTTTTTTTTTTAATCCCTAGAACTATTATTTATAATAATTTGGGGAGGAATTAAAAGTTTGCATTTGAAATTTTGCTTTCTTAGAAGAATTTGAATATATTGTCCCCAAATTGTTGTTTTATATGCAAGTGCACCCTCAGCATCTACTCCCTATATAGGTACCAAAATGGATTTTTTAGTTATTTTGACTGTCAGGTTTTACGATTTCCAAGTACACATTTCAGAATATTCTGAGGATTATGCTTTGTTTATATCCCTTAACTGCCTCAAAGGAGCTCTGCTGGCATAGTGGTAGAGTTTTTGACTGCTCACTGAAAGCTTGGCAGTTTGAACCCACCAGCTAACTTGCAGAAGAAAGGTACAGCAGTCAGCTTCCATATAGATAAGAGATTTAGAAGGTCTATTGGCTAATTCTCTTCAATCCTTTAGGGTTGCTTGCTGTTAGTTGGAGTTGGCTTCACAGTAATAGTTTAGGTTTGTTTGTTTACCTCCCTATCCACCCATTCTCTGGATACTTTATTCAGTGTAATAAGAAATCATTGCAAGCACCCTCAACTTATTGTTTATTTGTATAAATAATCTCTGCAATGTATTAGGCACTTGACATTTTAGTCTTTTCTGGCTGAGGTGCCTGCAGTGAGTTAGAGGAGTTCAGTGCAATTGGTTGGTTCTCTTTTATGTGTCCTTTCTGGCCTGGAGTTTGTAATTCTCCCAGAACCATTTGTTGGACCACATTCTGTTAGATTGGTTGATTTTTATATCCATATTGACATTTCTCAAGGGATTGGTTAGTTTGCTTTCTGCATAAGCAGTTTACAAAGGTTTGGTGGTTTACAATCCACCTTTATGTGGATTACCTGGGGACCTGGAACCCCTCCTCCCACACATTCCCCACACTCTCAGATGCTTATCAGATCCTAGCAGATACTAGTTGGAAGGGTTTCATCTATTAGGATTTGGTAGTATTAAGGAACGTTTCACTGAGGAAGTGAAAACTAAGAATCGAAGGCATGAAATTAGGAAAGTGTATTCATGGTAGCAGGATCAGTCATTGGAAAATCTATAGTGACTGGCTGGAATGATAGTTATATATGGAAATAGATAAAGCTGAAGTTAGAGAGTTGGAACAGGTATCTACAGATCAGTTCAGGGAGATTAAGATGACCCACTTTTGATGCCAAATTAGTGGTGAATAACAAATCTTATTCCATATGCCAGCTGCATCCTGGAAAATCTACTCTTCCCTTCCCTTCTATGTTCAGTTCAGACCCCACACCAGCCTTCTTTCTTAACCCCAGCCACCTAGATCTGGGTTAGCAGCAAGGACTGCTTGCAATCCTGGGAGTCCATGTGACTCTCTCCACTTCAGACCATCTGGTTCCAAACCTTGTGTTTTTCTCCATCCTATTAGAATACTGGTTATAATGCTGACAGTACATAATGACCTCTTCATTTCAGACAAGTGGTGACCCACTACTCTTCTTGCTCCTATGCTATCAAGGCAGTGTGACTCATAGCAACACTATGATGATTGAAATACTCCCTGGCTCTGCAACATCCTCACCATTGTTGCTTTGCTAGAGCCCTTTGTTGTAGACCTTGTGTCATTCGATCTCATTGGCAGTTTCCCCCCATTTCACTGACTTTCTATGTTATTGAGCATGATGTCCTTTTCCAGCATCTGATCCCATATGTTAGCAAACGTATCCAAAGTACATGAGGTGATGTCTTGACATCCTTGCTTCTAAGAAGCGTTCTGGTTATACTTCCAAGACAGATTTTTTGTTTTACCTCAGATTGGTAGACACTCAAAATATGACTGTGGAAGAGCTATCTATTCAAAATATAGTCGACTTTAATGACATGGATGAGGGAAAGCTTTGGATGCTTTCATTTGCTGATCTGGCACAACTTGCAGTGAAAAGAAACTGATGCAAAACCCTAGTAGTAACGGACATGGAGTGCATGAAATACACATAAAACTGCAAGTTCTCAAAACTGAAATGGAGCACTTGGATCGATATCCTAGGCATTAGTGAGGTGAAATGGAATATAATTGTCCACTTTGAATAAATAATCATATTGTCTACAATTCCAAGAATGACAAATTGAGAAGGAACAGCATCAAATTCATTGTCAAACAGAACATTTCGAGATCTATCCTGAAATACAATGCTGTCAGCATAAGCATGCAATGACTAGTTAATATGACTGTTATTCAAATTTATGTGCCAAATGCTCATGTCAAAGATGAAGAAATTTAAAATTGTAACAAACTTATGCAGTCTGAAATTGGTCACATATAATCAAGACATTGATAATTACTAGTGATTGGAATGTGAAAGTTGGAAACAAAGAAGTTGGATGAGTAGTTACAAAATATTATCTCAGTGGCAAAACCAATGCCAGAGATGGCACAATAGAATTTTCAACACCAATGACATTTTTACTGGAAATGTCTTTCTCAACAAATGGCAACTGTGTGCATGGACTTTGCCTGCTTGAAAGCACAAGATAGCACTATCTGTGGGAAGATAGAGGGAGAAACTAAATATTATCAGCCAAAATGAGGCTGGGGCCAACTGTGGAACAGCTCACCAATTGCTCATAAGTAACTTTAGACTGCAGCTGAAGAAAATTAAAACAAGTCTATCAGAGCCAAAATATGTCAACATCTGGTCTTCAGTCATTAGTGGTCAGTGTATCAAACCTATTCTTGAGATGATCTGTAATTGCAATACACTCAAGGTTGTGCCTTGGTTCTTATGGCCTTGTTTTAATTTTCTTCACCTTCAACTTGAGCTTGCATATGAGTAATTGATGGTCCATTCTGCAGTTGGCCCCTGACCTTGTTCTGATAGTATTAAACTACTGGATCATCTCTCCACAAATACAGTCAATTTAATCTCTGTGTATTCAGTCTTGCAAGGTTCATATATATAGCTGCTGTACATCTGAATTTGTATATTCCAGTTAATAATGGATTTTTGCAACTGTTTATCATTTTGAGCTGTGCCATGAAGTACTTGGTGATAAAAATAGAGGACTGCACTTATCAGTATGGATTACAACTCAGTGTAAAGAAAACAAAAATCTTCACAACTGAACCAATGGGTAATATCAATGATAAATGGAGAAAAAATTGAAGTGGTCAAGAATTCCATCTTGCTTGGATCCATAGTGGATGTCAATGGAAAGTGTACCTGACACATGCTATGGCATTTTCAGTTGCCTCATACGCATATGAAAGTTGGACATTCCATAGGAAGACCAAAGAATAATTCATGCATTTGACTTATGGAACTGCCAAAGAATATTGAAAATATTTTTTATCGACTGCCAAAAAGAACAAATAAATCTGCCTTGGAAGTACAGCCAGAATACTTCTGTGAGGCAAGGATGTTGAAACTTTGTCTCACACACTGTGGACATGTTGTCATGAGAGATCAGTCCCTGGAGAAGGACCTTGTTACGCTTGTTAAAGTAGAGGGCCAATGAAAAGGAGGAAAGCCCTCAACAAAATAGATCGACACAGTGCTAAAACAATGGGCTCAAGCATTTAGATACTAGTGAGGACGGCGCAGGACTGGGCAGCGTTTTCATTCTGTTGTATGTATGGTGGCTAAGTTCAGAATCGACTTGATGGCACCTAATAGCAACATGGCAGCAAGAGAAGGTGTCCAAAGCCTTGCTCAAAGACTTTGAGGAGAGTTTTCCCACAGTCATATTTATATCGTGGTTATGCATTGGGCTGTGATCCACATGATTGGCAGTTCTGAGGAAAAAAGACTGAGCTTTCTATTCCTGTACACAGTTACAGTCTTGGTAACCTGCATGGGGTCCCTTTGAATTGGCATTGACTCCCTAACAGTGAGTTCTGTTCTGCAGTCCGCATTTTCTAGCACTAGATCAGAAAATGAGTTTTCTCCTGCTATCCATAAGGCTTTCCCCTGGCGACCTTTCCCAGAAGTAGATGGCTAGGTCCTTTCTCCCTGTCTATCTTTGTCTGGAGCCTTTCCACCCTGGGTGACCCTGCTGGCATTGAAATACCAGTACTACAATTTCCAGTAGCACAGCCACCACATGACGTCAAAGTGACAGATGAGTGGTGACTTGGCCCTGTAATTTGCTGAAATGACTTATAACTATGAGAAACAGTATACCTGTGATAACAACTTGGATATAATAATGTACATAGCCTTGCTAAGAGTCTAGACCAGGAGTTGGCAAACTTTTGAGATGGAAGAGCCTATCCTATCTGTCATAATAATTAAAAAATCATTCAAGAGCTATATTCACCATTATCTGAATAATATCCTTTAAAATTGTTCAGTTTTACTTCAGAGCCATATGTACATACCTAGAGAGCCTCATAAAGTTTGTGAGCCCCAGTTTGCTGACCCCTTGTGTGGACCAATTCTATGGCCTTAACAGCAGTAACAAGAACAACATAATGATGAGCTAGTTTAAGATAAGATTGACACAGTAGCTACCATAATGGGCTCAAACATAGCAATTAAAAGGATGGTGTGGGACTGGGACAGTGTTTCATTTGTTGTTCACAGGGTGGCTACGAGTTGGACCTGACTCCTAACAACAGTGAAATGATATGTTCAACAAGCATAAAAATGTAAATCAAATTTGTGTAACTTTCAGAAAGTTTCATGCAGATTACAATGTATGAGAGGTTTTCTTTTCTTTTTTTAATTATTTTATTAGGGGCTCATACAACTCTTATCACAATCCATGCATACATCAATTGTGTAAAGCCCATTTGTACATTCATTGCCCTCATCATTCTCAAAACATTTGCTCTCCACCTAAGCCCCTGGCATCTGCTGCTCATTTTTTCCCCTCCCTCCCTGCTCCCCCCTCTCATGGGCCCTGGATAATTTATAAATTATTGTTTTGTCATATCTTGCACTGTCTGCTGTCTCCCTTCACCCACTTTTCTGTTGTCCGACCCCCAGAGAGGAGGTTATATGTAGATCCTTGTAATCGGTTCCCCCTTTCCAACCCACCCTCCCACTATTGCCACTCACACCACTGGTCCTGAAGGGATCATCCGCCCTGGATTCCCTGTGTTTCCAGTTCCTATCTGTACCAGTGTACATCCTCTGGTCTAGCCAGATTTGTAAGGTAGACTTGGGATCATGATAGTGGGGGAGGAGGAAGCATTTAGGAATAAGAGGAAAGTTGTATGTTTCATCGTTGCTACATCGCATTCTGGCTGGCTTGTCTCCTCCCGGAGAGTTTTTATTTTCTAAAGTGTTAGTGTATCCCTGATGGTACTGTTGACGCTATGAATCAAAATTGACTTGATAGTACTTGCTTATTTTTGTTTTGTTTTGTTTTTTTATAATTAAGCCTTAATTATTGTATCAAATTTGCAACATGGATTTGGTTAGGTAGGTAGTAGAAATTAAAAGTTAATACATAGACATCAGTAGGCCTGATAAATATAAATAGCTTTCAGTTAGAAGATTTGTTGTTGTTGTTGTTGTTAGGTGATATTTAGTTGAGTTTGACTCATAGCAAGCCCATGTGTTAGTAGAATGGCCCCACGGGGTTTCCCCAGGCCATAATTTTTATGGAAGCATATTCGCAGGTCTTTCTCCCTGGATGGGTTTGAAGTACCAACCTTTCAGTTAGATGTCAATTGCTTAAGCATTGCACTACCAGGGCTCCTTAAGGAAGTATGAGGGAAGCGAAAAAACAAAAACAAGAAAGACAAAAGAACCAAAGAAATTGCTTTTACATTCACATCAACTAATAATGACCCACCCTCTGTATTTTAGATGAGACCTGTGAAATAGTGACTTCTCTGTAGTTACAGTCTTTCAGAACTATATCGCCAGGCCTTTCTTCTGAGGCATCTCTGAGTCAACTGGAAATACCCACCTGAAGAAATATTATGAGGGCCACTGGCTATTCAAGGTGGGAGGAAAAGCGAATCCAACTCCACCACTGCCCAAAGATGATTCCTGTGAGACAGAGGTCAGATATGCCTCCACCCTCCACTATCCTATTCAGACACCAGTTGTCCCTCGACTTCTGTGTTGGGTTTAATAATCTGTTGCAATGGCCACACAAAACTCACAGACAATACTCATGATTATGGGGTTTGTTATGGAAGCAAGTTACCACAAGTCAAGACAAAACATTAAGGATACCCTTCTGTTGGCTCAGTAGTATCTCTGCTTGACTATGGCAGCAGGCAAGTGTCTTTCCAGTCCCCAGCTTCTCAACAGTGCAGCCCCTAGCCTCTGCCCTGCCTGGCAAGTGTTACAACATTCATTCCTTTCATGCTGAGAACAACCCGAACAGTATTCCCCTCTGCAAGCCAACCTCCTGCCCAAAGCAGTCACCTCTACTCCTTCCATGGGCCAGGAACTGCCTGCCCTTTTGGCTCATGGTGTAGGTGCTGCCTCTGCTGTCACATGCATTTTGCTGGTGGCTTTTCTTTCTCCATGTTCACGGGATTCTTTCTCTTCCTTCTTCTGAGATGGCTTACTTTGTACCCGAAGGTATGGTGAGACTTTCCACACCCCTCCGCAGAACCTTCCATACCTTGTTTGCCCGTGCAGTTATTTGGTGGACATTACAGAGAGTATGGAAAGAAGAACTATATCAAGTAATGTTACTCATTGCACCATTTTAAGCTAGTAGCCACTGCTTGCAACACACAGGATGCCATGTGGGTAGGGAACAGCTCATTTTACCTAGCAATTATAACAGTGTCTATTAACAAAACGAATATATGGGGAACTTTGTCTAAGGGAAAAAAATAAAGCTTACTAGAATAAAAGGAAAAACAAGCTATCTTTTTGTTTAATACTCATCATCAAAGTTGTCAGTTCTTTCTAAGTTGATTTGTAGAACAATGCTGAACCATTAAAAATGCTTTCTTTTTTGAGAGGAACAGAGCAGTATTCCCTCCTTCCATCTTGATAACCACTAATTATTTTTGGTTTCTGTGTATTTTCTTATTTCATATTAGTGAGCTCATACCCTATTTGTCCATTGGAGATTGACATTTCACTCAGCTTAATATTTTCAGGCTAAGTCATGCGTGACTTCATTTCTCTTTACGGCTAAGTAATATTCCATTGTGGCTTGTTTATATATTCATCTCTTTCTTGATGGACATTTAAGTCGTTTTCACTTTTTGGCTATTGTGAAAATTCTACAATAAACATTGGTGTATTCCGCTTCCTGTTTTCTGGAATGCCTAGATTGGGTTTGTTGGGTCACATGGCAGATTTATAATCAAATTTTGAAGAACCACCAAACTGCTTTACACAGTGACGGTACCGTTTTGCATTCCCACCAGCAGTGAAGGAGGGTTCCAGTTTTTCCATAACCTTTCCAACATCATTGATTTCCATGTTTTTGATCATTGCTATTTTAATGTGGGTGAGATAGGATCTCATTGTGGTTTTGATACGCATTTCCCTAAAGGCTAATGGTCGGGTGACCAGTTAGTTCAGTTGGTTAAATTGTAATGTTAGTAATCCCAATGTTGCAAATTCAGTCCCTATTCAGGCTATGGATGCTCATTTTAAGGAGCCCTAATGGTGCCTAGTGGTGTACGTGGTGGTTTCGTGTTTGACTACAGTTTGAAACCACCAGCCACTTCTCTGGAGAAAGATGAGGTTTTCTACTCCTGTGAAGAGTTACAGTCTCAGAAACCCACAGGAGCAGCTCTCTCTGTCCTATAAGGGTTGCTATGAGTTGGAATCAGTTTCGTGGCAGTGAGTTTGAGTCTTTTTTAGTGTTTCTTTTAGATAAGCATTGTACTGCTAACTGAAAGGCTAGCTGTTTAAACCCAAGAACCACTCCACAGGAGAAGGATGAGACTATCTGCTCTAATAAAGATTTACAGCTTCTGGAACATCCCCATATAGGATTTCAGTGAGTTGGAATTGACTTAATGGAAATGGGTTTAGTTTTGGTTTAATGGCTAATGAAATGAACATCTTTTCATGTGCTTGTTTGCCATTTGAATATCCTCTTTTATGAAGTGTCCGTGTAAGTTCTTTGGCTATTTTTTTATTGAGTTGCTTATAATTTATTTTTCATGCATAGAGAGTTTTGTTTGTTTTTACAGGTTAAAGTGTGGTGTCCCTTTACTTAGGAATGGAAACACTGAACTTGTTTTCCCTGCAGTTTCCTATTGTATCTAGTCACAAAAGCCCTGTGACTGACTAGCTGAGAGTTGCTGACTGTTCCCAGTATAGACTCCTCTGCAAATGTAGTTATTGCTGTTTGATTTCAATGAAGTCCTTCAAGAACAGGGAGGAAAAAAGCTGTGGATGGCTGGGGAGTTGTTGGGAGAAAGGTGTCTATAAAGTGTGTGTACACACCCCTTGCTTTTGTAAGAGCTTTTATCCTGTTTTTAACCTGGCGATTTCATAGAGAGCTCCTTTGCCCTGAAACTTCCTTCTAACCTTCCCATTCTCCCTTGTTTGCCTAATTCCTGTGCTTCCCCCACCCCCTCCGCTTTTTCTGCTTTGGCTTACATGTCACTTATTTGGTCCTCAACCTGGTCCATTTTGGGGGCAATTCTCTTAAGCTGTTTTTTCCTTAAACTCCTTATTTATAAAATGAGATACTAATAATACCTACTCTATAAAGTTGTGAAGAATAAAAGAGTAAAATACATGTAAAATAAAGTAGTACCTGTCTGTTGTGTGAGTTAGCTGTTATCATTATTATTACTGTATTAGACATATTTACATGTTTTTTTATAGCATGTAAAAATTACATGCATGCTTTACTGTTAAATATTGCTCTTTTCTATTCGGTTGCTAAATCCGTGAGGGAAGGGGATTGTGTCCATTTTAGTCACTCTGTTCTCTTAAGAAAAACCCACTTCCCATCAGGTTGCTTCTGACTCATAATGGCCTTATGTGAAGTTCCCAAGACTAAACCCTGGGAGCAGACAGTTTTGTCTTTCTCCTGCTTAGAATCTGGTGGTTTGAACTGCTGACCTTTCTATTAGCAGCCCAAAACCTCACATTGCCTCACTAGGACTCCTTCCTGTTTCCTAGTGCTTGCTATAGTATTCAAATACTTGATTGTAAAATGGTATGCAACAGTAGGTAAGTGAAACAGGCTGTTTTTACTATAAATAGATTACAGTCATAGTGTAGTGGGTTGCATGCCGAGCTGCTAACCACAGTGTCAGCAGTTCGATCCCACCAGCTGTTCAGTAGGAGAAAGATAAGGCTTTCAGCTTCTGTTAAGATTTACCAGCATGGAAGCTCAAGGGGAGCAGTTTTTCTGAGTCCTGTAGGGCCACTGTGATTCAGAATTGATTCTATGGCAGTGAGCTTGTTTTTGGTTTTTTTTGAGGGATCTTATAAGCTTGTTGATGTTATCTAACATCTTCGGACTTCACATTTCTCATCAGTAAATATCTATATATCTATCTATCTTGAATACTACAAGGACTAGCATTTTCCTCATGACCAATAAGCACTAAAATATTAAAATGTATCAAGATAAGCAACTTGGAATATGTTTAATGACTGTTGAACTGTTACAAATGGCAGTATTTGGTGATGTCCCTGCCCCCGTAGTAGGCATTCAGTCATGTTAGCCCCCTACTTTAGCTCTTTTATATTAACTATAACAACCGTCAATCATAAGCAAATAGCCACTAGGTAGAGTTTTCCTCCTCATTGATCAGCAAGTTAAGTAACATGCCTAAGGAGCTGCGTTTAAATTGAAGTTGATTTAGTTTTATTTTGCCATGGTATCTGGTGAATTTCTAGTTAGAGATTATTTTGGAATTACTTAATGCCTTCTTTAATGATGCTTTTGGTAATGATTGAACAAAACAAAAACTACAGTGGTTTTGGTCAGATTGTTCCTTCTTTTGAAAACCTGGACAAAGAGACATAGTGGTCACTGTAATAAAGCACTGGGATGCTTTTAGGAGTAGCCAGAGCATGGTGAATTGTTACTTTGACAGTTGAGAACCATGAATGCTAGACTGTGCTGACTTCTGTTTCTTAGGTTCAATTTTTAGTAACATTTTACTTGACCAGCACAAGAATACATAAACAAAAACCCATCCTGCTGCTGTCTAGTTGATTCTAATTCATAATGACGCTACGAGACAGGGTTGAACTGCCTCATAGGATTTCCAAGGCTGTAATCTTTATAGAGGATCCCTGGTGGCATCGTGATTACATATTGGGCTGTGGGTCGCAATTTGAATTCAGCAGTTTGAAACTACCAGCCAGCTCCTTCCTATTCCACTAGAGTTACAGTCTTGCATAAGTGCAGGGCAATTCTACTCTGCCCTTTAGGGTAAGGTGACCGCTTTTGGCGGGGCAGTCCCAATTTTTAACAATTTGTCCTGCGTCCCGTGGCGTTTTAAAAAAGTCCCGATTTTTGGAAAGAATGCACGAC
>NW_022111373.1:9121886-9126817 GCF_000313985.2 Echinops telfairi
TCCCTCATGAGCCCTTGATAGTTTATAAATTGGTATTTTGTCATATCTTGCCCTGTCCGACGTCTCCCTTCACCCACTTTTTGGTTGTCTGTTCTTTTTAATTTATAGAGGCAAACTGCCACATCTTTTTCTCAAGGAGTGGCTGGTGGGTTAAAACCACCGACCTTTTGATTTACAGCTGTGTGTGTGTGTGTGTGTACATATTGGCATACATCATTTAAAGTTGGCTCATTCAACCATGCATTTATCCATGAGCCAATAAGGTGGTTTTTGTTTTGTTTCATTTTGCTTTAAAGGGAAAACAGCTCTCCTTTTGCTTATTATGCTTCTGCCCTCGCTGCAGCTGCCACTCCCACTTGTTCTTCTGGCTTCTGCCAGCAGCATTAGTAGTGGCAATGAGGATGCCCGGAAACAGACTCCCATAAAGTTTTCATATGATGTTCCTATAACATCCAAATTAATGGATTAATTCACAGAACGTTAAACAATGCAATGTTTGAACATCAAAATCTCACTTTACTTTCTATTCTCATCCCTAAGTCTTTGCTCAGAAAAATAGTTTTTTCATAACTTGTAATAAGCCTATGGTTATTTTTTTTGCCTATGGTTATTTTAAATGAATAAATAAAAAAAATATTTTTCTCTTCTCAGTTTTAATTTTTAATATGGGAAAAGATTGACAGATACATAACCAATGTATGTGACATCTTAGGGGTCCTCAGTAATTTTTAAGCTCCTAATGGGATTTCATGACTAAAGAATTTGAAAACTGTTGCACATTGTATGGGCTATAGCAGTATAGAAAGCTTTCTGTGATGAAATGGTGTTGGTGAGAAAACAAATAGAAGCTCTCTAAATACTCTTCCAATAATGAGACAAAGACGAGAAAAAGGACTAGAGAAATCCAGTAATATGTAAATGCTTGTTAGATTAAAGTTACATTATTTTGAGTTATTTTATCCTCTCTTTTCCCGAGGGTTTTTATTCCATGATTAAGTATCTACACAGTGAAAACTGTATTAAATTAAAAATGCAAGTAACGTCTCTATTCCAGAAGCTCTGTAGTGATGCTCAAGTCAAAGTCTTCGGGAAGTGCTGCCAACTGAAACCTGGAGGAGACAGCTCTTCCTCTCTGGACAGTTCCACAACTTCATCTTCTGACATGAAAGACCAGTGTCCCAAGTACCAGGTAAGATCTCTGGTCTCCTTTATTTACTCATTCACTTCGAAGTATTTTGGAGCACCAGTGGAGTGCGTGCTGTCCACTATCCTAGGGATTGGAGATATACGGTAACTAGTGTTTGTTCCCCTCAAGTTCACTGTAAATGATGAGACAGATAGCTAAACAAACTCTAAAAAATTTGTTGAGTCTTAGGATAGGTGAAGCACAGAGCTGTGGACATTGTTAGCAAGGATAGATTTTCCATTTTTATTTCTGAACTTAGATTTATTAGTGCCAGAATAATTTGTTGTTTTGCATCATTTTTATTATTGAAGTTTGAAATAAATACAAAGTGATACTACAATCTAGCTATAGTATAATTGAAAGTACATATAGTCAGAAATGAACATTTTAGTTTTTCAAAAGTTATGACCTTTCAAAATACAAACTTAAATAACTCAGTAACTACATGGGAACTTCTTTTTTTATTTTTGGGGACATCTTTATAAACTTGCCACCTTTTATATAAGATTAGTACTTGGTTTCAAGCTAAGCAAACATCATTTGATGTGATTCTATTAGTGTCATTCAAGTTTGCTTGAATCACAAGTATTTTATATTTAGCAGTACCAAAATAGTATCCTGTATGTTTAGAATGTATGTAATGAAATTATGTTTTAATGGAAGCCTATCCTTTCCTTTTATTAATAAGGTAGCATATGTGAAACTAAAGCAAATTTACTGCCATAGAGTTGTTCTAACTCATAGTGACCCAACAGGACAGAGTGGAACTGACCCAGTTTAGAAGTTTAGAGAGATTGCACTATTGACCTTGACTTTTCTCCACTTTAGACGTGTCTTAAAAGTTCCCAATACTGTTACTAGGGGGTCTGGTGACACAGTGGTTTAAGTGCTTAGCCTCTGAAGGAAAACTTGCTGATTTGAACCCACCAACTGCTTTGCCAGAGAAAAATAAGTGGTGTTCTGCATTTATAAGATTACAGCTTTGGGAACTTCCACTGGGTCCCATAGGGTCACTATGAGTTAGAATCTACTAGAAGCTAACAGGTTTTAATAGTGCTATATACCAAGGAGTGGTGTAGTAGTTACGCATTGGATTGAGATCTATGTGGTCGCTAGTTCAAAGCTACCAGGTACTTTGGGGGTGAAAAGACTGGGTGTTTTACTCCCATAAACAGTTACAGTCTTGGAAACCCACAAGGGGTCACTGTGAGTCAGCATTGACTTGATGGCATCGAGGTTTTTTTGCCATGTACTTAACAGCATAGTGTGCACATAATGTGCACAATGTGAGAAGTTTTCTAATTCGATAAATTGCCTTCTTTATGTTATGCTGTTGAAAATGAACATTAGCAGACTAGTTCACATTGTAGAAACCCTGTAGCACTGAATGATGATAATCTCATTTTGCCTCAAAATTCCTAGAGGTTTTATTTTTCAAACTAGACTTTTTCAGGCCATATGCCCTTATAGCCTGATAGTAAATTTAATACAGTGTGGCAACTTGTATTAAATATATATATAACTATATATATGCACATGTGTATATATATGTATATAGTAGGTATTGATTTATTGTAGTATAATTCACAGTAGTTGAAGAACTGTTTTTTCATGTAATAAGAACATTATCTTTGGTGTATTCAGATAATTAGCTTCTAGCAGTGAGTTCTTACAAAGAATAGACTGTTTAAGCAAGGCATTTCTTAAAAAGCAGTAAATAAGTACATCTCTTTTGAGGGGCGAAGGGGAAAATAAAGCGCCACACCTGTCACCATCAGGATGATTCCAGCTTATGGTGACCCCATATATAACTGAACGAAGCAGCTCCTCAGGGTTTTCTTAGCTGTAATCTTTATGGATGCAGAACTTCAGGTCTTTCTTTCATGGCACTGCTGGGTAGATTCAAACCACCAACTTTTGGGTTAGTAATAGATTGCAAACTATTTGCACCATCCAGGGACCTAAAATAATAACTTTTAATGATAGCATTAATTGGAGAGTAGGTCACACTAAAATACATAATATGCCAGTGACTTTCATGTTAACTATAGGACATAGAGTAAAGAACCTATATAGGTAAAGAACCTTATAGGTAAAGAACCTATAAGCAAAATGTATGGTCTCATAAAGTTTAAATAGCGATTTATTTTTATTGTATCTAGTCAAAGATCTATAAATACTGAAATTTATATAGCTTTCTCTATAGAAGAAATATTTTCCGTCAAAATCAGAACTCGTGATTGCAACAAGGGAAGCTGTCATCTATATCATTAGCCAAACACAATATATGTTGTAAGCACATATTATCAAGTACTGCTCAGTCACTTAAAAAGTTATTCAAAAACATTCTCAGTATTGAATTGTCTATTTAAAAACATTCTCAGTATTGAATTGTCTATCATTGAAATAAAAAATCTAAACCAAATCCCAAGAATAGATTCTTTCTTCTTGGTAGCCTAATCTATCAGAAATTATTTTTTCTTAAAAAATAACCTTGCACCTTTATTAAAAGAAAATAAAAAATACAGCACTAAGAGAAGAAAAAAAAACTAACAAGAAAATTAATGTGTATAATACAGGCATTTTGTGTATAATGAATTTATTACTATTTTAAAATGTCTTTTTAAGGAAAGTTGGAAAATTATAGATTTCTTTCCTATCCAAAGAATTGGACAATTCAAGACTATAAACAGGCAAGAGTCGTAAAATAATAAAAAGAAAAATAGCATGTAGATACATGTCTTGGTCTTTAGTTTTAAAATAGGAGACCTCATCATTTTAATGTCATCAGAGGAATCTTATTTAAAAAAAATGTTAGGAAACTTCTGATTTTTGATTTCCATGATAGAATAGTGTAGTGCAATTTGTAAATAAAAGGGCGCTTCAAAGAGTTTGTGGGAAAATTCCATTATACTTTAATTCCACTTTCCATGGACTTTTTGAAGTCCCCTTGTAATATTCATTTACTAGCCTTTATGGTTATTTAGGAACATCTTTCTCATTGGTTTTTCATTATATAGTTCCATCAGTTAGGAATTATATTGGGAACTCTAAAAGCGTAGTTTAAAAAAGATGGGAAGCATTTTCTTCACACAATAAATCTAGAGGTATTGAAACATGGGTTTCAGTAATTCATAGAGAACAAGAATCCCTCAATGTTTTTCTTATATTATTAGTGTGGTCATGATGTGGTATCTCCATTTGACTTTTATGCCTATGTCTCATTGATCAGACCTATACTGTGTTAGTCCAAGTAGATTAGAGAAACAAATCCAGGGAGACTCGTGTGTAAGAAAGAGCTTTGTATAAAAGAGCACTTGTATTTTGAGAAACCATCCCAGCCCAGTCCAGATCAAGTCCATAAGTCCAATATTAGCCCATATGTCCGATACTAGTCCATAAATTCCATTTCAGACTCACCCAGCACATGCAGTGATGCTGAATGCAGGAAGGTCACAGGCCAGTGATTGGAAGGTCTTGTGGATCAAGTGGCAGTGGAAGGCATCTCAATGCTTTCATGGGTCTCCACGGGTTTCCTACAGCTCTCTGAGTGTTTCAACAGCAGGGAAAGGAAGGCAGAGAGAGAGAGAAAGTGTGTCCCGCCTCCAGGGAGGAAGACAGGACTTACCAGAATCCGCAGAAGGCCATGCTCACAGAGTCATCATTGGCTGTGATCTGATTGACAAGCTAGACTCCACCCATTCACTCAAGTTGACAGGAAATTACATAACTGCCACATATACCA
>NW_022111373.1:9128750-9133135 GCF_000313985.2 Echinops telfairi
ACCTGTATATAGATCAAGGTCTGATATTTAATCTTTAGCCGTGTCCTTCAGCTTGACACAATGGATGTATGTATGGATTGTGATGAGAATTGTACGAGCCCCAATAAAATAATTTTTAAAAACACCAAATGGTTGAGTTCATTTTTAGCTATTTTTGACTCCTATGAGGATAAAGTAATGAAAAATAATGTTTTTTTTAAGTGAGTGTTTTTGAAAAGAGGTCATCCTAATGTTTCAAATTTTTTTTTGTGTGAATTGTAAAATAGGTGAAAATTAAGTACCTCCATTGTAAATGTTGCTTTTGTACATTAAAAACAAAAACTCACTACCATGGAGTTGATGCTGACTCAGTAACCCATAGGACAATTTAAAACTGCCCTTGTGGGTTTCTGAGACGGAAACTTTTTTTTTGTACATTAGAAATTAACAAAAATTATTTTTCTGTATAATAGATAATAAACATACATATATATGTGTATGCATGTAAATATATAATATATATGAGAGATGGTTAAGAATGTTCATTTGAGCACTATTTATAATAGCAAAAATCTAGAAATAGGCTAAATGCCTACCAGTAATGAAAACTGACTTGATCAGCTGGTAATTTCACACTATACAGTGCTTAAAAGGAATGAGGTATGTGTAACAGTATGGTTGACTCTACAAGACATACTGTTTGCAGACCTAAGTATGTGTGATACAAATCCTTTTTTAAAAAATACCCTTCTTGTAGAATAAGGAGCTCTGGTGGTGTGGTGGTTACGCATTGGGCTGCTAATGGCAAGGTGCACAGTTCAACACCAGCTGCTCCAAGGGAGAAATACAGGGCTTTGTACTCCTGTAAAGAGTTACAGTCTTGTAAACTTATAGGGGTAGTTGTTCTACCCTGCCCTATAGAGTTTCTATGAGTCAGCATCCACTTAATGGCAGTGAGTTTGTTTGTTTTTGTTGTTGTTTCTGTAGAATAAATACAATAGAATTTTAAATGAATATTAATATTTGTAATCGTCACAAGTTTTGAAACAATATTTTTAATAACATCATGGTTCTTGTTTAGGGTTCTCGGTGTTCATCTGATGCCAATATGCTTGGAGAGATGATGTTTGGCTCAGTAGCTATGAGCTACAAAGGATCCACCCTAAAAATTCATCAGATCCGGTGAGGGATTTTCTGACCTTACCAAAAAAATACAAATTCCACTGTGGAATTTTCAGTCTTACTGAAGATGACATAATTTCTTATGATTTTCATTCAGGTTGTCTATCTGAGATACTCATTTTATAATGTCCAATGAACTTAATATAATTGCATTGTATTTAAATCAGGAAATATCTCTGGCTCATAGATTTCTATTTATAATAACAGAGCATAAAATTTAGTTTTGATCCTTCTCTGTTCCTCTCTTCCTGTTCATAGATCTCCTCCACAGCTTATGCTCAGCAAAGTTTTTACGGCACGGACTGGCAGCAGTATCTGTGGAAGCCTCAATACGTAAGTGCCTGTGAATGCAGAGGACAGGGGATTGCTTACGGATGTGCATATCACAATACGGACACACTGCTTTTTGGATTACAGCATAAGTTCAAATAGTCTTCTTTCCCCCTTAAGTTTAAAAGTGCATGGATGGTGCCAGGCTGCATCTCCATTTGACTTGAGTTGAAGAATAGGTGTGGTTTTTGATTCTCTAGTTCACTAGAAAGTCCTATCTAGCTACAAGTGAAATTTTGAATGTTTTTCCATCTGAGGTTGACAGACTGGTTTTTTTCACTTTTGTAGTGCCAGGTTGGGTTGACAGGCAGAGGTGCTCTTCATTGTTCAGATTCCCTGAAGGATTAACCCCGTAGAGAGGAGTAATCCAGGACACCCGCATGGTAGGATGCTGATATTTCAAGCTGTTAATACCCAGGTTAGAAGAACAAAGTCGGAACTGGTGGCAGAGTGATAGACTTTGTGCACAAACCTAGAAATGAAGGACAACAGCTGTGTCAGTTGGAAGTGGACCCCACAGATGGATTCTGTGGGAGTGTTATCAGAACAGTGCTCCTTGGAAAGCCAGCATCGCTTGGGCTTACCTAAGGTTGAAATTAGCAGGAGACATTAAGATTGCTACTCTAGAGATTCTGTTCATTTTAAATGTAAAAAGATATCTTTTAAGAGAGCTTTTATTAGCAAAGTTTCCAGTATCTGTAGCTCTTCCAAAAGGACAACAAAACTCTTCTTTTAGTAAAACAGGAACAGGAGAGATTGTTTTTGAAATTTCATGGACGGTAAAAAATAAAAACTTCTGGTTGACAACAAATCTAACTTTTGAGAGTTTGAAACGGAAGTACAAGTTATATACCCTAGGTTGGATGCACTGATTTTAGCTATAGGCACCATAGTTTCTTTATCTTTTGTAAATTCCAGTCTAGTTTCTAATCTTAAAATCTGTGGAAAGGATACTTTTCACTAAATGTATAAAGTAATTTTTGCTATTCTGAGTGTTTTACTAAAAGAAACAGTATACATTTCTAATGTATAGAATAATGGCAGTTTTTAGATATTTGGCCCATCCTTTTTTTATTTTCCTCTTACTGGAAGTTTATTACATATTTTTAGGTCCAAAGTGTGAGTGAAAATCTTGCTTGTAGTTTAAATAAAAGTCAGCAAACTTTTTTGGTAATGGTGCAGGTAGTAAATATTCTTGGCTTTGTAGTCTATATAGTCTGTTGCCGTTTCTCAGCTTTGACACCGAAGCATGAAATCAGCCACAGATGATGCATAAATGAATGATGTGGCAGGGGTCCTTAAAAACTTTATTTGTGGGGACTTCATTAAAATGGAAAAAGACTTTCAGTCATTTAGAAGATTTCATTAAGGAAGTAAAGAAGCAACTTACAAGTTGAGGAAAAATTTATTAGATGCTGTAAATATCAGATAAGGATTTAACATTCAGAATATATTAAGAACTCTTGTAATGACAAAAAGACTAGCAACCTAATGAAAATATAGGCAAAGGACTTGAATAGACTTTTCATTAGAGAAGAAATGTTAAGTGGCAAAAATACACATGAAAAGCTACTCAAGCTCATTGGTCATTTGGAGGCTGTAAGGGAGAATTACAATGGCATATCACTTCACATCCCCTAGATTGGATGTGGCTAAAGACATAAAAAGTAAAGGTGTTGGTGGGGATATGGAGAAATTAGAATCCTTATTCATTGCTTATGGGATTGTAAAATGGTACAGCTACTGTGAAAATAATCTGGTGAATAAAAAACTGTTAGATCTAAAATTACCGTTTTATCAATCAGTTCCACTTCTAGAGATAGAGTGAAAAGAAAAAAGCCAGATACTTTTACACTCATGTTCATTTTGGTACTATTTATGATAACAGAGTTGAAAGCTAAATGTCGATCAACAGAAAAATGGATAAACAAAATGTATATATATATGCACAGTGGAAGATTATTCAGCCATAAAGAGAACTGTTGCAACATAAACAAATCTTTGAAACATTCTGAGTGAAATGTGAGTGACAAAAGAACAAATAGTATATGGTCATACTTAAATGATATATTTAAGGAGTCCTGGTGGCACTGTCCAGTGAGCATTAGACTACTAACCAATAGGTCAGTAGTGCAAACCCACCAGCTGATCCGATGGAGAAAGAGGAGGCTTTCTGTGCCTGTCAAGATTTACAGCTTCAGAAACCCTATATAGGGCCACTAGGAGTCAGTTGGCAGTGGGTTTGGTATTGAGGTCTATGGAATATCTATAGTAGGCAAATGCATAAAGATTAAAGTTTGTTGTTTCTTGGGATGGGAGAGAGGAAGGGAAAAAGGATGACACAACAATTAGGGGGAAACTAAGTTTGGGCTGCTAACCACAGCAGTTTGAAACCACCAGGTGCTCTAGAGAGAAAGATGCAGCTTTCTGTTCTTGTCAGGAGTTAGTATCAGAAACCCACGGGGGGTCAGTTCTACTCTGTACTATAAGATCTACTGATTTGATGGTAGTGAGAAGCTTCTGTTAAGGGTGATGGAAAATTCAAGAAATGGTTAATGGTGATTGTTGAACATGAGGGATTTAATTTTAATGAACTATACATGTGAAGATTGTTAAAAAGGCAAATGTTTTGTTACATATTTACCACAATTGAAATTTTTAAAAAATCAAAATTAGGCAACCAGTTCAATTTGGCCCTTGAGTTGTTGTCACATGCAAACCCCTGATTTAAATTAATTCTTTTATTTATTATTAATTGGGAGTTAATACATATATCATGCCATAGTTCAGTCATGTCAAGCAGAATTGTACAATTGCTACCACAATCAGTTCCCAAACATTGTTTTTCTTCCTGGAGTGCTTCACAGTGTCTCCCTTTTAAATACCGTGTCCCC
>NW_022111373.1:9133302-9141363 GCF_000313985.2 Echinops telfairi
GGCATGCATCAGAGTGGGGAATCAACTGACAAAGTTTTACCTGTTCAAGTGAGATTTATCCTTTCGAACTTCTATACTCTTAAGTAGTTCCCACAAATTAATCTTGGGCTCCTACTTGCCTTCTGCAAACCGATTCTCATAATTTAGGCTCTGTTACTAATCCCTCCTTTGACTTTGAATTATATGATTTATTGGGATGAGAACATTTGTTTTATACTTAAGATTTTAAGGAGATGTATAAAAAAATTAACATTTTGAACTTGAAATTAATTAGCTTTTTTTCCCCCTTCACTCTCTGTAGACTGCAAGACAGTCTTGAATTCATCAATCAGGATAACAATACATTAAAGGCTGATAATAACACAGTCATTAATGGACTACTTGGAAATATAGGTAAATGGTTCCTTTGAAGTTGTATCATAAGGTTTTTTTTTAAATCTTTTTATTGGGGGTAGGGTTTTAAGTTATTTCTTACTAAGGCAAATCTGTTATAGGACCAAAAAGAGGTTCAAATTCTAGAAATAGAAAAGGCATTTAAATTGGAAGTATGTGTAACATTTACACTATTTGGAAAACATATTTTTTATGTATTTAAGCATATTTATTTTGTATTTGAAAAAAGGGAGCCAAAAGGATTTATCTAGTTGGTCTTAATTAATTTTGCTATTGTCTTTTAACTTTGATGGATCTTTAAAGACACTTTTACTGGTATGGAAAGCCCTTACTAGTGCTGAATATTTCAGCTGAAGAAGATGGCTATTAAGCCTCTTTCTTCTCTTGCTTGACCATAAAGTCATCATTAAATGGTGCTAATTCAGATGAGTAAATAATCAAGTTTGATGGTTCATAAATATAATAGCAGCTTATTGAGTAATTTGGTTAGCGTAATTGTTGTTTAGCAGTTAAAAGTGTTCCTGAGATATGTTTTATTTTATTTTTGAAATCTTAACTAAATTGATGTCTACTGTATTTTCAGTGTACGGAGAGATGAAATATCTGAGGGAGTGGACAGCAGTTAAAAATAGTATAAATGTTGTTCTAATTCCTTCTTTAATGAGAACCTTTACTCATATTTTATTATAATATATATTATGTATATGAGATAGTAGAAAGTACAGATTCTATCAAGTCCAAAAGTGTAATATCCTATTAATTTTTATAATGTGTTTTTTCAAATGAACATTAGCAAGAGCCTGGTCTGGGGGTAAATAAGGAGGGAGTCCCAGTGGTGCTGTCGGGTGAGCATAGGACTAACCACAAAGTCAGTGGTTCAAACCTGCCAGCTGCTCCCCAAGATAGAGCATCTGTTCCTGTAAAGATTTACTGTGTTGTAAACCTTATTTGGCTCGTTAATTAGAATCAACTTGCTGGCAGTAGTTTTGTTTCTGGTTTTGACTCGTCTTATGGGGTAAGTAACGGAGCCCTGGTTTCCCTATGAGTTGCTTAACCACAAGGTTGGTAGTTCAAACTCGCCAGCTCTCTGAGGGAGAAATATGTTATAGCCAGCTTCTTTAAAAATTGTAGCTTTGGAAACTTTATGAGGCAATTCAGGTCACTGTGCATCAGAATTAAGTTAATAGTGGGTTAAGGTTTAAAATTGGCTGACAAAAAAAAAAAATTGGCTGACCACAGTGTTTGGCATGTACTTTATAATGTGGATGTGTTTTATAGAAAAATAAAAGTTCTTTTTCCTACCTAACTTTATTTCTTCTTTGATTTTAATAAAGTAAAAATGTGGCAAAGCAATAATCAAATATTTTTGCTTATAATTTAACACGTTTCAAAGTTCAGAAGTCCTATTAAAAGGTTTTCATTTTAGTAATACAAGTTTTATTTTCATAAAGGTGTATTATGTTAGATGTACTCATCTCGATTTTAATGTAGAGTAGAAAGTTCATTCAACAAAATACATACTTTAAATAATGAACAACTTTTATTTGTAAACTCTTAATTGTAGTTCAAGGATATTGAGCACCAATTCTTTTAAGTGTGAGGCTTCTAACCACAAGGTCAGCAGTTTGAACTTACTAGCTGTTTGTGGGAGGACGTTAAGGCTTTCCACTTCTGTAAAGAATTATAGCTTCAGACACCTCCTCCCTCCCACCCCGGACAATTTTATTTTGCCTTCTATAGTCGCTATTGGTCAAAATTGACTCAATGACATTGAGTTTGGGTTTTTTTGGATTTATAATATGACGAGCCCCTCCCACTTAGGCCTTGAGAATATTGTGGTGAGACATACACAAGTCCTCCCGATTCATAGTTAGTGGGAATCAGACAAGTAATACATCAGTTATGGTATACTCTAGTGAATTCATGGACAAGATTAAAAGCAAGGTGTCATAGAAATGAGGAACCCCTAATTAAATTTTGGAGTTGTGAAAGGCTTCCTGGAGGAATGAGGACTGAGTTTAAAAGATTAGTCAGATAGTTGATGGGAAAAAATTAAGGTTGAAATAATAGCATTTGTGAAAACTGAGGGGAAAGAGGTTATGGAATATGCAAAGAATATATAATGTAGACGGAATAAAGAGTAGAAATAGAAAAACCAGATCCAGATCAAGAGCATTATGGGTCACGTTAAGAGCAGTTGAGTACCAGGGAAGGTATTTTAGGTTGGGTCTTGTGAGAAATAAACATGATGATAGAATTAAATGCTGAAGGATTTTCTTTAGAAGAATCACCTGTGGAGAGAAAATGAGGTGAAAAGTGGGAAAGTGCCCTCGGCCTATGCTGCAGGTCTGATGCTAGAGGAAAGGAGAGAGAACAGAATGTTGGATGGAAATCTCTTGCCTGCCATGCAAACCTAGGAAAGTTAGGGAGAGCCATTGGGGGAGGAGGAAGGAGTCTTTGAGTCAGCATTGGTTGGTTTATTCACTGGCTGGGAGTAGCCCATGAAATGTATGGCCTTGTTAAAAATATCAGGTGGATTTCAGAGTACAGTAACAGAGTCCGTTGGCCAGTTGTACTCTTCATTTTCGGAAAAGACATAGGTACATTCTCAAGGCTACTACTGAAAAGCAAAAAACAATGTGATCAGATCGTATCTGCAAAAGAATATTCCAGCTACAGTGAGAATGGATTCGAATACCTATGAATAACAATGCTGCTCCTTATAATACAATGACAGATAATGGTGTTCTAAATTAGGATCATGCCAGTGAAGCTGAAGGGCTCACTAAAGTAATCAGTGGACAGTTCTCATTGATTAAATAGAAAAGAGTAAAGAAAAGACAGAATCCAGGACAAGTCATCTGCTATTTGCTGTAGTTGTATGGGTGCTATTTACTGAGTGGAACACAAGAAATTAGAACTGATATTTTAGGTTTAGACATGTTGGATTGAAAGTATTGCTTAAGTATCTGAAGGATTTTTTGTGTGTTTGTTTGTTGAAATCATTTTATTGGGGGCTCATACAACTCGTATCACTATCCATTGTGTCAAGCACATTTGTTGCCATCATCATTCTCTAAGCATTTGTTTTCTACTTGAGACCTTGGTATCTGCTCCTCATTTTCCCCCCTCCCTCTCCACCCCACCTCCCTCATGAACCCTTGATAACTTATAAATTAATATTATTTTTCATGTCTTACACTGTCCGACATCTCCCTTCACCCGCTTTTCTGTTGTCCATCCCCCAGGCAGGGTGTTATTAAAGTATATCAAGAAAATCCAATTTCACGTAGATAATATAGCTGGGAAAGCAAGAAAAGGAATATTTCCAGAGGGGGATTTCTTTTCGGGTGGATTCTCTAGAGGAACAAAGCCAGTGAATCATATGTATATGAATATGTATACAGAGAGACTTATTTCATGGAAATGACCCATATGCAACGTGGATCCGCTTGAGTCTAGAGGCTTCTCTGCGCTCTTGGTTTCAGGGCTGAGGTACCAAAAATTGGCAGGTCAGACCACAAGCTACTGGGTCATGTCTCAAGGACAGGGTTAGAGTCTTAACAGTTTACACACAGGATTGAATAAGAGCAAGCTTTCCCAGAACAATCATATATGAGCATACATAAGAGGGATTTAAAACATTGGTGGAAAAATTCAATTATCTTTTAATTACATTGTTCTATGAACTTTTACCCTTATGGCACAGTGAGTAAAGTGCTGGCTGCTAAAAGGTTGACGGTTTGAACCTCATGTCTGCTCTAGAGAAGAAAGATTTGACAGTCTGCTTCCATAAAGCCTTCAGAACACTGTGGGGCAGTTTTCTGTCCTGTAGGGTTACTATAAGTCAGAATGTACTTGCTAGTGAGGGGCTTCATTTTATAGATAAAAAGACAAGTAGATAGAAGCAGTATATGCACATGTAACAAAACAAGAAAGAAATACTAAAAATAATGCCAACTGTCACTTCTACAACTGGTTAAGCGACCAACTTGGTATTTAAAGCTACCTCCTTGTGCCTCCTTTTGCATTTACTTTTTCCTCAGCACTGGTGGTGCTGTCAGGTAATTGGTGTTCTGCTGACCTCAAGATCGGCGGTTCAAACTCAACAGCCTCCTGGCAGGAGACAGATGAGGCTCTCTGCTCCTGTAGAAATTCATGGCTTTGGCAACCCTATATAGGGTCACTAGGACTTTGAATTGACTCAGAAACATTAGGTTTGTTTGAATTGTTTGTTGGCTTCTTTTCTTTTTACCTTCTGCACACATCAGTTGGTTATAGTTATTTGCCTGGCAAGGTGAACCAAACCTTCATTTCTGAAAGGTCTCGGGTTACTGTAATTTTCCACTGACTTTGATTGTAGGACATGGTAGTTCTGAGTCAACTTTCAGTATTGGGCTACTGACTGAAAGGTTGGTTTTAACCACCAGCTGTTCAGTGGGAGAAAGATACAGCAGCCTGCCCTGCGGTGATTTACAGCCTCAAATGCGTTGGGGTGTTTCTAACCTAACCCATAGGGTAGCAATAAGTCAGAATCAACTGGATGGCAGTAGGGTGCGTTGAGTAGGCATAGGGTGCCCAGCCATCTGGTTCTAGCTCTAATCTTGCTCTTTTGGATCTTGAGATAATTGTGTTATCTTTCCAGGGTCAGGTATGTGGCAGGCTTCTCTTACACACCTGTGAGTCTGGCATTCATGCTTATACAGTAATTGACCCTAATGCTAGGAGCCTGGGTTTCTTCTGTGCCTTTCTAACTCATTACCCACCAGTCTAGAAAAACTAATTTGTATGTTCATTTGTCAAGACTTCTCTGTTTGCTCTTTGTTGTATGTTACATTTTTTCTCAGCCAAGTGCTTAGGAGTTTTCCCCTTAATGCAATTAAAGACGAATTCTGCAGTCGTAAAACTTTTTTAAAAGATACACTTATTTGGCAAATGGTTTTTCAAATCTTTAAAAACATTGTTTTCAACAAAAAAGGTTGAACGTTTAAATTTTTTTTTACTTTTTGTAGTGAAAGTGTATTTCTTTATTAGTTACAGATTTGTTAGTAAAAGGGCACAGCATTGTTATGTTTGACATAAACCATGACCAAAGTAGAATCATTTACTTAAAAACAAAAAAAGGGAAGCCAGCTTGAAGTATTATTAGTTTACCTTTTATTCTCGATACATGTGGCTTCTCTAACAGCCCTCTTTCATGTGTATTTTGCGTTTTTGCCGTGTAGGTCTTTCACAGTTCTGCAGCCCCAGGCGGGCATTCTCTGAACAGGGTCCGCTCCGCCTGATCAGGAGCGCCTCTTTCTTTGCAGGTTTGCCATGTGCTGTGTGGGTAGACTAGTTGGTGTGCCCTGGTGGCTAGAATTGGTAGTTAAGCTGTGGAAACAAGAGAGTAGATAAATGGAGTTGCCTAGAGTGTGGTTAAAAACAAAGCAATATTGCTTAGGAAGTTTAAGACTTCAAATCCTTTCTGCTAAATGTATTCTTAACAGTTCCCAGAAACTCGCTTAGTAGTAGAAATGGTATCTTCATGAAATTTTGGTTTTCATTTCTTAACATTAGAATCGTAAACCAAATTTTACCATGAAAGTTATTTCTTATGATAACAGTTAAAATTCCCTATGGGGACACACTGTCTTGTTTCCATGGCTCAGTAGCTTTTGTACCCTAGTTCATCAATTGCAGAAAATATCATAGTTTATTATTCTTGAAAGATTTCTGATTTATCCTATTCCATAAGAAAGTGGATTCTTCTTAGAGCTAAAATTTAGATGAACAAGCTCCGTAAGAATGCTCCATAAGTCATACATATATGCATATACTTACACAGGGGACTTCAAAAGGTTTGTGGGGAAATGCCATTATCTTTAAATATTATTTCTCACAAACCTTTTGAAGCCCCCATCATATCTGTTCATATTATTAAATGCTGTGTTCAGGCCTCTAATTATTCTACATGTTTTCATTTCAGTAGGTTACCCAGCATTGTAACCTTCTGGTGGAAATTATCAATAGAATATGAGCGAATATATTTTTGTTGCTTTCAAATTGGTATCACTTTAGCCCTTACTTATTGTTTTAATTAATGTCCCATTTTCTTGCAAATAATATATGGAAAATACACATTAATTTTATAAACTTGGCAAAAACTTATTAGCCATCTTGCCAACTAGAAACAACCATGTTACATACTTTTTAAAACTGTATTGTACTCGAATAGTTTTCTTAAACTTTTTGTTATGAAGAATTTTGAACAGAAGGAGAAGTAGACATAAGTAGAATGAAATTGATACACATCACTTAGTCCCAGCAACCAATTTACTTTTTTTCATTTAATAGTGAATGTCTTTGTATATTACTGAATATGCCTCTAAGATTTGCATTTAGTCACCCTTTGCTTGCTTGCTTGCTTTTTTTTTTCTTTTGCCCTTTTTTGGTTGGTTTTATTGAGATGTCCTTACTTGACCATTTCATGGGATTCTAAGCTTATTTTGAAATCAAACATCACATACAATGTTCACCTACCAATTTCATAACGGTTTCAAGTTTTGAATAAAAAGGTTGCAAATTCCATTAAACGACGTTCACCACTGAATACTCTGGCACGCCGTTTCTTCCTTTAGATAATATGTCATAGATAATTTTCATCATATGTCAAAACTTCAGATAGATCTCAAAGCTTGTTCAACTGAGTAATAGCTCTTGGTGTTGGGTTGGTGTCATGCTATTGAAAAAAAATAAAAGAATGCAATGAAATGAGCATGATTTAATTTGTTATTTAAAGGAGCAACACCAATCTGAACAGCATTGTATTTTATAACTGATAGTTTTGTCTTCTTTCACAGTTCACAGCAATCCAATGGACATGCCAGGAAGAGAGCTGAATGAGGATAGAGACAGTGGCATAGCACGCTCTGGTAATGTTAGGTTCATGTAATAATCCTGTGTATCTTGCGATCACAATGGATGCATTAATTTCTTTTTCAATCTCACATTTGATTTCTTTAAATTGGTATCCTTATTATTAAATGTTGAGAGTTCCTTTATGCCTTTCTCTGTGTATGGTATTGTCTCAAAGAATGCCTGCTAATCTAGGCCTAGCACGGATAAGAAAAAATTACTTGGGAGATTGCTTAGAAACTACCTGATGTCATCTGTTGGACATTGGGATACAACCTGGTTATAAACTAACATTTTCCTCTGAGGAGGGAGGAATGTCAAAAGACTACCTAAGTGTCTCTGTTACTATCTGGTCTTTATCCTTTGGGACCTTGCTCCAATGATTTAAAAAAAAAAAGAATTTTAGAAATTTGCTTATGAAGTATAATGAAAGGTTTGAGTCATCCCTCTTTAAAAGAGGTTTTCATTTATGCTTAGTCATTATTCATTTAAACATTGTACTTTTCTTCTGATTCAATAGCATCTCTCAGCAGCTTGCTTATCACTCCATTTCCGTCACCAAACTCCTCACTCACCCGGAGTTGTGCCAGTAGCTACCAGCGACGTTGGAGACGCAGCCAGACTACAAGCTTGGAGAATGGGGTGTTTCCCAGATGGTAAGTTGGATGTTAAAACAAGATTATGTTGCTCTTTTTTGTTTTTAAACATTTTATTAGGGGCTCATACAACAGTTATCACAATCTATACACACATCAATTGTGTAAAGCGCAT
>NW_022111373.1:9143651-9148241 GCF_000313985.2 Echinops telfairi
TTTGTGTCCTTTCCTATTTCTGATAGCCTATGTATTCCCTGTGCCAAAGTTCTCAAGTTGGTCCCAATGCCCTCATTGATGGCCCTAATCGTTTGGGGTTTAGCTTCAAGGTCTTATGTTGTTCTTATAACATAATTTTGTATGTGTTTTTAGAGGCTGGACTTTTTTTTTTAACTTTCCATTTTCAGCCTGAAACTGAAAAGCTTATACATTCTCTCTCTCGCCCCCTGCCCTCTCTCATATTTGACTTTATTTCTTTAATCAAAAGAAGAGATGCAAAGATCTGAGATCAGTAACAAAATTATATTTACAAACTTTGACATTTAGAATTTTTTAAGCTAATTATGATTTTGGATTATCTAGTGTTTTAGTGTTTCCAGTGTGACTCTAGTAAAATAGATTAATATATGAGCATGAAGAAATGGTAAATATATTTTCTAAAAAGGTATGCAATTAAAAACTTTGAGATTTATTTGATAAAATAGCTGTAGACCTTTAGCTTAGCAAGAAGATTGAATTACCGTTAATTGTGCTAACAATTATTTTTAAGGTCCATAGAAGAAAGCTTTAACCTATCAGATGAGAGCTGTGGCCCTAGCCCGGGAATTGTGAGAAAAAAGAAGATTGCAATTGGAGTAATCTTTTCCTTATCCAAAGATGAAGATGAAAATAGCAAATTTCATGAATTATTTTTTTCACATTTTCCACTTTTTGAAAGCCACATGAATAAACTAAAGAGTGCAATAGAACAGGTAAATAGAGTCACATTGTTGCTTTTTTTATACATGCTTTATTTCTGTTTACTTTCTTAATTAAACAATACGAAGGGGTACCCCGAGGAGGGTGGGCCAGGAAATTTTTCCCCCCAAGCTATATATTTAATTTTTTTTTTACAAAGCAACCATATTACCTTTCAAGTACTCCCCATTACACTTAATACATTTGTCAAATCTGCAATTCCATTCTTGGAAACATTTTTCAAACCCATCTGTTTGGATGACTGACAGCACCGCCCTTATTTTTATCTTTACCTCTTATGTGTTATCAAATTGCTGTCCTTTCATGTCCCTCTGCATTTGTGGAAACCGAAAGTCACATAGAGCAAGGTCAGGTGAGTAAGGTGTCTGGGGCAAGAGAGGTATGCTGTTTCATCCCCCAAAACGGGCACTGAGATGACTGTGTGAGCAGTTGTCTTATCGTGGTGGCAAAACCAGTCCCCTGTCTGCCACAAATCAGGTCTTTTTTGTCACACAATGTTGTAGAAAGCTTGATTAACAGTCTGACCTGGTGGAATGAACTCCAAATACACTATAGGTCATCGACGTTTTCATCCATTCGGTAAGTTGACGAACGTCCAGAACGAGGTTCGCATCAGTCGTCATTTCATCTTTTCTGAAATAGATAACTACTCATACATAGCGCTGGTCTTGTAAGCTGTGTTCAACATAACACTTTTTGCAGCAGTTTCCCCGAGCAGCAAACAAAATTTCACAGCAGCTTGCTGCTTTCTTAAATTGGTCATCACAAAAAACGAGGTTCCAGTGACACTGCTTTTACCAAAAAAAAAATTCACTGTGATCTTAGAGAACCTTACCAAAAAACACTATTGGGTGCATTAACTCAGAGCAAGTTGCTTGTTGCTCACCTAGCGGGGAAAATGCATATACTCTGCTCTGTCCAGTGCAATTCCTGGGTTTTTGTTTTTGTTTTGTACCCCATCGTGTTTAGTCATGTGGCAGAAAAATGAATAGACACTGCTCAGGTAAACTACAAACTAGAATCTCCAAACTATTTTGGGAAAAGCAAATAAAGTTTTAAACCTTTATAAGGAACCTATGGGTTAATGAAATAATCTGAGGTTATTCATTTTTTTCAATAAATAAGTGTTTCAGGGTATACAGTATGGCAGATATTGTTATAGAAACTGAAAATAGTAAAGAAAAAAATTCCGATCTCCTGATCTCATGGAAAAGAAAATAAGTGAGTTTACAGAAATTTAGGTAGTACTACATGGTATGTAGAAAAATAAAGCATAGATAAATATATAAGGTATGCTTGTAGAAGGATTGCTGTTTTTAATAGGATAGGTTAGGAAAAGCTCTTATATAAAGACATTTGATCCAGTGAGTAAATGAGAGAGATGCAACTATTAGAAGAATGTTCTAAGTGAGACAAAATAACAACAACAAAAAGGCCCACTTCACTGCCACTGCTTTAATTCTGACTCAGATCACAACCCTATAGGACAGAGTTGAATTTACCCTCTGGGTTTCCAGGCTAGAACTCTTTATGGAAAGAGAAAGCCTCATCTTTCTTCCTCAGAACACCTGGTGTTTTTAAACTGCTACCCTTTGAGGTTAGCAGTCCAATACATAACCCACTATGCCACCTTGGTGCCTTGACTGAGGTCAAAGCCTGAAGAAAGCCTGAAACATGAATAATAGTCTGGAAGCCAGCGTAACTGGCTTGGATTTAGGAAGAGAGAAGCATGTAATGGGAGAAGAGGTCAGGGAAGTAGCAGGGGAGTATATCCTGTAGGGCCTTCAAGGATACGTTTTAAAAACACGTACTCTGAAGAAAGACTGGAACTCCATTGGAGGGGAGGAATGATAATATTGAGGAATATCATGTTTGCTGCGAGTGGAGATTTTGAGGCTGAGGATGGATGTGAACCTATTAGGAGGCTTTTGCATTCATTCCAGGTGAGAGATAGTAAGTAGATATATGAGCAAGTGTAATGATGGAATTAATGAGAAATGGTTGGATTCTGCATAGATTTTGAAGATAATGACTACAGGGCCAGCTGAAGATAATGACTACAGGCCAATTCAATGGATTGAATTGATAAGAGATTTTTCCAATAATCAGTTCACTCCTAAATTTTTTGCCTGAGCAGTTGGAAGGATGGAGTTCCTAATAATTTAAATGGGAATGATTGCAGATAAAACGGGTTTGATTGGTGATGGTTGAGATGTGGACATCCATGTGGATATGTGAGTCTGGGGTTAAGGGTAGATGTCCACACAGATATAAATTTGATAGCCATCGGTGTATTGATGGTATTTAAAGCTATGAAAGTGGATGAGAGAAAAAAGAAAGGAAAGGAGGTAGGCCTGAACTGAGATAATGAGTAGGAACCAGTAAAGCTTCCTGAGCAGGACTGGGTGATTACGTAAGAAGAAAAGCACATTAAAGGTGTTTTGTGGGGCTGGAGCTAGCTAGGGTAAGCTGCACTAACTGAAGAAAATGATGCAAGGGGGATGGTGATCAGCTGTGGCAAATGCTGTTAGAAAATATAGTATATATTATACAAATATAAAAAGTAAGAATATTGTGAAACAAGATAAGACATATAAAACAAGGGTAAGCAAAATTTCTTGGGAGTTCTTTTGAGTAGAAGTTTCTTTTAGATTGTATCTTGAAGGATTTTTTTTTTAAACAAAACTGAAAATTGTATAAGCAGAACAGCAAGAAAAATTTATATCCTTACCACCCAAAGAGAACTCATTAACATTTTACTGAATGTCTTGCCCAGGCTTTTTCTATACATATTTTACTTTGTTAGGGTTGTACTACATCCATACCTTTGAACTTATAAAACTCATCATCATGACATAAGCATTTTTCATGTTGTTATAAATGATTCTTAAACAATGTAACAGTGTCTGCCTGTAATATTTAAGTAACCAGTTTTCTATTAGCCATTCTACTTTTTCGCAATTATAACTATGCTGTTTTTATTTTTTGGACCATTTTTTAGAAAGAGGTTCCTGAAAGTTAAACTAATAAGCCATTAGCATAACTTGCTCCACGTGGCAGTACATGGAAAGGAAAAGCTATTAAGAGGGCTAGGGAAATGTAGGGCTGGAAGGGTGAGTGAGTGTACCAGATAGTGAAGCATCTGGAATGTTTGCCAGAGAGTTTCAAGACTGTCTACAACTTGTGCTTCAGGAAGATTAATCTGGCACTGTGTTTAAAAGAGACTATAATCAGAGGCCAGACAGTAGAAAACCAGTTAGAAGTGCCTAGAAAGCAGAGGGTGTGTTTCATTACTGAGTAGTAACTTAGGATCATCTTTCCCTCAAAAAACCACAGTAGCTATTTATTCATGTTGAGTCTTTCAAATGATAAATAGATCATTAGTAATACTTTTAAAATGAAGAAATGAGTAACGACTATTTTCATCCCCACTAATATAGCTCCTTAAGAAATTAGGCACCAGTGACATTTGTCAATTGGTTACTGCGCCATTTGTTAGTCTGCATTTTCTAGCTTGTTATGTATCACAATGTAGCTGTGGCCAAATTGACATTTTGAATTTCTTTTATAAAACTTAAATTATTTAGACAGTATAGAACTTATTAAAGCTTTCTATTTAATCATTGTATAATTTAATGTTTTAATGGTTTGACATTCCATAACCCGAAGGGTTTGTAATACATTTTAATACTATTAATTGTTTAAATATTCAAGTTTAACATCTCGTTCCTTACTAAAGCTGAAAAATAAAGATTCATGATTATTTGTACATCATTGAATGGGTGGTAATACATAAAATGAACATTGAAGTGTCCAAATGAAGCTTTCGTT
>NW_022111373.1:9148388-9151129 GCF_000313985.2 Echinops telfairi
TGTGTGTGTGTGTGTGTGTGTGTGTGTGTGTGTGTGTGAGAGAGAGAGTGATAGAAAAGTTAGGAACCTTGTTTGTGTGTATCTTAGCAGTTATTTTGAGGTCTATGCTATTTTTTTGAGACTATAATAAAAGTGTGATTCAAAATATCATTGATAAAGTTAGGGAAGAACACTTTTTGCTAAAGAATATTTACTGCATCATTGTAGTTTCTTATAGTAGTTTGTAAAACAAAATGAGCTTCACTTTTACCCTTTAGAACTTGTGGATGTATAAGAAGATGAATTCTATGTCTGAAATAGTCTAACTTAAAATTTTTAAATCAACAGTTAATTACAGAAGCAATAATAACAATATTCTCATTGAAAAAGATCTAAAAATTTAAAAATGGTCATTAACCTACTAAATCTGATCTTTTTATCTCCTTCATCCAAAATTTCCTCAGCCTCAGTTAAACTGTGCTTATGAAAATATTCTAAGTAAATATCAATTTGAAATATGTTTCAATAGAATCTTATATTTAAGATTTAGAAAAAGGCTTAGTTAACAGAAGCATCATTTTAAGTATGAGAGAAAACCATGAGTTAGTATTAAGGAGTTGCTTATCTTGTTTTATTTGTGAGGGGAAAAAGTAGTTTTATGAAACCCAAAAAAAGTCAACATCAGTTATGTATTGATATTTTGTGGTTTGACAATAGCAATAAATGATTCACCAATTGGAAATTTTGACTATTTTTGTAATCTCTAATGACCAAATGTACAGAAGAGAACTCTACTTTAAATACATGTACCTTCTATATTTTTAGATAAGGATGTTTTATAAATATGTGACTTAATGCTTCATGTTTCACTTTCTTTTGGTCATGTTTAGAATTAGAATAACAATGTAATGATTATTTTCAAGGCTATGAAAATGAGTCGGAGATCAACTGATGCCAGTCAGAGGAGTTTAGCATATAATCGAATTGTTGATGCCCTAAATGAGTTCAGGTATGTTTTCTTTAGCTTTGCATTATACAAAGTTGTTTTGAAATGTACACAGACAGATTTTATTACTTTTCTTTTATTTGCTATAATAAAATCTAATTCTTTAAATTTCTTTGGCCCATAGTGAATTGAGGGTACAATTCAGTAAACCATTGACTTCCTATGCTCTTAAATCTTAAATGTGATTAGAACTGAAGGTCAGAGGGTGCTTCGTTCTTTTTTTGAGCTCCTAAATATAGGAACTAGTTAAGTGCAATTTAACTAGGAGTAGTATCCTAATGTTCTTGGATACATGAAATATGGGGTTGTTTGGTTGGAGGGACCTTGGCTTTTGTTTTTCCAATTGGTTTTTTGGTTTCTTCCTTTCACTAATTATGGCACAAGGAATAATACCTTCCTTTATTGTTTTCTGGCTCACAAACTTTATGCCTGAAACTCCAACAACTATAGTCATTGAACTCTTAGTCTGTGAAGCAAATTTGTTGCAAACAAACTTGTACTGAGGATTCAGAGAAAGATAAGGGGGCCATATCTTACCTCTGGCTACACGAGGAGAAGGAAAATTCAACTCCACAAGTACCCAAAGATGATTGCTTTGCGGAAGAGGTTAAGCATGCCTTCACCCTCCATCCTCCTTTATCCTATTCTGACACCAAGCACCCCTCCCGTAGCACTCTACTTCTTTACTGGGTTTGACAATCATTTTCAATGTTGTCACATCAAACTTCTAGACAGTAGTCATGATATGGGATTTAGAGGGAAGTTATCAAGTTACAAGTCAGGCTCAGAAAATAGGGGCTCAACCCTTTGGTTCACATTGCATCTTCTCAGCCAAGCCAGGAGACATATCTTGCTCTATTTCTCAGCCACAAGGACCCTTGGCATCTACCCTGCTCTAGGGCAAGTGTTACAAAATGGTTTTAGCACTGATAAATGCTCACAGGGCAACCCCTCTCTGCAAGCCAAACTCCTGCCTGAAGGTACACAGCTTTACTCCTTCTGTGGGCTGGGAAGTCAGCTATTTTATCTGATGGTCTTCTTGCTATAGATTTGGCTGCCACCACTTCCTGGTGGTGTCTCCTTTCATGGCAGTCATGGGATTCTCTGTTCCTGCTTCCAAAATAGCTCACTTTATACCCAATAAAATGGCAAAACTGACCAAATTCTTTGATTAGAGCTCCACATACCTTTTTTGCTTGGCTTTATCGAATCATTTTGAAGCCCTGGTGGTGCAGTAGTTAAAAGTTTGGTTGCTGAGTGTAAGATCAGCAGTTTGAAATCACCATCCACTCTGTGGGAGAAAGGTGGGCTTTTCTCCTCCTGTAAAGAGTTACAGTCCTCCCCCACCCCCTACCATCATGACCCCAATTCTACAAATCCGCTAGACCAGAGCATGTACACGAGTACAGATAAGAGCTCGAAACACGGACCCAGGACAGATAATCCCATCAGGACCAATAATGAGAATAGCAATACCAGGAGGGTAAAGGGAAGGTGGGAGGGAAAGGGGGAACCAATCATAATGATCGACATAAAACCTCCTCCCAGGGGGATGGACAACAGAAAAGTGGGTGAAGGGCGATCGCGGTCAGTGTAAGACATGAAAAAAAGAATTTATAAATTATCAAGAGTTCATGAGGGAGGGAGCGGGAAGAGGGGGGCGGATGGAATGAGCTTATACCAAGGGCTCAAGTAGAAAGAAAATGTTTTGAAAATGATGATGGCAACATATGTACAAATGTGTGTGGTAAGAGCT
>NW_022111373.1:9153167-9159888 GCF_000313985.2 Echinops telfairi
GTATTCCATGTACCTCAATTTTTGAAAAACTGGTGGTATTTTTGAACTTTGAAGACTATGATGTTCCGTATGAGGGTAGGGAGAAGTCCTGGCAGTGCATCATCCTTAAGTTGCTCTCATGTACTAATTAAAAGGTTGGTGGTTCTAACTCATTAACCATGCTATTGCAGAAAGTTGTTGACCAATCTGCTTCCATAAAAGTTTAGATCCTTGGAAACCCTATGGGGGGATTCTACTCTGTCTTATAGGGTCATTTTGCGCTGGATTTGTCTTGATGGGTGCAGGCTTTATTTTGGATGTATTGGGGCATTTGCTTGTTTAAATACATCACATTTGTGAGAGGCTGCTTTGGTTTGTGGAATATACTATTGTTGTTTGCTGAATATCTAGTTATGATGTATACTTTAATGAGCTAGACGTGGCTTTACAAATCACCATGTCCAATCACATGTTTTTAAAGGTGGAGGAATCTGATACTTAAAGTAGAGAAATAATTTACCTTGGGACACATAAAAGTCTTTGGTGGCTCTCACCGCCAGAAGAAACATAATTTGAGTTAGTGTGTAGAACAGGCCCCAGCAACTGTTTACACAGAAGGAATGACATAATACATCAAATTGGCAACATGAACTTTGTCTTTAGAATACTATGTGTGATTTTGGGAATGTTGAACTTCATAATGTGTCTTCCTCTTTTTTAGAACAGCCATTTGTAACCTTTACACAATGCCACGGATTGGCGAGCCTGTGTGGCTTACAATGATGTCAGGAACTCCAGAAAAGAACCAGCTTTGCCATCGTTTTATGAAGGAATTCACTTTCCTAATGGAAAATGCTGCCAAGAATCAGTATGACTTACTTTATTTTTTGGTTACTTTTCTTTTTTTTTTTGATCATTTTATTAGGGGCTCATACAATTATTATCACAATCCATACATACATCAATTGTGTAAAGCACATTGATACATTCATTGCCCTCATCATTCTCAAAACATTTGCTCTCCACCTAAGCCCCTGGCATCAGCTCCTCATTTTCCCCCTCCCTCCCCACTCTCCCCTTCCTCATGAGCCCTTGATAATTTATAAATAATTATTTTGTCATATCTTGCACTGTCCAAAATCTCCCTTCATTCACTTTTCTGTTGTCCGTCCGCCAAGGAGGAGGTTATATGTAGATCATTGTAATCGGTTCCCCAGGTTACTTTTCTTTTATTTACCTTTATAACTTTAAACTAAATTAATTGTTCCTTTTAGTTTTTTTTTAAGGTCAAAAGGTTAGAGCTGTTTTTCTTTTTTGTTGTTGCCTTGGATATGAAATTTTGCTCTGTGATTCCATGCCTCTATTGTAATTTTGATATAATTCATTCCAATTTTGATATAATTCAGCTTGTAAAAAAATATTTAAACCTTATAATACAAACCAAAAGAGAAATAGAGTTACCAGGAAGTTTGAACTTAGGAGTCTCTTCAAATACAGTTTTATTAGCTTTCAATAAAAATAGTTCTTGAATAAAACCAGGGTTCTTCACATGTAGTAAACGAGACCAGCAACCTGGTAGGGCTTTTCATAAAGTCTAGCACAGATTCCAAGTCTATAGGGAGTTGTTTATAATTGGTTCTTGACTATTGTCATATCTTCAGCTACAAGGGTAGCTGGACTTCTCTTTTGTTAAATATCTTAATTTTTAATGGTAAAAACACATTCATATTTAACAGACAGCAAGCAAAAGATGTGAGCTCCAGAGTCAGTGTTGACCTCAAAGTACCAGTTTATGATCTCTGAGCTAGGTTAACAGTGTCTAAGTACTAAGCTTTTTGTTAATAAACGTAAGCATTGACACTCAATCTGGCTTACTTGAGTTATTTATTTCCTTTTTTTTTAAGCTAAGTTATCATTTAGTTTATTTAGATGTCCAGTATATAAACCCCCAAACAACATAAAATAAGCAACCATTAGCCATATAATTATTTTATATAATTAATAATATGTCACCCTTTTGAAAATAATTAAGAGAAAGATTTATAGAATATGAAAGAGTATCACAGAATTTAGGAATGAGAGAAGATAAAGATGCCCTTTGTTACATTGGAATTCTTCCCATTTTAGAGAACTCTGTGGAGCTTCCCATATTTTTGTGAATTATATCCATTTATGAAACAACCTCATTTCATAGAACATTAAAACAAATCAGAAACACAAGAAAATGCTAGATTCCATGGATTCATTTTTTGTATTGTAAAATATATGTAACAAAAATTGCTTTCTTAGCTATTTTTAAGTGCATAAATTTACTAGCATTAATTACATTGAAAATGTTTGACTATCTTTACTATTTCCCAAACTTTCTATCACCTCAAATAAGAACTCAGTACTCATTAAACAATAATTCCCACTTCCTTCCCAACCCTTAGTAGCTACTAGTTACTGTTTGTCTCTGTGCATATTCCTATTCTAGAAATCGCCGATAATGGGGTCTTAATAGTATTTGTCTTTATTATTTTACTTAGCATATTTTCAAGGTTCATCCATTTATCAGAATGTCATTATTTTAAATGGCTGAGTAATAGCCGATTTTCTTTCTTCCACCAATCTGTTGATAGACACTTGTTTCTACTTTTTGGATATTTTTAATAATGCTGTTGTGCATATCATTGTATTAAGTATCCTTGTGAGTTCCTGTTTTTAGGCGTTTCAACATCTTGTCAAATGAAAACTTTATTTTCAGTTTCATCCTAGTGATATATCATCTTTTTCTTTCCCCACCTTTTTATGCCATGTGGTACTATGTACTCTGCTCTGTTCTGATACTGCATTTTCCTTAAGGTTTCATGAAGGCCGATTGAAATGTGATAGGATCCATTTTGTTTTCAGATTCTTGCCAGCTCTCATTACAGCAGTTCTGACCAATCATCTTGCCTGGGTCCCAACAGTCATGCCAAATGGACAGCCACCTATAAAAATATTTTTAGAAAAACATTCCTCGCAGAGTGTGGACATGTTGGCAAAGACTCACCCATATAACCCACTTTGGGCACAACTAGGTATGTAATTTGAAAACTCTTAACACTCTGTGAATTATGCTTAAACATTTGTGAGATTTTAGCACAACAAAAATAAGGAATGAGGGCTCCTGGTAGGGCAGCGGCAGTTGAAGTTCAGGATATGATGTAAGACATGTGGTTAAGTATATGGCATGACTACTACAGTTCTGCTCCATTCTACCACTACTTCCTCCCCTCTAACCCCCTCCCCCAACATACAGGTATTATGCTTTTTCTTCACTGCGTTTGGCACAACCACAGAATCGTTATGTACACTACTCCGGGCAACACATCTCTTCCCAGATTGAAGTACCCTCAGGGGTTTGCACAGAGAATGTTCTATTTTAATGTGACCTCAGAAAATTGACGCTTTACTTAAGATTTTAGAACCATAGTAACTGCTTAAGGAGGACATTAGAAACCTCTCATAGACTTTTCTCCCTGGTTAATCCCATTCCTCTTAGCCTACTCCCCTGAATAGTCACTCATCTGTTAAACAGCTAAGCATAAAATTTGACTACCCCTCATCCGGTAAGAGTAGGTTTCTGATCTTTGAAATTAACTATGTGAGTAGCAAGCGTGTTCAGTAACTGAGTTTTCTGTTGCAGGGGACTTGTATGGCGCTATTGGCTCTCCTGTACGGTCAGCAAGGACTGTGGTAGTTGGCAAACGACAAGATATGGTCCAGAGGCTGCTTTATTTTCTTACTTACTTCATAAGATGCTCTGAACTTCAAGAAACCCATCTTTTAGAAAATGGGGAAGATGAAGCCATTGTTATGCCTGGCACAGTAATTACTACCACTTTAGAGAAAGGTGAAATAGAAGAATCTGAGTATGTACTTATCACAATGCATAGAAACAAAAGCAGTTTGCTTTTTAAAGAGCCAGAAGAAACAAGGATTCCTAATTGTACCTGTAAACATTGTAGTTGTCCACTTCTTGAGCAAAATGCAGAGAATGTTTCACAAGAGAGAGATGATGTTCAAAATATCTCTAAGAAACTGTTAGAAACTTCAGATGAGTGCCAAATGCTTACTACTTCTGATTGCCAAGAAGAAAATGCTTTTGATATTAAGCAGTATGCAGATAAATTAAGAACGTGTCTTGACACCAAGTTAGAGACGGTTGTTTGCATAGGATCTGCTCCAGTAGACAAATGTTCATTGTCAGAATCAGGCTTAGAGTCACCAGGGGAAACACGGCAGAGTGAGGAATTGCTGGATTCAGATGGCCACACAGGCAAAATGATGAGATCCACGGGAATTATTGTGGAAAAAAAACCTCCAGACAAGCTTGTATCACCTTCACTTTCTTGTGAGGCAACCCAGACAAAGGTTACTTTCCTGATTGGGGATTCCATGTCACCTGATTCAGATACTGAACTCCGGAGTCAGGCAGTGGTGGATCAGATCACCAGGTATCATAGCAAGCCTCTGAAGGAAGAAGGAGCAGCTATTGATCTGCATCAAGAAACTAAACAAAAGGCTAAGGACCAACCTGGAGATTCTGATATACAAAAGAGGATTTCTGGAGAGGCCTGTGAACTTCCCTGTTGGAATCATTCAGACCCCGACAGCATGAGTTTATTTGACGAATATTTTAATGATGATTCCATTGAAACCAGGACTATTGATGATATTCCAGTTAAAATAAGTACAGGCAATAAAGAGCACTCTTGTGTGTTGGAGTTTCCAAAAAGATTGTGTTCAAAAAATAGCACACAGAAAAATGAATTACTATGTAAATGTGTAGAAACAGTTCACCAAGATGCATATAAAACCTGCTTTCCTCAGCAAGACCAAACAGATACACTCTCTATTCTTGTCCCCCATGGAGATAAAGAGAGTTCAGAGAAAAAAATTACTGTAGGAAATGAATGGGACATTCCAAGAAATGAAAGTTCAGATAGTGCCCTTGGTGACAGTGAAAGTGAAGATACAGGTCATGATGTGACTAGACAAGTCAGCAGTTTTTATGGAGGCGAGCAAGAAGATTGGGCAGAAGAGGAAGAGATACCTTTTCCTGGGTAAGTATGTTTTCACGTATACAGTAACCAGTTACCAAGAAACTGCTGGTGCCATGGGTAAGCTCTCGGCTTAGAACCCAGCAGCTGCTCAGGAGAAATATAGGACATTCTGCTTCCCTAAAGATTTATAGGCTTGAGGCAGTATGGGACAGCTTGTACTCTTTCCTATAGGGTCCCTATGAGTCTGACAACTCACCTAAGGTGGGTTTGGTATTTTGGATTTAAGCAAACAGGTATTGAACCATTTCTGTCTCATGAAAACTTCCATGTGTGTCAGAGTAGAACTGTGCTCCAAAGGGTTTTTAGTGGTTGACTTTTCATAAACAGACCATTACGAGAGCCTGATTCAAGCAGCTGACCTTGTGGCTAGCAGTCCAGCAGGTAAACCAATACACCACTTGGTTGCACGTTGGTTACATATGGGCTGCTAACCACAAAATCATCTGTTCCAGGCCCCCCAGGTGTGCTTCGCAAGAGAACATGTAACTTCCTACCCTGTAAAGGTTTACACCCTGGGAAATGCAAAAGAGGCAGCTTAGTCCTACACTTGCTGTGAGTAATAGTAGTAGCTAATGTAAATGAAGAGGTCATTGGGCCGGACAAGTTTTCTTTATTGCCATGTGCTTTCAGTTATAGGAAGGGTTAAAGGCTAAGACCCTGACACCACAGAGGAGTTTTGTGAATGCACCAGAGAAAAGTTACAGGTTCTAATTAGTTTATCTCTTAGTGCTTAGATGTTTTCAATTCAAGTGATTTAGGAGTGCATTAAGCCCCAAAAGGCCTCTACTGAGACTGGCAAGTAGCTAAACATAATCACTAAGAATGCAGGGAAATGTGCTAGGGGCTTCACTACATCAATAGGAAAATCCATTGACTTTTAATGCTATTTTCCCACACACTTTTGAAACTGCTGTAGCTGTTAGAAATAGATTTAACAGGGAATGCACACTCTGGGTCAGATATATAAGGAGACATTTCATCCACTGTTGTGAAATATTATATACCAAACTGCATTTGTGAAGTAGTTAGCTGCTTTGTTTTGCACGATGATTTTGATATAGCTCAAGGGTATTGGGAATATGTTATAAATAAAATGGACAACTATACTTTCCTGAAGTCTGCCATAAATCTGAAAGATTTATGCCCATCTCATTGTGAAGTTGTTTAATTAAAGTACTTATACAAAATGGTGGTACTGAATATGTGGGCTAGTAGAGTTGAAATTTTTTTTTTTTTGGTAAGAGGTACTTATTACTAATTAGATATGCCCCTTTGGGGGGGACCTTTCTTCCAGGTCAAAGTTAATTGAAGTGAGTTCTGTTCAACCTAATATTGCCAACTTTGGGAGGTCCTTGCTGGGTGGCTACTGCTCATCTTATGTGCCTGACTTTGTGCTTCAGGGAATTGGGAGTGATGAGAGGCTCCGCCAGTGTCTTGTGTCAGATTTGTCCCATGCTATTCAGGTAAGTGGCCTTTGCTGTCTTTGGATTTATTTCTAACAAACTCTGTTAACCCAGAATTACCCTGTATTTTTGGTGATACTTCACTGCCTAACACAATCATGATGAATTACATTGATATATTTTCAAGTATTAAAGCAATTGTGTCTGTAAAGGGAAAATCTCACTTGGTTGTGTTATATAATTCTTTAC
>NW_022111373.1:9162391-9195626 GCF_000313985.2 Echinops telfairi
TCATGATAGTGGGGGCGAGGAGTAAGCATTTACATCACTAGCTTTTGTGGTTGCTACAAACATTGGAATAGTTGTTGTATTGATTGGATTTCCTTGAAGGCAGATAGATATAATCCTATCACAGCAGCATGCTGCCATTTTCTACCTAGTTGTTTTATCAATTATGGAAAGTAAATTATCGAAGCCTCCAACTATGATGGTTGAATTTTGTGGGGTTTTTTTCTGTGTGTCACTTTAGTACTCTAAAGTTTTGTGAAAGAATGGAGAAAACCAACTGGGAAGTCATGAATGAGAAAATAATGGCTCAGCAAATGAGCAGTCACTTAATTGTTCACCAGAAATGTTGATAGATTTTCTCTGGCTGCAAAAAGTTACTTAGAATTTTAAATTGTTAGTATTTTATTATATATCAGGGAAATTATGGTAGATATATATGAAAACAAAAGTTTTTGAAGCAAGATTAACACAACTCATGTTCTTCATATTTAAAAAATATTTTGGGTGATCTTTTAGATCTTTTAATGTCACATAAGTATTTACTAACCTATGTTCTGAATTTAGTGATAATGCTTAAAAGAAGATGAAAAAGAAATTTTTTCAGATATCCATTTATTTATGCAGTAATGGATGTGCTTAAGCACAAAGCAGAGCAATTAACGCTGAGAAATATACAAAATAATTTATTGCTTCAGAGGGGAGAATTTCTTTTAGTTGATGGTACTCATATTTGTCCTTTAGGGCAAAGGATCCATATCTGTTTCTTTTTAACCCTGCTTTCCCAGTGCCTGACACTATGCTCAGTATTTATTGAGTTACTTCTTTTTATAAAAAATAAACAAACATTTTATTGAACGCTCTTACAGCTCCTTTAAAAATCCATACATCAATTTTATCAAGCACATATGTACATATATGTTTCCATCATTTTCTAAACATTTATTTTCTGTTGAGCCCTTGGGCCCACTGGGCCCCTTGATAAATTATACATTATTATTATTTTCATATCTTACACCTCTTGCTTACTCCCTTCTCCCACAGTTTCTGTTGTTCACCCCCCCCCCCAAGGGATGTACAGTGAACCCTTGCCACTTCGCGCTTCGACTTCCGCGGCTTTACTCTATTGCGGTTTTTGCGTAACAGCACCCATTGCCTACACCCGCTCCTTCAGAGGAAAAAGACGGCGACCCACCTGTAGAGTACATCCCTTAAGTCATTTCATAGGCTCTTGATTACAGTATTTGTAAGAACTATGTATAATAATACTGTATGTGAAATATGTAATACTGTAAACTAGATGCCATAAATAATATAATAAATAATAAATGATAATTGTAACGTCCAAAATGTTTTACTGTATTTTCCCTTTTTCGTTTAATAAATTGGGTAATACGAGTGTAATGGTGACTAAAGGGTGTTTTTTCATGTCCTCTATGCTCTACGAAAATATTTGATTTACAAATAAGGAATCCTACTTCGCGGAATTTCACTTATCACGGTAGGGTCTAGAACCGATTAACTGCGATAAACGAGGGTTCACTGTATTGGGGTGGTTATGTGTCAATCATTGCGATTGGTTCTCCCTTCCTTACCTCCTCACCCCACCTTCCCCCTACCCTCCTAGTATTGCTACTCCCATTCCTGTTCCTGGTTTCCATGTGTCGTGTACATACTGTACCTGTGTACATACTCAGGTGTAGCCCACAGTGAAAGATAGTATGAGGGTCATGATAGTGGGGGGTGAGGAAGACTCAAGGAACCAGAGGAGTGTTGTGTGTTTCATTGGTGCTTTACCTGTATTGAGTTACTTCTTTAGGCAATCTTGTTTGGTGCTCCATCTGTACTGTTGCCCTCAAAAAAATCCTTCCTTATACTTCACTACAGAAGTCTGGCATTGGAAGAGGTTGCTGTGTCCTGCTGAGGACAAAGAGATTTTCGGTTTATAATAGTTTTGACTTATTAATTACTTTAAGTAGTAATGGCAGTAGCATTTAGTATTTATTGCAGACTTGTTATGTACCAGGAACTTCAATGCACTTTCTCATTTAATCTTAGTAATAATCCTTTAAGATATTATTGTCATGCCTGTATTTTAGATATGGCTTATAAAGGATTTTTAGTTACTTAGGAAGTTGTAGACCTATAATTCAGTTATGGTGTGCATTTGTTTAAGTTATGAATAAAATTCTTGTGCTGTACTGTCTCTGAAATATGAACAAGGAGTAATACAAATAGAAAAGAATTTGCATTACAGAGTTTACAAAGCATTTATATAGTGGACCCAGGTCTGTTGCTCTGTAATTCGTTCCACTATGGTTAGAAGGAAGAGGTATATGGCCTCTGCCTTTAATAACTGGGCTTACTAATCTTTCTTTCCCTGTCATATTTCCATTTAAAGATAAAGCACATTTTATTATTAAAGCATACATCAATTGTATCTGACATATTTGTACATATAGTCCTTCGTTCTTTTCTAGACATTTACATTCTTTTGAGCCCTTGGGATCAGTTCTTTTTTTCCCTCCCTCTCCGCTCACTAGCATTTTCATTGAAAACTCCCATTTTCTTATAAGATGAATTCATTTCTTTGCAGCATCCAGTGCTAGATGAACCAATAGCAGAAGCTGTCTGTATTATAGCAGATATGGATAAATGGACTGTTCAAGTGGCCAGTAGCCAGAGACGAATGACAGATAATAAATTGGGAAAGGAAGTATTGGTTTCCAGTCTTGTTTCCAACCTGCTTCATTCCACTCTTCAGCTTTATAAACATAATCTATCTCCAAATTTTGTAAGTATGTGTAAAACTTGAAATACTTAACCCTGATAGGTTACCAAACTCTATTTAGAGTGTTCCTACATTAACTACTCCTGCTAGCCTCATCATTGATTTTCTGAAAGAAGGTATGTATACATATCTTTGTGTTTTATGATTTCAGCAGTTTCAAGTTTTTGCTCTCAATACCTGACTAATAACTTATATGGAATATGATCCTGCAGGGTCCCTAGTCTTTGTACGGAATGTTAGTGCGTTCTGGATCCTGGGTGTCATGTTGGGATTCTGATTGTTTTTTCTTTGAAATTCTAATTGCCTTTTATTGAAAGCAGCATTTCTAACTTTCAGCCTGCGTTCTTTCTTTCTCTTGTTGTGAGAACTTTAAGATGGTTTAAAATCTCTGTAGGAGCTCATATTTCATATGAGCCAGATAAAATGTTTATATATTTCCTTGGCTAAAACTACATGCTGTAAAAATGTGCTCCAAATTTTAGTTCATGTTGGAATGACTAAGTATAATTGTCAAACACATGATGCCTTGGAATGTGCAGGAACTCAAGAGTTAGAAAATATATTCTGACGTGGTTGTTTTTCCCTTCACTGCAGTGTGTCATGCACCTTGAAGACCGGTTACAGGAGCTATACTTCAAGAGCAAAATGCTTTCTGAGTATCTGAGAGGGCAGATGCGAGTTCACGTCAAGGAGCTAGGAGTGGTTCTGGGGTATGTTCTGATTTCCTTTTGGCTTCACTTTTTTTCATTTTTCTGCTGTGGGCAAGGAATATTCCTCAGAGTTTCCCTTTTATACTTCTCCTAATGGTCTTTGCCATCTGTTGTAAATTCATCATTTTCAGCCTCTGCTGTGCCCTAAAGATAAGCTAATGGAAGTTACAATACTCTGTGGATGACAGTTTATTATGGACATAAGTGGCTTCAGGATGTTCATGGAAAAGTAGAATTAAAAGATAATGAAATTTTCCCATAGACGTTGGAAACTCTTTCACTGTACCTGTTCCTCATAAATGTATATTGTCTGTCTTACCCTGTAGTTACCTAAAATGCTAACTGAGGGAAGAACAGTAAGATAGCTCTCCTTGCCAGCAGTGGGCTTGACTTGTGTGTGTGTGTGTGTGTATGTGTGCGCACGCACACACGTCTTTATGTTAATGGACATTTTTCTTGTGTCTATGAGTCTATATTTGTGTGTGTCCTTTTTTGAAATGCTAGTTAAAAAATCAAGTTAGAACTTTAATCATCGTGCTCTTATTGAGAGAAAGGGCCAACATCAGTAAGAAAGTACTGTATATTAAAAACTGTATATTAAATTCTTTCACTAATATTGTTTAGTTTTTATTGTCACCCAATAATGTACAAACAGTAGACCCAGATTGGAAATGGATGGCTGTGGAATTTAAATATGCCAGATGTTGCATACGAGTAGAGCAAGTAAGAAATTGAGACTACTGGTCTTTCTCTAGTTCCTGAGTTTTGGCTTGAGAAATAATACAGAATGATATGAGAATATTTATTTTTGAGAGGGGCGGGTAAAGGGGTGTATGTGTGTGTGAGTGAGAGAGAATGAACATATAAATAAAGTTCACAGACCATTTTGGCATAAAATGAAAAACAGCTGTTTTTTCTTCCAACTTCAAACCCATACCCAAATAAAACTCTTGATATGTCATTATACAGCATACCTTTTAATATATCTTGAATATTTGTTCATATACTCTAAATCGTTTTTATTCTTTTAAATGATTGTATAGCATTCAATAATGTGGTTGACTTAAGATCATTTCACTTTTGTTTTTGCTGTTATAGACAAATGCTGCAATGAATATAAACCGTTGAAAATTATAGGATAATATTTTTGAAGTAAAGGTTTGGGTAAAAGGGCATGTGTATAAAAATTTTAATGGTGTAAATATGTCGATAGATAATACTAAATGCCATTCAGAAAGTATGTGTATAAATTCTCACAATGAGAAGTACATTTTTTCCAACTGTTACTAAATGAAAAATGGCACCTAACGTCATTCAAATTTTCTAACCAAGAGTGAGTCTGTTACTTTTTCTATGCCATTGGTCATTTTTTCCCCCCTGTACATTACTTGTGGCAGGATATCGTTTTCAGAAGCTTCCAGTACATTTGTAGTAGAAAAATCTGTACCCCATCATCTGGGTGCACATTATTAATATGGTAATTTGTATTTCCCAAACTATCCCTTGGCCTAATGCACAGTTCACTACTGTATCACTGAGACCCCTTCTTACATCCATGATTTTGGCTAACTCTGGGTTTCTGAGGTTCTAAGTTTTGCTTATTGAAAAGACATTGATTACCTTTTGTGTAATGTAATTTATACAGTATATTATATGAAGTAAATTAAAGTTTTATTTTAGAAAAAAACCACTAATTTTTATTATATATGTTGTAAACTCTTCAATTCTCTTGAATTTTTTGTCTTGATTAAGGTACCCTGGCTGCTGAGGTATAAAGATCATTGCCTATGGTAGAGGTGTCCTAAGTATTAAAAGTTTGTATTGAGATTTTTTTTCCTCCTTTGTTTCAGGATTGAATCCAGTGATCTTCCTCTTCTGGCGGCTGTAGCAAGCACTCACTCTCCATATGTTGCCCAGATTCTTCTTTAAAATATCTAAAGATTGAGAAAATAATTTTAGAAAAAAGTTAAAGTCAAAACCACAGAAGCAGGCACATCATGTGATATTTCTTTTTCTCTGATAATCTTCCATCTGCATGAGTCAGTCCCTTTGTTATTCCTGTATAGCATTTCGTACTCAATGAACATCTCATGACTTTTTCTGTATAATTAGACTTTTGGGTGGTAGATTTTTAACCAAAAGACTAAAGCAGCTTAAGTAATTTGGGGGAAAAAATAAAAAAATGTCAAAGTTCACAACAACGAGTAACATGGGTAAATTTCATATGATCACTATGAAATTTACATAATTTATCAATAGCAACTGTCTCATGCCTCAATGGCTGGAAATTATCATTTAATTCTTATTCCTAAGGTACCAAGATCCTTGTTACTCTTGATTATTTCTTGATTTCAATTCAAGGTAGCTAATTTCCGGCTATTTTTAACATTCTATTAATTATAACAAACTCAATAATAAATGTAAATATGTTATATTACTGCTTAAGTGTACATATGTATCTATTTTTTAAAAAAGCAAAGGTAAAATACATGATTGGTAAATACGATGTTTTTAATATATATTTTAAATTAGTATTAATTGTGTGTAATGTTACTTTCTGGTGATTTTCCTGTTCAACACATTCAAAAATACACATGAAGCAAATCTTTTGTAAGGCCATGGGATATAGGTTCCCCAAATTAAGAGTACTACTTTATACCATTTGTTGTGTTTATACCAATAAGCTAATTCTTATAAATACTAATATTTACATATTTGATGTCTAATTTTAAAACTAAGAATCAGAATTTAAAATTACACGAAAGCATTGGCAAAAATACTATTTTCCTTACAAGTGCTCAGGTAGCCAAGGCCCTTGCTTTTGGTATCAGCTTCTTGAATTCTAGGAGCTGAATGTTTCACTGTTTCAAAATATTTAGCTTACATTAGTGGAACTCATAAATTTTAAAGTTACTCTCATTTCTGTAAATTCTGGCATTTATTAGCCTCCTCTCTTCCAAGAACTGTTTGTATTTCCCCCTACCCCCACCAGATTTCCACACTTCATTTGATACTGTCTTTGTATATACTATAGTGTTGCTTTGATGAAAGGCTAATAATGGAACCAAAATCTTGTAAGTAATGTAAATAGTCAGATGGGTAGATAGTTTCCAATATGCTCTACTACCTCAGTTTACTTGGAATACTACAGTATAGTTTATTCTCCGCTTATCTAGTCAAGGTACTTCTAATGCTAGAAGTTGGTTTCTGCTTTCATTGATTATTTTCATCATAACTGATCAGTTGAAATGAGTACAAACTACTCATTTCATTACTAAACACATTTTAAAGTGTAACACCCATTTTTGCTATTTAAATTTTCAGTAATTAGTAGGAAATTTCTTGGTTTACTTACTCTTTGACATGGAATTTATAGTGTTGAGTCATATTTTGTTTTCGCTCTGTATTTAAGAGATCTCAAAGTAGGCAAAGAAGAAATAGTTGCTTTAATGGAATGTAAACCTGGAATTGATGTGTCCAAAATTAATTTGGCCACTGTATCCTATCAGCTGATTCCAGCTAGTACCTAAGTCTCCCATGGATGACTTACTGCCAAAGAGTGTTTATGGATATATTTTCTTTGGCTTAATTATTTTTTATTCCATTCAGCAACAGAATTCAGAATACAGAAACATTTATATGTGGGTCATTGAACATTATTTTCACTGCCAGGGAAAATTTTGATTATAGCTCAGAATAATGTGTAAGGTGTCAGATAATGTCTGTTAATGACTGTTTTATTTTTTAAACTAATTATCAAAATTGTTTTCAACCCTATTTATTGGAAACCTCTAATAAGTTCCCAAATAAGAAATTTGGTTCTTAATCAAAAGAATGGTTTATGCTGTTATTTTTAAAACTAAGCTTTGCTGGGAAGGAAAAGGCCTCTCATTTCTTATAGAATCATTAATCCTTACAGGATTCCTGAGTTTTATAATATCTGAACCTCAGTAAGTTCTGCTACCTTCTTCATAGTCATTCTTTCCTTCCCCAAAGTCCAAGAAGTGATTTGCTATTCTTTAAAGTGTGGTCATTGTGGTGAATGTGTAGTTTTCACCTGTTTGGAAATAATTTTTTCAGCTTCTTTTGGTACAGACAGATGTCTGATATATATATATATATATATATATATATATATATACACACACACATATATATATATATATTTAAAAACCTGTTTGTTGCAAAAGGAAATGAAAAAGGGATCTTTTACGTGATAGAATTGAAATTACAGTTTCTTTGTATATAAACTAACTGATTTTATTCCTGACTCTTATTAATATGTCTTAATTTTGAGTTTAAAAATTTCAAGTGCAATAAACATATTAGCACAGATTTCATTTTATTGCAAGTGGCATATACTGGGGCTGCTCATTAAAAAACATACAAACAGAACCCCCCCCCCCCAGATTCTACACAATGCCTACTTATGGTAAATGTCTTGACTATGAGTGTTCTGCTTTCTCTAAGTTATTCAGATGATCAAATATATAAAATGTATATACTTGTTCCCTGTTTGGTATACATTTCTCAAATGTGCACTTGTATTATAATAACCTCCCAGTTCAAGGGGGAAATTTGTGCAATAAATACACATGTCAATTTGCTGTGTGATGTTGGTCTTTCTTTCATTTCTTCCGCTATATGTAGTATTGTGCGCTTGATGTCAGAACACCTTTGTGCCCCAACAGACACTGTGAGGCCTCTAACCTTGTTCAAGTTGCCCATCTCTAATGCACGATTTCTGTACCAGTAATTTACTAGAGTCTACTTCATTAGCTTGCTGAGAGGATCAAGTGTAATGCTGAATGCCAAGTATAGGGCAATTGCCCAGCAATTATTGGCTGTTACTAATATGTTTTTATGAAAAGCAAACTAACAAAACAAAAAGCTTCTAGGATATTCTTATATATACTGCAAATGAGAAGTTGACATTTTCTTTAAATGATTTCATGAAAGCAAATGAACAATCCCCTGAAGCCTACCTGAAGCTATGTAGAAGCTAAGCACATTGAATCCAATGCAAATGACTGTACTCTTTGATGTTGTTAGATACTGTTGAGTCAGCTCTGACTTTATTGTGACCTCTTATGTACAACAGAATGAAACATTCTCTGTTCCTATACCATCCACACATTGTTGCAGCCGCTGTTTTAGACTCTTGTTGAAGCTTGACCATCTTTCTTGCTGACCTTCTACCAAGCATGTCTTCATCCAGGCACTGGTCTCTCCTGACATGTCCAAAGTCATTCCTACATACATACAGATCTACTTTTCTGAGTAATTCCTGGTTTATGTAGTATTTCTATTCCCATTTGTTGGAGGACAGGCCATGCTGCATTTGTGTAGTAGTTTTAGTTTTACCCCATCAGTGTATGCGGGCTCCAATCTTTCCATACCAGAAGTTTTCTTTTTTTTTTAATTTTGCTTCCCCTGTCAGTGTGGGTTGATAGCTCATAGCTACTTTGATTTTCATCTCTTGGGGCTAGTCATCGAAAGTATTTCTTCACATTTGCTAGCCACCTGGATGTCTTCTTTGGTGAATTGTCTGTTCATATCTTTAGCCCATTTATCAGTTGAACTGCTTTGTCTTTTACTTGCTGATGTGTTAGTTTTATTTATTTTTTGTTTCTTTTTTCCCCATTTTATTGGGGGCTCTTACAACTCTTGTTACAAACCATACATCAATTGGATCCGACATATTCGTACATGTATTCTATCATTCTTTTCTAGATATTTACTTTCCATTGGGCCCTTAGGATCAGCTCCTCCTTTTTTGCCTCCCTACCACCTCCACCCCACAACCCTCGTGGCCCCGATAGATTATAGATTGTTAATTATTTCAAATCTCACTCCGACCACTGTTTCCGTTCCCCTCTGGTTTCTGTTCTTTGATGTGTTAGTTTTATATAGTTTTTAGAGATCAGTCCCTTGTCTAATATTCCACAACCCGCCCCCAGTCTGTGGGATCTCTTTACTCTTTTGATGCACATACATGTCTTTTCTTCAGGAGGTCCACGTCATTTGTTTTCAGCTGTTGCTCTAGATTTGATAGTGTTTATGCCATGTATTAGGGCTCTTAAGTTTGTCTTTTTTCATTGGTGATCTTTAGTTCAAGTGTTAACATTTAGGTCTTTGATGAGTTCGTTTTTATGTGGGTGAGGTATGAACCCTGTTTCATTCGTCTGTAGCTGGAGACCTAATTTTATCAGCACCATTGTTGAAGCCATCACTTGTCTGTCAGTTTGTCATACTGTTGTGGCTTGCATGTTGTGATGCTGAAAGCTATACCACTGATTTTGAAATACCAGGAAAGGCATCCAAAGTGGACATGTTTCAGTAGACCTTCCAGACAACAGATATGAAAAAGGAATAAGCTGTCCATTTCTGAGGAACTAGCCACTGAAAACCTTATGAGTAGCTAGGGAGCATTATCAGATACAAAAAACCTTATGAATAGTAGAACTTTGTCAGAGATACTGCCAGAAGATGTGCCTGGTAAGTAGGGATGCATTGAAAGCACAATTGAGGAAGAGCTTCCTTAAGTAGAGTTGACCAAAAAAAACAACTCAGGTCCTTCGTTTGTTATTGGACCTGATTCAAAATAAGACACTGTTTCAAACATTTATTAGTCATTGGAATTTGTAATGTATGAAGTATGAATCCAGGAAAATTGGAAGTTGTGAAAAATAAATGGAATGTATAAAGATTGATATTCAGAACATTAGTAAGCTGAAATGGACTGGTATTGGCCATTCTCAGATACTCAGTTTACAATGCCGAGAATGGCAAATTTAAGAGCAAAGTCGTTTTCATTGTCCAAAAGGACATTTCAAGGTCTGTCTAGAAGTGTAATGTTGTCTGTGATAGAATATCCACATAGAAATCCCATCAATTTACCCAATACAGTATGTCATTTGATTTCATGTCCCTGCTATCAGTATTGATTGTGGATCCAAGTAAAATGCTATCTCAACCAATTTAGTATTTTTTTCTGCTTATGATGTTGCTTATTGGTCTGAGAGTTTTTGTCTTTATGTTAATGTGTAATACATAGTGTCGTAGTCTTTGATCATCTTTCATAAAGCAAGGTTGTATCTGCGTATCACAAATTTTAAATAACCCAGTAATATGGAATCCCATTCCTCATATAATCCAGCTTCTCAAGATTATTTGCTCAGCATACAGATTGAATAAGTATGGTTAAAGATACTTTTAAGCCAAGCAGTATCCCTTGTTCTGTTCCCTCTTGGTCTGTTCAGGTTCTGCATGCAGGACTTTGCTATCATAGAGTATGTGAAATTTCAGCATTACTAGTTTTTAAGTGTTTTTCACAAATCAGCTGTTTGTGAGAGTTCATATTTCTGAATTGTTATAGGTGGGGGGGAAATAGCATGAAAATAAATAACCATCAAATTGTTCAAGAATGAATCAAGGGGTTTACAGAAATCACTTAATATCCTAGCAGTAAAGTAACCAAAAATGCTTGAATTGTGCAGACATCTAAGTGCTGCCCATGAATTATGTAATTTTCTGGTCTGACCCTAAAAGTTCAAGTGCATGATAGTCATACTTTCATTACCTAGTCAGCAGATGTTTTTCATCTTCCAAAGTATTGACGTAGCTCTGGAAATGTTGAAGAATGGATTAATCTGTGATCCTGGGCCTACCCTATGGCTATGCTTATGCTTGTTAAATGTGATGAACAAAAATGGATCATCTGGAACATAAGGTCATCTTTGCACATTTATTTTTTTCCTTGAGTGGCAAAGCTACAACTTCCCTGATGGAAGTTTTTGTCTTAAACTGGAAAAATTCAGTTTGGACAAAACGAAGGCCCACTGGAAAACACAATCCTATTAACATCAGCTATCATTACAAGAAAGTGTTACAGTCTGCACTAACCTTTACCTTTTATTACTTTACAATAAAGAATAAACTGTGAATCAGTCTTTATTTGAAAAGCATGTCAGAAATCATTTAGCTGTTTAGTGAACTATGCGAATTGCTGTGAGAGACTTATACATGTAGTCATTGCCCTCAAAGGTTCAGCGAAAAGGACGTGCCTGCGTTATCTCTAATGTGGGCTGTGTGTTTCTGAATGCTGGATGCCAAAATTCCATCAGTGGCCTTAACTGTTGAGCTGTGAGATTGCCCCTAGGAGTGATCTGGTTTTGGACCACCAAAGTGAAAATTGGCTTTGTTCGCTCTGTTGGGAAACAGATAATGTAAAACATATCGCGCAGGTTGTCACTCCAGAGTGCAAACCACCTAAATCCTACTGCTCGGTCGGGGGAAGGGGTGGAAGGAAGAAGCTGCCCTGGACATTGGTTCTCAATTTGCGTGGTTCTGTGGAAACTGCCGACCTAGATCCAGTAATCAGCAGGTACTGAGGCCGCCCACCGCTTCAATGCCACGAACGTGCTTTCTCTGTTACGATTCTTTGACTTCTGTTTTGTGCAGAACGAGCACTTTTCGGCCGGCCACTTTCACAAGAGATTCTTTGTAGGAGAAGTAATCAGGAGAAAGTACATGAACTGCCTTACTTTGCGGATGGTAGCTTCAACTTCCTCCAAATCGCGGACGCTCGGCCTCAAGTCTTGGTCACGCCCAGGGCTTCCGGATCATAGCAGCAACAGTTTTCTCCACCCCAAAAGCCTTCCGCACGCATCTGCCTCAACAAATGACTACTGCTCAAACCCACAGTGCTTCCGGCCCGCCCCCTCCCTCCCTCCCTCCCTCACGAAGCTGGAGCTGCAGAAGCCGCAACTTTGCAGGAGATCACGTGACACGCTCTAGACGAAGTCTCGCGAGATAGTATTAAGTCTCATGCAAGGGGTTGGGAAAGGTTTTACCCGGAACCGCCCAATTCTTACGTCACTGTAGAGTCGCTCTGTGAGGCGCCCGTTTGCGTGCTTGCGCATGCGCACTCTCCCATTCAGGCTCCCAAGGCTTCCCCCCCCCGCGCGGGCTTCTTTCTGGCCAGTCGCGCGTGGGCTGAAGCCCAGGGCGGGCGTTGTGAAGGGATGTTTGCTTGAACACTGACCCCGAAACGCTCGGATGTCCTCTTCTTCAGAAGTAGACTCTTTTCGAGCTGGGGTGAATGGGTCTTAGGGTGGGCTGAAGGTGAGGCTGGGAAGCAAGACGGCCGGGGCTGCGGCCATGAACTCACCCGTGGACTCTGGCACTAGGCAGGCGCTGAAGAAGAAGCCTCCGGAGCGGACCCCCGAGGTAAGGTCGCTCGACCCCGGCGCGCGTCCTGTCGCCCCGCCAATGACATCCCTTGGTCGGTCCGAAGCCCGCGGCGACTGTCCTAGTGCCAGAAAGTCGCACCTGCTGCTGAGTTATACCCCCAGTCTTGACCCGGGCCCTTCTCGCGGGTGGGGCATTGGAGCGGTGCTCCACCTTTCCTGCCTTCCGTGCAGCTTTCCCGGTGCACACTTCCTTGGCCGGCGCTTCCTAATTTCTTTGATAAGAAAGTCCTCTTAGTGATTTTTACTTTCTGCCGGTAAATTGGGGGTCTCGAAGTGCGATTTACTTGAAGTAGATTCAGGAAGACTTGGAAATTTGAAGTAGAAGTTTTAAGTTTACAAGTACCTGAAGTAAGGGGCTCTGGTGGCACCGTTGTCAGAGAGCTCGGGTGGCAAACCGAAAAGTTGGTGATCCCAGCCCACAAGCTCAGACCCACCAGCGCTCTGCCTGAGAAAGAGGCGGCAGTCTTGGAAACGTTATGGGGCAGTTCTGCTGTGCCCTTTAGGGTCGCTGTGAGTTGGAATTCAGTCGTTGGCTGTGAGTTTGTTTTGATTAACAGAAGGTAAAAATGTCAAAAGTTAATTGGAAACTTTACATCCAGTCCGAAGATGAATTCTGTGGTGCATACTGCATGCTTAAAGAATAATCTGGAAATTCCCTCTCAGGCTGTAAAATTGTGGGGAATTTTACAATGTTTTGTGGTTGGATTTAAAACTTTTGAAATTTGACTTACACTAATGAATCAGATTAAAGATTGTCATTTAATCTGAAGACTTATTTCAGCCTCTTAACTCTGACCTCCTAGCTCTGCATGTTTGTGTTAAAGAGTATTTAGATTTAGGGGTGCAGAGTTTTCCTAATTTAGAAAGAATTTTCTATAATAATTGGTATGCATGTAGGTTGATAAGATTGCCTTGTTTATTGTTGGTGGTGTAGGTGCCAGTGAGTCCGTTCAGATTTGTTGTGATCCTGTGGCCAATACTGCCCAGTCTTGTGCCATTCTACCCATTGTCATGTTTGAGTCCATTGTTGCAGCCACTGTGTCAATCCATCTCGAGTGTTTCCTTTTTTAAAAAAACTGACTCTCCACTTAACCAAGCATGATACATTTTTCCAGGGTTTGGTCACTCCTGAGCCATGTCCAAACTATGTGATAGTCTCACCATCTTCACTTTTATGGAGCACGTTGGCTGTACTTCAGTACACAAACACACACACTTGCCATCAAGTTGATGCTGACTCAAAGTGACCCTGGAGGACAGGGTAGGGCATTTCTGAGACTGTAACTGCTTCTGGGAATAGAAATCCTCATCTTTCTCCCAAGGAGCTGCTAGCTGGTAGTATGAACTGCTGGCCTTGTAGATCGAAGCCCAGCATGTAACCATTATGCCACCAGGACTTCACGACAAATTTGCTTATTCTTCTGGCAATCCATGGCACTGTTGGTGTTCTTCACTGGCACTGTAATTCAAATGCATCAGTTCTTCTTTGATGGTCTTGTTAGTTTCCCAGTTTTCACATGCATTTGAGGCAATTAGTCCTCAGTTACATCCCACTCTTCAGTACTTTAAGAGGTCGTGTACACTAGATTGCCCCAATGTCAGCAGTTGTCATTTGTTTTCTTGACTGCTATTTTCATGAGTGTTCATTGTGGATCCAAGTAAAATGAAATCCTTGACAAGTTCAGTCTTTTCTACTTTTATCATGATGTTGTCAATTAGTGCAGTTATAAGGATTTTTGTTTCCTTTACATTAAAGTAAGGAGCCCTGGTCGCATAGTGTTAACACATTGGACTTTGACCCGCTATGTTAGCAGTTCAAAACCACCAACTGCTCCTCAGGAGAAAGATTAGACTTTCTATTCCTGTGAAGAGTTATAGTCAAGAGCCCCCAATAAAAGTATTTAATTAAAAAAAAAAGAGTTACAGTCTTAGAAATTCACTCGTGTAGTTCAAACCAGTCTTGTAAAGTCACCGTGGGTTGACACCGACTCAGTAGTAGTGACTTTGGAATTTTGGTTTATATTGAAGTGTAATTAAGTGCTTTAGTTGGTTCTTCCTGAGTTTTTCAGATTTATAGCGTTTTACAAAGTAAATATTTAGTAGTTTGGGGCTGACTTTTTGAGAGATGATGAAATATATTCAAGTTGTAATTGAAGCTATGATGATCCAATTTTTTTACTGGGGATCCTGATCTTTGAATAGAAGCAAAACGAATTCTGTCACTTTATAATACTCTCCTTTTGAAACTGTACTTATAATCCCATGTTAATTTACCTATGATCATCCTAGTATCACTGTGGGTTGATAGAAAGCATTCTATTTTTAAAAACCAATTCCACAAGTGTTGTTTTTTCTCTTCCTTCCATGCATTCACTCTTTATCTGGAAGTCTCCAGACAACCCAAGACCAAATGAAATACTGAGACCAAATGAAATACCGAGACCAAATGGTCTATCCTGAAACATTAAGACTGAATAGTTAGTTATCTTTATGGAAAGCAGGAGTAGACATAACAGAGCCAAACCCAAGTCCTTATTATCACAAGAATGTAAATTAGGAAAGGTTGGATATTGGGGAAGAAGTGGAGAAGAAAGGCATACTCGTTAGCTGGATGAAGAAGCCTTTAAAAAACACACAAACAAAAAGCTCCCTACCATCAAGTCTCATAGCAATCCTAAATAAGGTTTCTGACACTATGACTATTTACAGAAACAGATAGCCTCAATTTTGTCCTGTGGAGCAGCTGATGGGTTTGAGCTGTGGCCCTTGTGGTTAGCAGTCCAGTGCTTACCCAGCCGCTCTACTAGGGCACCTTGAGGAATTTTTATTGGTGGAATAGTGGGTCACATGTCGGGCTGCTAGCCACAAGGTTTACCTTATCATGTTACAAGTTTCCTTCTGGAACATTTTAGACTTGAATGTACTGTGGGAAGCTAGGTGTCCCAAAACAGCAAAAGTTATTAATTTACTTACTTAGGGGCGTTATTCTGACATTACTTAGAGAAGTCCTTTATTTAGAGGAACTCTTGCCTACAGAAGCCAGTCAAAATTGAGACATTGAACTTGGCTGCTTCTCCAATAAGTCCATATTCAATAGCATTCTTTCTGTAACCCTTCTTCTGCACCTTATATCCACTGCTGTTGAGTCAATTCTGATTCATATTGACCCTATGTCTTGCGCTTAAAATTCTCTTATTTTAAGAGAGGTGTATTCCTCTCTCTACCTTCAAATACTTAAAAAAAAGTATTGGTATATAATACATATATCATTTTATATAGTTCAGTCATGTCAAGTAGAATGTGCCATTGCTACCACAGTTGGTTTCCAGACATTTTTTTGTACATGGACTCCTTGACATCATCGCCCTTTTACCCCACCGCCACCACTATACCGCCCTTCCCCCGAAACCCTTATTCTACATCAATCATGGGTTTCACCAAACAACGGAAAAGCATATAACACAACTTCAAGAGGGTAGGGTGACCTCCAATGACATAATACTTCTGAGATACGCTCTCCTAATATGAACAAACAATACAAACCAATAATACATAAAATTTGGGGAACCAGATCAGGTCCAGCCTTCATCATAGGGGGGGGAATCTACTGACAAGAGTTTTAACTGTACAACTCAGTTTTAGGCCTTTGATCTTCTATACTCATTTCTCCCAAGCACTCTGTGTCCATTCCTCAATTTTAGATAGGGTGGGATTCTCCAGAGGCTTTTATAGCCTCTGTAGTTCTGTAAATGAATCTTGGGCTCCCACTGTCATCCATAGCCTTGTGCACATCAGATTCTCACAATTTAGGCTCTGATACTTCGACTTCGGATTATTTGGATTCCAATCCTTTGGTGACTGATGATAGTGTGCTTCTTCCAAGTGGACTTAGTTGACATCTCACTTAGATGGCTGCTTGTTTGGAGAAATGCTTTTAAGACTCCAGATGCTATTTTATCTGATAGCCGCCAACCACCTAAATTCTTTGCCACATTTTGCTATAGCACTGGTATCTTCCGTGTTCCCTTTCTGAGGTCGAATATTCAGCCGGGACAGGATGTAAGATCTAATTGTTCTTAAGTTGGAGCTCTCTACCTTCAAATACTTAACACTGTGATTTGTATATACTAAATGGCAACCAATACATTAAAGAACACAATCTTTAGAAATGCACACAGCTCTCATGTATTTAAAAAAGCTCTCATGTATTAAGAGTTTTGTTCATTACAGTTGCTGACTTTATATGCTGGGTAATCTCATTCAGCAACTTGTCTTGATTTTTTACTGACTGTTCTTATTCATTTGCGTCAGACCCATAATAGTGGTAATTAAAAAAGATATTGCTGCATAAAGCTAAAGGTAATACTGAAAGCCAAAAATCCATTTACCGAATCCTAAAGTTGAATAAGCTTCCAGAGAATCCCCTCTGGAATCCCTTCTGACCATTGACCCAGGCATGTGAATAGTGTGGCTATCAGACAAAGTGCACTGCAAAGTGGATTAATGCAGATGTAGTTAGAGTAAAATTTAACACCTTGTTATCTGTGGCTGCACTGTGGCTGTAACAATGGGCTCAAATATAAGAACAACTATGAGGATGGCACAGTGTTCCCTTCTGTTGTGCATAGAGTTGCTGTGAGTTTAGTGCCTTGACCTAACACTATCGTTTGTTCTCCTTTTTGACCCATTTAAATTTTGTTTATTTGCTACGTTCATTTAGATTGAATTTTCTCCGTGTTTCATCTTGTTAACTTTTGGGGTATGTTTTTCTTTATGTGAATTCATGATAGATAAATCTGTAACAACAGTAATTGGCTTAATACTTTCTTAGTTCATGGCAGGGCAGGTTGAAAGGAAATAGGGAATTAATTATTATAAGAAGGAAGAAAATGTTCTAGTATTGATTGTGTTGATGATTGCACACTCTTTTTAATATGTTTACACCATTAACATGTAATGTATGTGGATTATATGTCAATAAAACTTAAAATGTAAAATAAATTAAAAAGCCCTTTTTCCTCTGGAGGAAAAAAAAAGGTGCAAAATTTCTTCACTCACTGCCATCCTAACTCACGGCAGTCCTATAGGACGAGGTACAGCTGGCCCTATGGGTTTCCAGGACTATACCTCTTTCCTGGAAAAGAAAGTCTCATCTTTTTGCAGAGTGTCTGATGGTTTCAAACTGCTCCTCCTGTAGTTAGCAACCCAGTATGTAACCACTAAGCCACCAGAGCACCTGCCAAATCATAGAAACCTTTATTAAAGAAAAATATTTAAAGGGGTTGCTGTTTTTTCTCAACATGTCCTCCCCATCTAGGTCTGTGCTCTTCAGAAAGCAGTGTTTCTGTCTTTCTAACCTTTCCCTGAAAAAAGCTCTGTTCTTTGGATGTCATGTCAAAACACTAGTCAAAAACACTGGGTCCTCCAGGGACTCCAATAACGTCCCTTTTAGGTGCTCTCTAGGGGTAAGTTAGGACTGTAGAGACACTGGAGTAGTTTCTTATAGGACAAATTCTTATAGGACAGCCCCTGCTATCCTCACAGAGTGAGCAGGTGTGTTGTTGTGATGGAAAATAATTACTTGGTACTACCTCTCTGGGCTTTTATCGCCCCAATGCAGTTTTCAAATTTGTTTAAACTTCTTCATAACAAGCTCCTGTGATTGTCCCGTGTCCTTCAAGAAAACAAGACACTACCCCTTTGGAATTAAAAAAACAACAACTGATCACTTGCCATAGTCTTCTGAACTGACCTGTCTGCCCTGAATTTAAGTAGCCCCACGGTGCCCTTAGAAGGCACTGTTTTGATTAGACCTTGTTCTCTGAATCACAGTGATAAATCTAATACTTGGGTCGAGATTCATTCCATAAAACATCTTCATTAGTGTACATACTGCATAAAAGACTGATGGAATGAGTGGTTAGCGCATTCATCTTCTCCTAGTGCTTTTGGAACCCATTAAGACAATTACTTGCTGAGGCCAAGAAGTTCAAAGTTAAAATTGAAAATGCTGAACCACATGAGACCCTCAACTTGAGTAGCTATCACATTGCTCGCAGCCCTATAGTCTATCTCCCCCAGTTTGTGGACTTCAGCCAGTTTCTTCATTTGTTGAGGTTGTTGGTGTTCCTTCTATTGGCTCACCTCTGAGGTATCCACCAGCCTTAAAATGCTGATCCACCTACAAAAAATTGTTGTTTCCTGTGGAGCAGTATTCCAGTAAACTTGTTAAATAGCTTCAACAATTTGGGAAGGATCCACTTGAATTTTATTTTAAAAAACAATATTAGCCCAGTCTCAAAATTGTTCTTTTTATAGTCACTATAGAAAGTTCAAGAAAAGTGAGAACTGAGAAATCATTTAGATTGTTTCTGCCTGATTTTTGTGGACTGATTAAGCAAGAGCCTGATTTTAGTGGATTAAAGAGCATAAAACCCAAGAAAATGAAGGTAGCAGTTGTATTGCATTTGTGATTTTGGCTCTAATGGAAAAGGGGAAAGGACCTCCATGACCCTCTGATGGTTGTACAGCCTTTTCATCCCTCCAAACAAAAACAGTTTTTTAACCTCTTGAAAATATCCTAGCACTGTTTATGAAAGTCACTGCTTTTGAGTTGATTCCCACTCACAGTGACCCTATGAGACAGAGTAGAACTATTCGTTTCGGTTTCCGAGGCTGTAATGCTTTGCGGGAGTAGAAAGCCTCATCTTTCTCGCTTGTAGCACCTTGTGGTTTTGAACTGCTGACCTTGTGGTTAGCAGCCCAACACATGCCTCACTGTGCCACCAGAGCTCCTAGGCTATGTATATCTGTCAGCCTGAGAAGTTTAAAATTTTTTTTGTTGCCTTGACCTTTTAATTCTTGAATTAGATCATTCTGGAATGAAATATAAGCATTGATTATATTAATCAAATGCTGGAAATAGTTCTGATACATATAGAAAGCTAAGAACTATTTTCTGAGGTGCCACATATTTTCCTGTTTCTATACTCTTTATAGGACAGGACAGTGTGGTTTTCTGTGTTAAACAGACTTGGAATTTTGTGTTAAACAGACCTCCTTCAACTCTGGGCTCCAGCATGAACCATATGAGTGACCTTAGGCCAGTATCAACTTCTTTAAGAATATTTTTGAGACGCCATTTTAAACTTGGGTTCACAGCCTCCCTCATCCGGATGATGTGTCTATGTCTTTGCCTCTTTAAGACTTAATAAATGGCGGAACATGGGAGAAGGTGAGGTGGGGGAAAGAAGGTGGGAACCAACAAACCCAGGGACAATGGAACAGCAAGTGATCTAAAATCGATGCCAAGGAGGGTGTAGAGTGCCTGGTGGGGCTTGATCAAGTGCACTGTAGCCGAGAGGAACTGCTGAAAGCTGAGTGAAGGTTGAACAGGATGGTGGGACAAGAGGAAAGTAAAAGGAAATACAGAACTAGGAGTCAAAGGCCATTTCTATAGGTATAAATACAGACATGTACATATATAAATATATGTAACCATAGGCACATACATCTATGTACATATATGTTAAGCATTAAGGTAGCAGATGGACTTTGGGCCTTTACTCAAGTATTCAACGTAAGAACACTATTCTGATAACCTGGACTTCTGTGGTACTCACCTTCCTGATACAATCCTTGAAGTCAAAATTAGTGCATAAGCAAATGTGAAGAAAGCTGATGGCAACATATGTACAAATGTGCTTGACACAATGAATGTATAGATTGTTGAAAGAGCTGCAAGAGCCCCCAATAAAATGATTTAAAAAAAAAAAAGAGTTAACAAATGTTTATTCTTAGAATTGCAAACCTATATTTTGGGGCTTCCAGAAACTTTATTGCCTTATTAAGTCTTGCTGTGTGTTCTAATAGCCTACTTCATCCTGATGATGTATCTTTGTCTTTGTGTTTCCTTTGTCTCTTTTAATACTTAATGTTTTCCTTAAATTAAAAAAAAAGTCTTGTGATTGTTGTGAATAAAATAGAAAATATGAATAATGTACAATTACCACAAACAACGCTGTGTTTTCCCTGATGGCTCTTCAGAAACAATTCCTTCAGCTGGCGGAAACGTGGTCGTTTTCCATCCAACACTGGCCACATTTGCAGAAGATTTCAAAGAGAAACAGACAAACGCCACTTTAAACAGTTCACAGCATGATTTAAAACTTTTGGGGGCAGAAATTTCATATTCAGCTATGTGTTACATGCCCACATACTATCAGGAAATAAATTTTTTATTGCTTCTTCTTGTTACTAAATGTTAAAGTGGGCCCTAACGAGACTTGGAAAAATGTAAACTTCAGTATTTTCATATCATTTATTAATCTGTTTCCATAATTTACAATAATGGCCTTGAAATGTCCCCTTGTACAGGTTGTCCACTTGTACAGTGGCATAAGAACATTGAATTTCAATGTACTTTTTTCTGGGTTGGCGAAAGAGCACCATTGTGCTTGAGTCAGTTTTGAGTGAGTCACTGTGCACATCCCTGAGGGTGGCAGAACAAAGCGTCTCTTGTGCATTCCCACAGCAGATACACATTCATTGTGTTCCTTGTAGTTAAAGAATTTACTTATGCTTCTGGGTCCCTCTGGCTTTAATTTGTAAGCCTAACTGATTAGAAAGGAACTGGATGGGCCCTTTTTCGTAGAGCATCTCTTCTTAACACCTCCATTTACATGTATTGGAGAGCCTCAATTTGAGAGAAAACTTCAACAGTCCTGTAGTTTAGGCACTGTCAAACCTTGTTCCTGAGAAATTGGAAGAGGACTTCTCCAAAGGGGAAAAGTAGCCAGGAATATTGAGTTTGACTATATGAAAGTGCTGGTCTTTGGAAGGGATGGAGTGATAGTAAGCCATGTAACATTTTGTTTATATTTGGCTTTGCCTTGGACCATAGGCCTTTCCCCATACCTGCAAATAGAAAAAGTGATCTACTTTATTACGAATTCGAGGTTTTGGTGGCGTAAGCAGAACATATTTGATGTCCCTTTTGAGGTTAACTCCAAAGAGGGATACAGATATTCACTGCTACTTTGCCATGAACTGAAACTTTGGGGGCTGGAGAGCTTTGGCACAAGGCAGAGATAGGATGGGGCACAAGACAGCACATAGTTGAAGTACTAGAAATGCTTTTGTGGACTCAAGAGCTAGTGAAATATGAGTTATTTTTTAAAGGAACTGAGCTCCACAGAGGTAAAATTGCGTGCTCAAGGTCATGTTGTCCATTAGTGACTACTACCTTAGTCCCAAGTGATTGTTGAGTCAATTCCAATTCTTGGTGATACTATCTGATAGAACTGTTCCATAGCCCTAGGGCTTTATGGGCTGTAAGCACAATGCAAAACAGATTGCCTGGTCTTAGTCCTTGGGGAGCCTGCTGGGTGTGTCCTGCCCACCTTTTGATCAGCAGTCTAACCCAGGACACCACTAGCTTTCCTCAGACCAGTAGTACCTACTGCTTTCTCTCCATAAGAACATTGAATTTCAAGGCTTCATTTTACAGTTTATTTACATAGTGGAATGTAAACAGGTATCTAATATTTTCCTAGATAAAAATGTTCTTTGTATATGCTACTCTTGACTGATGTATGAAGGACAATACCTATGTCAGTTAAATGGGAATATAGAATTATCAAGTTTCATGTAGAATGAAATAGATATATCGAATATGAAACTATTCTCTTTTATAACTTTTATTTTTAGAGGAAGCTAGCTTCTAGTGTGACTTAAAATATTCAATTAATATGAGATGGCTTTATTATAGTATATTTTCTTTTTTAAAAAAATCATTTTATTGGATGCTCACACAGCTATTATCACAATTCATCCATCCATCCATCCATCCATCCATCCATCCATCCATTGTGTCAAGCATTATTTGTACATTTGTTGCCATCATCATTTTCAAAACATTTTCTACTTGAACCCTTGGTATCAGCTCATTTTTCCCCTCCTCCACCCTTCCTCACGAACCCTTGATAATTGATAAATTATTATTATGTTTTTATGTCTTACACTGACTGATGTCTCCCTTCACCCACTTTTCTGTTGTCCGCCTCCTTGGGAGAGGGTTATATATAGATCATTGTGGTCAATTCCCCTTTTCTCCCACATCTTCCCCTTCCCCTCCTGGTATTGCTACTTTATTATTGGACCTGAGGGTTTACCTGTCCTGGATTCCCTGTGTTTCCATCTCTTATCTGTACCCGTATACATGCTCTGGTCTAGCCAGATTTGTAAGATAGAATTGGGATCATGATGGGGGGTGGGGGGCAGGAAGCATTAAAGAATTAGAGGAAAGTTGGATGTTTCATTGGTACAATACTGCACCCTGATTGGCTCATCTTTTCCTTGTGACCCTTCTGTAAGGGGATGTCCAATTGTCTACAGATGGGCCTTGGGTCTTCCTGTACTCCCCCCTCATTCACATTGATATGATTTTTTGTTTTGGGTCTTTGATGCCTGATACCTGATCCCATCGAGACCTCATGATCACACAGGGTGGTGTGCTGCTTCCATGTGGGTTTTGTTGCATCTCAGCTAAATGGCTGCTTGTTTGTCTTCAAGCCTTTAAGACCCAGACACTATATCTTTTGTTGGCGGCACCATCAGCTTTCTTCATCACATTTGCAATGCACCCATTTTGTTTTCAGTGATCATGTTGGGAAGGTGAGCATCACAGAATGCCAGGTCATTAGAACAAAGTATTCTTGCATTGAGGGAGTATTTGAGTAAAGGCCCAATGTTGGTCTGCTAGCTTGATACTTAACATATAAATATATGTACATAGATTTATTTCCCTTATTGTTACATATCAATATATTTACATATGTACATGCTTGTATTTAGACCTCTATAAATGCCCTTTCCTCTATTTCCTTTTACTTTCCTCTTGTCCCACTATCATATTTGACCTTCATTCAAGTTTCAGTAATTCCTTTTGGTTACTACATTGTCCTTGCTCAATCCCTACCAGGTATCCTACGCCCTCCTTGCCATCGATTTTATATCACTTGTTGTTCCCGTGTCCCTGGATTTCTTAACACTCACTCACTTCCTTTTCCCCTGCCTCCTCCTCCCATGTGACCCAGAACCGTTGGTCCCTTGTTTTCTCCTCTGGATTGTTTATCCCGTCTATTTTATCCATTACAGTACATTTTAAAGATTAGGGGTTATTATTTGATTCACTGAGACAATATGTTTTTGGGTTTTGAGGAAGACTGCTTAGTAAACATTTATGAGGCAGCTATTTTTTAAGCATTATTTTAAGGGCCAGGAATGCGAATAAAGATAGTTCTGTCATCAAGGAAGGAGATATGTATGACAAATAAACAAACAATAAAAATACAGCCTGATTAAGTAGTATGATATTTGTGAATAGCTGGCGTTCAAGAGTTTATACGACGATTGTTTTGGGGGTGTGTGGAGTGGCAGGCTACAAGGTAGGCAAGTGTCAGAATGCTACTTTGGAAAAGGCAACTCTTTGTTGAATTTAACATTACATTATGTAAACATCAGGCTACTGTGCTTTCCTGTACAGGAAACCGCATGTGCCAATTCAATGGGATTAGAGAGGTTGGGATGTTCAGAGGTTGTAACTGCTGCCTGTGTGCAGTTAGAATATTGTGACGAGAGTTAGTTATAAAATAGATGAGACAGAAGCATGATCAGGGTCCACTCTGGCAGCATTGTGAGAAATGGATTACAAGGGTCAGTTTAAAGCTAAAAAAGTTGTTTTCACTTAACTAGTAAGAAATCAAGAATCATTGCTGTATTGGAGTGGTAAATAGAAGATATTCAGAAAGAAGAATTGACAGGTTTCTGGCCAGAGCCATTAAAGATGGGAAGTGATGATGGTCTCATGCTAACTCCATGTGTGTAGAGCAGAACCAGAGCTGCTCCATAGGGTTTTCAAGACTGACCTTTCAGAAGCGGGCCACCTGGCCTGTTGTATAGGGCTCCTCTGAGTGGGCTTCAGCTGCCAACCTTTCAGTTTGTAGGCCATCACTTCCTGCTTCTCTGCTCAGGAAGGTAGGCTTGCCACTTGTATTAGGAAACCAATGAGCAAGGTATCTGTAGGGGTATAGACAGTGAATTTAATTAAGGTCACCCACATGAAAATGTTTTTTAAAAACCAATAAACTTTTAAGAAAGAAATCCATGAAGGAGACCCCAGAAAGAGCTGTTGAAGCAGAGAATTTAAAAGCAAAACAACACAAAACCATCTAGGCAAAGGCATTTATAGAGGTCTATATATAGGCATGTACATATGTAAATATATTTATATATGACGATGGGGAAATAGATCTGTGTGCATATATTTATAGCTGTAGTATTAAGCTAGCAGATGAACATTGGGTCTCTACTCAATTACTCCCTCAATGCAGGAACACTTCTGTTCTCTTAAATTGGCATTCCTTGATGCTCACCTTCCTGACATGATTGCTGAAGAAAAAATGGGTGCATAAGCAAATGAAGAAAGCTGATGGTGCCTAGCTATCAAAAGATATAGTGTCTGGGGTCTTAAAGGCTTGAAGATAAACAGGCGACCATCTAGCTGAGAAGCAACAAAGCCCACATGGAAGAAGCACACCACCCTGTGTGATCACGAGGTGTCAATAGGACCAGGTATTAGGCATCAAAGAACAAAAACTCATATCATTGTGAATGGGGGGAGTGCGGAGTGGAAACCCAATGCCCATCTGTAGGCAACTAGACATCCCCTTACAGAAGGGTCGTGGGGAGGAGACAGCCAATCAGGGTGCAGTATCACACCGATGAAACATACAACTTTCCTCTAGTTCTTTAATGCTTTCTCACCCCCACTATCATGATCCCAATTCTGCCTTACAAATCCGGATAGACCAGAGCATGTACACAGGTACAGATCAGAGCTGAAAACACAGGGAATCCACGACTGATAAACCTCCCAGGACCAATAATGAGAGTAGCAATACCAGGAGGGTAAGGGGAAAGTGGGGGAGAAAGGGGATATCAATCAGAACGATCTACATATAACCCCTCCCTGGGGTCAGATAACCGATAAGTGGGTGAAGGGTGACATTAGATAGTGTAAGACATGGGGAAAATAATTATAAATTATCAAGGGTTCGTGAGGGAGGGAGGGGGAAAATGAAGAGCTGATTCCAAGAGCTTAATTCGAAAGAAAATGTTTTGAGAATGAGGATGGCAACAAATGTACACATGTGCTGGACACATTGGATGTATGTATGGATTGTGATAAGAGTTGTATATGCCCCCAATAAAATGATTTTAAGAAACCATCTAGTACCTGTAAAGTCAGTTCCATGTGTGTCAGAGTAGAAGTGTTCTTCACAGGGTTTTCAGTCACTCTTGGAGTGAGATGAATTGGCACAATAGTTATGCGGATGAACATGAGTCTGCCAGTGATCATGAGGCAATGTTTCGTTCTGTTATTGCCATGAGCTGGAGTTGACACAGCAGCAATTATGTCTATAAAAGCACATACTTTGCAACCTGTATTTCTAAAGGTTAAAATTTCAGAGCATAATTGTATAATGTTGTGAGGTTTTTATTAATAAAATGCAACTTTCAAGTAATTTAGTTAAGCAGCATATTTTCATCTACAAATAAAAATTTCAAGCCTACTATATTCATTTAGAGTAGGACAAGTACTAGATCATGGTTTAGTAACAAATAAAATTACAGTTATCAGGGAGTGTCCAGAGTTGTCATACTTTGCCAGAGAGTCATTCATGCAGGGAGCAGTTTGTCACAGGCAAAGGTCAGCTTGTGGTGACCATTAACGTATGAGAAACAGAACTTTGAATAAGTTCACTTCTCATTCTGGTTCTACCCCTTGCTGAAATTTTAAATTTCTACCCCTGATATACATACTGATTTATAATCTGCATTTGAACAAATCTTCAGGTGATTCTTCAGTGTACATCTGGAGATCTTGTTAAAATGTAGATTCTGAATCAGTGTGCAGATTACCTCTACTATCTGAAAATGGGATATACCTCTGAGACTTTTCTGAAGCTGAAATAGCATAAAGTGAAGATACTAAAAAACCCAATCAAACTCACTGCCGTTGAGCCAGTGCCATCAAGCAACGCTGTAGGACGAGTAGAGCTGTCCCTGTGAGTTTCCAAGACTATAACTTTTTATGGGAGTGGAAAGCCCGTCTTTATCCTGAAGCAAAGGCACAGCATGAATTTATATATGTGAAATAATTTTTAATGTTCTAAGCCTCAAAACATAATTTACCAAATCATACAAATAACACACATAATCTAAAATAGCAATAGCATACTAAAAGTCTTCAAAAAGTTCCTGGAAAATGAAATGAAAAGATAGTGGGCTTTTCCCAGGAACTCTTTGAAACTCCCAGAAGCAGGGATGATAGAATACATAGGCAGCCTTTACAAAGTAGAAATAATTTATGTACAGTGTAGTTCTTGAGAAGGAGCTTGAATCCAGTTTTTGCTGCTCAGGGTGCGCACTGTCTCTGTAACTGCACCCTTATAAAACCAGTGTTGAACATTTCATTGTGCCATGGGTGAAAGTTTACAGAGCAAGTTTAGTTTTCCATTCAGCAATTTCTATACGTTTTGCTCCATGACAGTTTGGTTGCAATTCCCTCAGTGTAACAGCACCCTCCCCCACCCCCACCCCATCTTCCCTGGGTTCTTATTTCCATTCATCCTTTCCTGCCTTATGATTTTGACATTCCTCTTTAAAGCTGCCTTTCGGTCTTCTGTGGTTGATTGTTCTGAGGAACAGGCCCCTCCAGGGTGTTTTTGTTCACTGTCAGATTGGTTGAAAGGTGGTCTCCGGAGGGGTTCCAGTCCACATTTGAAGGTATCTTACGGACCTGTAGAGTAGCTATGTCTTGGGATCAACTTGCTGGCGATAAGTTTAAGGGCTATATTCTCCAGGGTTCTACAAATTTTTCAGACCAGCCATGAAGGCTGGTTTTTCTTAGGATTCTGAATTTCGTTCTACATTCTTCTTTTATCCTTTTTTTGAGGTGGTGGTAAAGGTGGGTTGGGGGCTGAAGGGGAAGATTACAAATTCAAAAAAATTATGGTGCAGTGTGGTTAAGCATTGGGGTGCCAGCCCAAGTCAGTGGTTCAAAGCTCCCACATGCTATGATAAGTTTTATAGTCTCTGAAACACTAACAGAGAGGGTCTACTCTGTCCTATAGAATCCTTCTCAGAATGAGCTGGATGTGTGTGTGTGTGTGTGTGTGTGTGTGTGTGTGTGTGTGTGTGTGTGTGCTGTTTTGTTATGTCTTTCCGACAAAGGCAGAATCATCTGCATGAGGGAGACCACCAAAAGGCCTTAATGATGTCCAAAGGCTCACATGGATAATTGTAGAAAGCAAAGGAAATCTCCGCAGAATCATTATTGGCGGCAGATCATTTAACCAGTGTCACAAACCAGACTACGGAAACAAGAAAGGACCACGACGGATATGTACACAAATGTAGACTAGAAAAGCTGGTAGGATTCATTGGCTGCAGAGGCCCTCGACCATCTTGATTGGGGAGTGACTCATGACCATGTGGTCCTGCTGCTCCAGTTTTCTTTAAGAGCGCAACCTCAAGTGCTCGAGTGCAGAGACTGCCCCTCCCTCGGCTGACTAGAGGATTTGGAATCTGCTTTCAAATACCCCTCTGCCTGCAATACTAAACAAAAGCATTTTTTACTTTGCTTGTTAATCATCAGAACAAACTCAAATGGAAGATGAATTTATGTCACGATAGAAGTTAGAATTCAAATTCTCACTGTAAACCACAGCCTTTGGAAACCAAGTGCTTAGAATTTAAGCTCTTATAGGTGGAGGCTCCAAAAAATTCATGAAAATATTCTGTTATCTTTTAATTCAAATTCTTAACTATAAAAATGAAAATCTTCCTGCAGTTTCTTTCAATTTGTAAAACTAGGTACTAATGGTTCTCTTTCATAGCTGTTAAGTGGCTTAAGTGAAATTTCTGAAAATCTGGAAAGACCTGTATCTGGGACAGAACGTAAATTTTCAGCAAGGGTCAAACCAAACTGGGCTGGTTAAAAGCACTCATGAGAAAACACCTAAAAAAAAGAAAGCATATTAAATGGTGACTAGAAATCTAAGAAAAGCCAAAATTATCTGTGAACGTATCAAGAAGAAAGTTGGAACTAGTATTGCACTCCCCGCTATCTTTTTATTATGAAAAATGAAAAATGTAAACCTACCCAAATGTCAGAAGAGTAGTAAGTACCCTTTAATCCTATACCCTAATACCCTGAGTTAATGTTTTTGTCATATTTGTATTATCTACCTTTCTCTGGCATATATTTTATCTTAAAACATTTAAAAGTAAGTTGAAGACCTGATGCTACTTCACTCTGCAGTGATTATCTCTTTAAGAGAGCTGTCTATTGTGGTTTTATTTTTCAATGTGGAATGCAATCAGGATATGGCTTGTATTTGTTTGTCATGCTCCTCTAAACTCAAACACGTACCTGCCATTGAGTCTATTCCAGCTCTTAGGGATCCTACTGGGCAGAGTAGATCTGCCCATGGTTTCCAAGGCTATAAACTACGTGGAAGTAGAAGGGCACATCTTTTTCTTGAGGAGTAGGTAGTTAATTTGAACCACCAGCCTTCTGGTTAGCAGTCTTGCTGTGTAGAGGAGTAAGCCATTACGCCAATCGAGCTGCTTCGTCTCATTAATCTTCTTTTTTAAAATTTTATTTATTTATTTATTTCATAGTCTTCTTTAAACCAGGCTAATCCTTCTGCCTTTTCTTTCTTTTATGGTATGCATATGTTTGAAGAATCTGGCCAGTTGTTTCATATAATGCAGTATTAATCTGGATTAATGATTAGATTCAAATTAATTTGAGGTGAGCAGTTACTTTGTGATACTGTGTTCTTTGAATTTCTCCACAGTAAATTTGATCACTTATATTTCTCTTGTGAAAGTTTCCCTTCCCTGCTCTTATTCATAGTGAATTGTAAGGTGGTACTTTGAGGATCAGTTATTATGCAATTCTCCAGCATTCCACTTAGCGGCTTCAGCACCCATTAATAAAAGTTTGCCCAGATTTATTATTACTTTGCTGTTGCAAAGTAGTAATTTTTTAATTCTAATTTCCTTCTACATTTATTAGCTGGTATTCAATATAAGCATCCATGGTGGTACAGTGGTTAAAGTGCTTGGCAGCTAAGCTAAAGGTCAGTAGTTCAAACCTAACCAGTCTCTGCAGGAGAAATATGTGGCAGTTTGCTTCACTAAAGATTTATAACCTTGGGAACCCTCTGAGCCAGTTCTACTCTAATCTGTAGGATTGCCGTGAGTCAAAATTGACTCAAGGCAAAACAGTTTTTAATGTTTCTCTATAAGGCAGTGGTGGTGTTCAGTGGCAGAATTTCCCCTTCTATATGGGAAACCCATATTTGATAGGGCACTTAGTGTGAAGCTACCACGGGGTTTCCAGTTGATGGACTTGCATGTTGCTCTGATGTTGATCATGTTTCAGTGGAGCTTCCAGGCTAAGATGAACCAAGAAGGATGGGTTGGTAGTCTACTTTAGAAAATTGCCCATTGAAAATCCTGTGGATTGCAATGGTCCAATCATGCAACTGAGTATAGGGATGGCACAGGACCAGGCAGTGTTGTGTTCCAGTGAGAGTGGGGTTGCTGTGATGTTACAGGTTGACTCAACAGAAGCTAAGAACATTCTTATAGAAGAGCTTTCCTATCATATCACCTTCCCTTTTCAAGTGTCACCATGAATTCAAGGATTATTTTTGAATTCAGTGTTGTCATTCTTCTTTTGATTCCGATTGTCATTAATTTAGCCAGTGGGAGCCCCCTTTGATCTGATTGTCCTAGTTCTTTGAGTATTTCTGGCATAGTGCTTACACATTGAACTGCACTCCACAAGGTTGGCAGTTGGAAACCCCTAGTGGCTCTGTGGGAGAAAGATAGGACTTTCTGCTCCCATTAACAGTTACAGTCTTGGAAACCCACAGTGGCATTTCTAGCCTGTCTTATGGGGTCACCATTAGTCAGCATTGACTCTGGCATTGAGTGAGTACAGAAGTATTCCAGGCTGCACTTTCCTTGCTCTGGTTTTGAGATCAGCCCTGGCTCCTTTTGTTGGAAATGGTATTTGGAAACCAGGGTTTAGCTCCAGGGATGAGCTCCAAATGTGCTGTGTTTTTTTAATTCTTTACTGTTACTTTGAATTTGTTTCTATCTCAGTAGATGAGAAAACCGCTGAGATGGAGGTTCCTTTTTAAAATTTGGTATTGTTAATTCGGGGATATTTTCAAAAATTTTTTAAATAGCTTGTCTGCTGACTGGTATTAAATTCATGTTCTGTATTTTTATAACATAAATATGTAACACTAATACTTGTAAATTGTTTACTTTGTGACTATGCTATAAATTTTATAATCATTATTTCTATCTTCAAAGATATTTTACCATTCCTGTTTGAGGTTATAAACTTAAAGTTAATTATCCAAAGTTACACAGTGATTACCTGATAGAGGTAAAATATGACCACAGGGCTGCCTCTTTGGAGCATGTTTTTAGTCACATCATTAAGCTGCCTTCCAAATGATTGGGGAGTGGTGGTGGAAATTCATCAGTTTTCATTATAAAATCATAGCTACGGTGTTGATGATGAGATTGTGTACTGACACTAGGATTTATTGAGAGAGTTTTTTATTGGCATATATGAGATGGAGTTTCTTTAAGGTAAAAGTAATACATAAGTAATCTCAGTTAATGAATGTGTTGGATAGCTAATAGCTAATAATTTATTGAAAATTATGCATGATGATCAGAAATGTACTAGATTCAGACTTAAAGAAATAGAAAGGTACAAAACTGCTCTAAGCATGACTGTTTTAGTTTTCTAAATTCTGGTTAACCCTTCACCTTCGCTCAAGTAAATGTGTTTATAACTTCTAGTTAGTAATTTAGTAATTTGCCCTCCCTTCCTCTCTCACTTTGGGAGAAAGATGAGGCTTTCTACTCCTGAAAAGGGTTACACCCTTGGAAACTGTTAGGCATGGTTGACTAGAGCAACAAATCCAGAGACACTCATATAAGTATAAGAAAGAGCTTTATATCAAGGAGTAATTGTATATAAGGAAAACGTCCCACAGCCCAACTCAAGTCCATAACGATACTAGTCCATAAAGCCCTCTTCAGACACATACAGCCACATGGAATGAAGCAGAATGTAGGACGATCACGGTCTGGTGGGTGCAAAGTCTTGTGGATCCCATGGCGATGGCTGCATCACAGGACTGGAGCAGGTCTCAGTATAGTGGTCAACAGGAAAGTGAAGACAGAGAAAGGGAGCTTCCCAGGATCCTCCTTATGAGAAGGTCCCACAAGGAGACATCATCAGGCTGTGACTTGATTGACAGGCCAGATGCTACACTTACACTTTTATATCTTAATGTTGACACAAAATTATGTAACTATCACAGAAACCCACAAGAGTAATCTATCCAGTCTTTGTTTGTTTGGTTTTTTAATCATTTTATTGGGAGCTCATACAGCTCTTATTACAATCCATGTATCCATCCATTGTGTCAAGCACATTTGTACATTTGTTGCCATCATAATTTTCAAAACATTTGTTTCTATTTGAGCCCTTGGTGTTGGCTCCTCATTTTTTCCTCTTCCCTTCCCTACCCTCCCTCCTGTCCATTGTTTTCTCCTCTATTGTTTAACCTGCCTATCTTATCTAGATAGACATGCAGAGACAATAATAAGCACAAAAACAAGACAGCAAAACAAAGCAACAAAAGAAAAAAACAAAACAAAAACCAATGACAAAAAAAGAAAAGCCTATAAATAGTTCCAGGTCTGATTGTTGACCTTCAGGAGTATTTTCTGGTTGAGTCTGATGGGGTTCCATGCCCTTGCTGCCAAGTCTATTTTTACTATTCCTTGGGGACTTCATTGCTTTGTTCCCCTTGCCACTCTGTTACACGCTCTTAGTGTTTCATCCCTGTGTGGTGGTCTACCCAGTCTTTTGTGAGGGTCTCTATGAGTCAAAATCAATTCAATGGCATTGAGTTTTGGTTTACGTTCTCCTTGATTTCTAAGGATGTTTGGAATAACATTGAGTAGAATTGGGAGATTGCTCAGCACAACCAGAGCTTTCTGGTTAATTTTTACAGGAGCAGGCTGCCTATTTTCTCTTTATCAGCAACTGATGGAATGGAAACACCAACCTTGCTAATAGCAGTCCAACATTTACCCCACAGCACCAATAAGTTTCCAGGGAATACCACAAATAGACTTTGCCACACCCCAGCAGACTCGACTGTAAAATACTCCTAAAGGTCAACAAACAGATCTGGAACTATTTATAGGCTTTTTGTTTTCTTTTGTTATTTTGTTTTGCTCTATCTTGTTATTGTGTTTATTATTGTCTCTGCTTGTCTATCTAGATAGGATAGGCAGGATAAACAATC
>NW_022111373.1:9196304-9204761 GCF_000313985.2 Echinops telfairi
CATCCCCTTACAGAAGGGTCACAGGAAGAGATGAGCCAGTCAGGGTGCAGTATAGCACTGATAAAACATGCAACTTTCTTCTAGTTCTTTAATGCTTTCTCCTTCCCCCCCTCCCCACTATTATCCCAGTTCTACCTTACAAATTGGCTAGACCAGAGCATGTACATAAGAGCTGGAAACACAGGGAATCCAGGACAGGTAAACCCTCATGTCCAGTAATGACAGTAGCAATACCAGGAGGGGAAGGGGAAGGTGGGGGGAGAAAAGGAGAACTGATCACAATGGTCTACATATAACGCCCTCCCAGGGGGGCGGACAACAGAAAAGTGGGTGAAGGGAGACATCAGTCAGTGTAAGACATGAAAAGAATAATAATTTATAAATTATCAAGGGCTTATGAGGGAGGGAGGGGGAGAATGAGCTGATACCAAGGGCTCAAATAGAAAGAAAATATTTTGAAAATGATAATGGCAACAAATGTACAGTGTACTTGACCCAATGGATTCATGTAAGTATTGTGATAAGAGCTGTATGAGCCCCCAATAAAATGATTTTTTTAACAGAAAAACCATCACTTCTAAACAGCTCTTCATCTGAACTAAGATTATGCTCACTTATACAGTAAATAAAGAATGCTTATATGACATATGAATTTTATATCAATAAAACTATTAAGAAAAAATAATATATCTGCAGTGAAAGTTATAGGTATGGATTGTTTGTCCTTTGGGTCTATGAATCAGAATCCACTGGATGGCAGTACGTTTTTTGGACTCCTGAGCTGGTTTATATCTGTTATGTTTTATTATGGTGATACAAATAGAGAACAACTCAAATTGACTACACCTTGGGAAGAGCTGAACCAGGGCAGGGGCTTACTGTGAAATATACCATTAATTGCTCATCTGTAAGTTCAGATAGAAGCTGAAGAAAATGAAAACAAGTTCATGTAAGCCAACATATACGACCTTGACCATATCCCACCCAAATTTCAAGAACAGATTTGATGCATTAGATACTAATGACACAAAAACTAATGAGCTGTGAGATGACATCAAGAAAATCATACATGAAGAAATAAGTCATTAAAAATAATACAGTCAAGAAAGAAAGAAAAAGTTCAAAGTCTGTCTGTCACAAGTTCTGACACTGGCTCTTTGATTGTCGAGTAGCTAAGGCAAATGGAAGGTACCATGAAGTCAAAGAGTTATGCAGAAAATTTCAAAGGGCATCTTGAGAAGATGAAGTAAAATATCACAATAAAATGTGGAAAAGACTTAGAAGAGTTAGAAAACTAAAAGGGAAGACCACACTCAGCATATCTTAAACTGAAAGAGCTCAAGAAAAAAAATTCAAGCTCTAAATTGCAATATTGAAAAATTCTCTGGGCAAAATATTGAATGATGCAGGAAGCATCAAAAAAAGATGGAATGAATACAGTCACTGTACCAAAAATAACTAGCTGACATTCACCCATTTCAAGAGGTAGCAGATGCGTAAGAACTAATGGTATTGAAGGAAGTGTCCAAGTTGCATTGAAAGCATTAGCCAAAAGCAAGACTGAAGGAATTGATGGAACACCAATTGAAATGTTTCAACAACCTGATGAAGCAAAGGGAGAACTCACTTGTCAATGCCAGGACATTGGAAGACAGCTAGTTGTCCAACTGACTTGAAAAAAATCCTTATTTTTACCCATTCTGTCTGTGATCCGTAGAATGTGCAAATTATAGAACAATATCGTTGATATCATATGAAGTAAAATTTTGCTGAAGATCACTCAACAACAGTTAAAGCAGTACATTGACAGGAAGCTGCCAGAAGAAGTTCAGGCTTGATGCAGCAGAGGACATGGATCAAAGGATATCATTACTGATGTTAGATGGATCTTGGTTGAAAACAGTGGATACTAGAAAGATGATTACTTGTGGCTTATTGCTATGGAAAATCATTTGACTGTGGATCATAGCAATATACGAATAACCTTAAGAAGAATGAGAATTCCAGAACACTTCGTTGTACCCATTTGGAATTTGTATGTGGGATCAAGAGGCAATTGTGGGTACAGAACAAAGGCATATTGTGTGGTTTAAAATCAGGAAAGGTGGGCGTCAGGTTGTATGGTCTCTCTGTACTTACTCAATTTGTATGCTGAACAAATAATCAGAGAAATTGGATTATATGAAGGGGAATGTGGAATCAGGATTAGAGGAAGATTTATTAACATCTTGAGATATGCAAATGACACAATCTTGCTTGCTGAAAGTGAGGAGGAGGCACTTGCTGATGAAGATCAAGGATTACAGCTTTCAATATGGATGACAATTTATGAAAAGAAGACTAAAATCCTCAGAAGGACCAATGGGTAAGTAACATCACAGCAAATGGAGAAAAGATTGAAGTCAAGGATTTCCTCTTGCTGGGATCCACAATCAATGCTTGGGAGCAGTAGTCAGGAGAGCAAAAGATACAATGCTTTGAGTAAATCGGCTGCTTAAGACCTCTTTCAGGTATTGAAAAGCAAGGATGTTACTTTGAGGACTAAGATGCACCTCACCCAACCTGTGGTATTTTCAGTCACTTCATGTGCATGTGAAAGTAGGACATGAAATCCAGAAGACCGAAGAAAAACCAATGCATTTGAACTATGGTGCTGGCAAAGAATATTGACAGTGCCAAGGACTGCTAAAAGAACTAACATCTGTGTTGGAAGAAATATAATCAGAATGCTCCTTAGAGATAAGTACCAAGTCCCTCATGTTTGGTTAAGTGAAAGGGCACCGAAAAAGAGGAAGGCTCTCGAGATGGATTGACACAGTGCCCGCAACAATGGGCTCAAAGAAAACAATTATGAGGATGGCATAGGACCCAGTGATGATCTGTTCTGTTGTGAGGCAGAACCAACTTGACGTCACCTACTAACAACAACAAAATGTGTAGCTAACCAAATATTTTCCATTTCAATATTCTCTACATGTGCAATTCAGTGGTGGCATTCATCATGCTGTGCAGACATCACTATTTTTAGTTTCCATATCTTTCCACCACCCTTAACAGGAATTCTATGCCCTTCAGTGCCCTCCTTTCCACCTCCCTCCACCCTATTCCTGGTAACCACTAATAAAAGTTTATCTTTGTAATTTTTTCTAGTCAGAAAATTTCATATAAGATTACTCATTTCACAAAATGTTTTCAAGTTTCATCCATGTTTAGCAAGCATCAGGACTTCATTTCTTTAGGTGGCTTAGTAACATTCCGTTGAATGTATTTGCCACATTATGACATTTGGGCTAGTTTTCCCTCTTGACTATTGTGAATAGTGCTGCCTGGGAATGAACATTGGTTGAGAAATACTTGTTTGCCTTCTCACTTTCAGTTCTTTTGGATATATACCTAGGCGTGGAATTGCTGGGAGTTGTAATTCTCAGGAGTTGTGGTGCAGTGGAAAAGTACTCATAAAAGTACTCACAATTAGCCACCAGCTGCTCTGAAGGAGGGAAGGTGGGTGGGGACATGATCTCTTCTGTAAAGATTATATGTTAGGAAACCCGATGGGGCATTTCTAATCTGCCCTATAAGGCTATCATGAGTTGAAATCAACTTAATGGCATACAAAAACAACAACATAGTAATTTTGGGTGTCTGTTATTTTAGTGACCCCTGGAAATGCTATAGTTAAATTGCTTGATGCTAAACAAAAGGTTAGTAGTTCAAACTCACCTGCCGCTTTGTGTGAGGAACATGTGTGGCAGTCTGTTTCCATAAAGATTCTCTGTCCTGAAGGGTTGCTGTAAGTTAAGAATCAACTTGACAGTAGTAGTTTGATTCTGCTTTGTTCTTCTGATGTCCCTAGGTCATATCTGCAGTGCTGAGTTAGTTGTTGGAGTTGAACCCCACCTGATTCAGATGTTACTCCCCAGATGTAATGATTTCTTTTTCCAAGTTCTTGACTTTCCTCTTTCAAGCTTCATGTAATACTTTTCAGTGTTCTCTACATAAATGATTAACATCATCCTGAATTTACCATTTGACGTTTTTTTGGTACCAAGAAATAAATGTCTGTCACATTTCAAGTCCCAACATTTCAAGTTTGTTGGGTTTCTTTTCTTTGGTCTTAATATTTGATTGGTCTAAGATATACCAAAAACCCAATACAGCACAGTGTTAATAGATACAGGGCTGTACTACAAGCCTGCCTCAAAAGTCACAAGAAATCCCTTTCCAAGTCCAGCATTACATAGCCCGCAACTTTCTGTCCCATGACAACAAAATACCATAGCCACCCACATCATATGAAACAAAGCATTAATCAGGTTTCCACTATAATCATCCGTTGTTCTGGGAGAGTCTTTGCTTTCTTTTCATAAATACTTCCCATCTTGTGACCTTCAAACCAGGTGTACTTAAGGGACAGAGATTTCTTAAACATCTCAGTGTCTGTTTCCTATAGCCATTAGTAGGTTAGCAAACAGCAACATGGAGCATTCTATAAATCATCACTTCTTAAAATGTAAGTATACATCACAGTCACTCATAGAGTTTATTAAACATTGCTGGGTTCTGCTTTCAGATTCTGATTCACTGAGTGTGAGGTAGAATTTGCCAAGTTACTTCTACCAAGTTACCTAAGTTTGAGACTGCTGCTGGTCTAGGGTGCCTCAGGCTTCTCATGTAAATACATAGAAATAAATTCTGGTGAATTTTAAGAAAGGAAATTTATTTATTAAAAGGATACTGGGTAGCTATAGAATTGCTGCAAGAACTAGAGAATTAGACATGATTCTAGGCACCATAAAGCATACTACTGTAATTGCACATGGTACAAGTTGACAGACCCGACCAGCTGCCAGTGTGTATTGTAGTTCTTGTTCTTGGTATAACTAGCTTCTGCTTTAAAGTCTGTGGTGAGTGTGTCGGATTTGTAGTATTGGATCATTTGCCTATGCCCTCATATGGGAGATGGAAAAACAAAAATGTGATGATGTTTTCAGCCTTTTGGTTGGAGACAACTTCACCCAAAGCCATGACTAGAAGATTCTCCAAAGAAATATTTATTCATGGTTGATGTCTGTTGAAAGTGCACGTAACAAAACATGCCATCTCCACAATTCAATACATGTGCAGTTCAGTGACATTGATTGCATTCTTCGAGTTGTCTGCTCATGTTTACTATTTTTCCAAATAATTCCATCCTTTGTTGGATATTTTTAATTAGATACATCGAAGATCCACAGATGAAGGATTGTGGGCCAAATTTGGCTTACAGTCCTTTTTGTAAATAAATTTTACTGGAATGCAGCGACACCTACTCATTTAACTACTTAAGGCCTATGGCTGTTTTCTTATTATAACATGAAGAGTAGTTGTAATAGTTGTAACCAAAACTATATTGCCCATAAAAATGGCAATATTTACTACGTGCCCCTTAAAATTAAAAAAAAGCTTGCCTGCCCCTTGATCTCAGTCATGTAAATGTTCCCCTTCAGATCCATGCAGGTACTGTATGGATGCTGTTGGAAAGCTATTCATTCATTTGGCTTAACTGTGCCTCTGAAATCAGAAGATTGAAAGCAGACAAACTAGGTAAACTTTAAAATGTTAGAAGGGTTTCTTGAAATTGAAAGTGATAATACTGTTGATATGGCTTAGAGTAGTGGTTCTCAATCTTCCTAATGCCACGACCCTTTAATACAGTTCCTCGTGTTTTGTGGTGACCCACCAAGCATAAATTATTTTTGTTGCTACTTCATAACTGTAATTTTGCTACTGTTATGAATCAGGAGACCCCTGTGAAAGAGTCGTTTGACCCCCAAAGGGGATGCGACCCACAGGGTGAGAACCACTGACTTAGAGGGAGAGAACTAGAGAACCATGTATATTCTTAAAACCATGCTATATTTTAAGATTGAAAGTGAATTTCTAATTTTTTGTCATATACTCAGCAGCATTAATGATAATATGTCAAAGAGTTCGAGTTGAAAATAGCAGAAAGTATATGACGTAAATTCAACTGGGTCTCAGAATGGGGCTTTGTAACACAAAGGCGTTATGACAGCTCTTATTTATTTGTTTGTTTTTGGCCATAACATAACATTTGGATATTACAATGTTTAGAGCTTGTAAAAATCAGCGTGCTCATTTCTATCAAGTATTTTGTGGATGGCTGCCTCGGTTATGATTATTCTTTACTATCTTAGTGAAAGGGTAGGGTGGGACTCATTCAATTGTGTTTTTATTTAGTCATGTACTATGTAATTGTTCATTCAAGCAATGTCTAACCCCTTTCAAGCCGAGCTCAACACATGTCTATATATGTCTGTGATTCCATAATATTGTAATAAAGTTTAGAAATCTTGAACCAGAGCATAAGGAATGCAACACACAAATGTATATCTCATGTGTTTTGTGTATAAAGCGATTGTCCTGGAGGTATACAAGGGGGATATTAAACGCTTATGGAAAAATGTTTTCATAGTAATACTGAACACTTATGCTACGGGTTTATATACTGTATTCTCTAAAAAGTTTACCTTGTAATAGTGTATGCTTTGATTTGACAGCAGCATTCAGTGTATCACGTGTCTCGAGTGTTATGTTATTATCTATGTAATTTTCTTTTGCAAATATTACCATGAAGTGCATTCATGGCTCTCAAATGCAGTAAACCCAGTACTAGTGATAGCAGCAGTAAGAGAAAAAAGAGAACTATCCATTTCAATTTAGAGATGAAATAGGTTATTAAGCAACACAAATAGAAAAATCTGTGAATGCTATTCCTTGAGATTTAAATATGTTGCACTCAACAATCTTGACCTCAAGCTCTTTGACCTCAACTTTGACTGTCCTCTAAAACAAAACATTGTTTTCTCAAGCTTCCCTTTGATATTTTCTGTTCAGCTCTTTGACCTCAACTTTTTTTTCATTTGCTTTAGCAATGGAAATTTGCTCCACAATCAAGAGCCCGTTTCATACTCTGTTTCGACATCCACTTTGGTCTTTTCTGTCTTTCCTCTATGTGTGTGTGTGTTTAAATGACCATTTGCTCTCTTCATGTGTGATATTCTTGATACCATCCCACAGATCTCAAGTCTTGTCATTAGTGTTGTATCAAATCTGTTCTTGAGATGTTTTTAAAATTTATGTGGGATATCCTCAAGGTCATATTTTGGAATCTCATAGACTTCTTTTAGTTTTCATCAGGTTCAGTCTGAACTTACATATGAGCAATTAGTGCTCTGTTCCACAGTTGGCTCCTGCTGGTGATACTGTGCTTCTTAACTGTCTTTGCCCATAGATGTAGTCAGTTTGATTTCAGACTATTCCCTCTGGCGAAGTCCATGCCTTTTGTGTTGTTGAAAAAGGTATTTACAATGAAGATGTCATTGGGCTTTCAAAATTCTATCGTGCTAGTTCTAATTTTTTTTTCTAATTTTGTATTTGTAACTAGGACCCTAGTTTCCAACTACTCTTCCATCCTCTGTTTGTTTCCAACTTTTGCATTCGAGCAGCACTATTTATCAATGCTACTTGATTGAATATATGATCAACTTCAGGCTGAAGACATTGATAGAATTCTTTAATTTCTGCATCACTAGAAGTGGATTATTTAATGAGGCTCTTCCAGATAAATTTTCTCCCACCGAACAACCTTTCCCTGCTTGGATCTGGTAAGAAGGTGGGGAGTAGATACTGATAGGATTCACCTGTGAGTAATTGGGAATAGGATTCAATGGAATGCCATCATGCTCATAGAAACATGAGGATGGATCTTCTCAGCAAGAGCCAGGAGTGCAGTGCATCCTCTGGACCTGTGATTCTCTGTTCAGTGAATCTCCTGAATCCACCTAAACCATCTGAGTGGCAACAGCAGAACCAGGATCCAGAGCTAGGAACAGAGTGATGGACAACCCAACCCACTGAACAAGTAAAGCTGAATGTTTTTGTGCAAGAGGCTGGTGTGTGGAGGAAGTTGGACTTGCTGACTCCGACCCAAGGAAGTGGAGCTGAGTGCCTTTGGACTGTGGCTTATTGGATTGTGTGCCTCTGGGTACTTAATTCAGGGAGCTGGGTCTCCTGACTCACCAGAATTTAAGCTGAATGCCTTTGACTTGAGGCTTATAGTAGAGTGGTATGTCCTTCCAGCACTTATTAGCAGATTTGACAGAACTTTGTAACATGTCCTGATAACTATCCTGAGCATTTCTCTGGCATTACAACTTATTAACTTTTTGTGTGTGTGAGGGGTGGGGTAGTGGGGGCTGGGAGGATTGACAGGGAGGAAAAATTGTATTAAGCATATGCTTCTGAGAAAAGAGAGAGAGAAAACAGACTGATACACCATCAAGGCTGTCTGACCAAGTCTCTAACTTTCTTTCTTTCTTTTCTTTTTTTTGTTTTGATTTTTGCTCCTTATTTCTTTTTATTTATTTATTTATTTATTTATTTATTTATTTATTT
>NW_022111373.1:9206170-9216699 GCF_000313985.2 Echinops telfairi
GGGAAACCCTAGAGGGGCCCAGCATACCCTACTGTGTAGGCATGCCCAGCAAAGGGTCATACCATTCACTGTACCCCCATGTCCCAGAGGGACTCCCTTTGAGCTGAGCCCCAAAGCCCCAGGACTGGCTAGGCGTGGGAACAGACCTATATATATAATTTTCCCTCATATCTTACACCACCCAATGCATCCATTCACCTATAATTCTGTTACTCATTTCCCTCAAGTGGGCTTATATATTCATTATTGCTATCAGTTCCCCTTCACACCTCTCTTCCCATGCCCTCAGGGAATCCTTACTTCCATTACTGTTTCTGAGGGGTTTATCCCACTTTGATTTCATACATTGAAAGCTCTTGATTGTTGAAAATGATGATGGCAATATATGTGCTTGACACAGTGGATGTATATGTGGATTGCTAAGAGCTGTACAAGCCCCCAATAAAATGATTTAAATTAGAAAAAGAAAAAAAGCTCTTGAGTGTACAAGTGTACATACACAGGTGTAGCAAGATTTTTGTAAGGAAAAACTAGGGTCATAATAGTGAAGGGAGGAAGCACAAAGAACTAGAGAATAGTTATGTTTCATCAGTGCTGTACAGCATCCTCGATATATCATCAGTTCCATGTGGCCTTTTTGTGAGGACTATCCAACTATCTTATAGGTGGATTTTGGGTCTCCATTCTGATCCCTCTCCTTCACATCACTCTGATTGCTTGTCTTTGAATTTCTGATATCTATTCCCATCGACACCTCATGATCACACAGATTGGTATACTTCTTTCTTCCATGTGGGCTTTGTTGTTTCCCTGCTAGTTGGCCACTTTTTTAGCTTCAAGCCTTTAAGATTCCAGGTGCTTGATTTTTTTTAATAACTGGGCACCATCAGCTTTCTTCACCACATTTGCTTATGCACCCATTTTGTCTTCAGCAATTGTGTCGGGAAGGTGAGTATCATACCTTGCCATAATATTAGAAAAAAATCATCCTTGTATTGAGGTAAGATTTAAGTAGAGGCCCAAAGTCTATCTGCTTCCTTACTATAGTCACACACACACACACATACACACACACACACACACACACACACACACCAACAAATATACTCATCTTTATATATTTATATATCTATATATCTATATTTATATGTATGTATATGGTTTTTACTTCCCAGTTCGTTCCTCTATTTCTTTTTTCTTTCCTCCTGTCCCTCTACCATTTGCCTCTGACAGTGTTTTGATGCTATCCATAAGGTTTTCAGTGGCTAATTCTTCTGAAGTAAATAGCCTATTCCTTCTTTTCAGTCTTGTCTTACTTAGTCTGGCAGATCAGTAGAAACCTGTTCATTTTGGTTGGCCTTCCTGGCACTCGCAGTTTACCAGTGGCATAAGTCAGCATCACAGCAAAGTACAAGTCATCACAGTATGACAAGTGGCTCTGAGACAGGAAAGGAAAATCCAGTGTCAGAACAGTTCTCTCTCCGTGTGAGAATGAAGCACTGATTCTTTTGGTTTTGAAAAGCCCTAATGTTTCCTTGGGAAATAGAATCATATCAGGGGCCCAATGTTGGTCTCTGTTGCTGACAAGTAGGACATTCAGACGCATCAATAATAATCAGATATACTTTGTTAAACCAAAATATCATTGAGTTGATTACAACTATAGCAACCTTATAAGACACAATAGAACCACCCTGTGGACTTCTGAGACTGTAAATCTTGATGAGTAGAAAGCCTCATCTTTCTTCCTCAAAGAAGCTGGTGGTTTTGAATGGCTGACCTTGTGATTAGCAGTTTTATGCGTTGCCAGACTTTGGTATGTGGGAGTTTATTCTGTTGGGCCTATGTGTAACCTCTGTATTCTTTTTGTACTATTCTTGTGCTTCTTGTGGCAATCTGAAGTCTCCATTGACAAAGTCTTTGTAACATTAACTGGCCAAGTCATTTTGTCTTTAAGGTTGTTCGTTGTCTGTTATGGTCTGAACTATGTCAGTATATTAAAGTCGACCCCTTTTGTACCTGTGAGTGTGACCTTATTTGGAAATAAAGTCTTCGAAGATGTTTGAGTTAACCTGAGGTCATACTTGAATAGTGTAGGTTCTAATCTAATCTGAGTAGTGCTCTTGCAATAGAAGAGAGCAAGACTGACCAGAAGGACGCCATCAGAGAGATCAGGAAGAATCATCTGAAGTATTTAGAGGGTGTATGACTCAACAACCAACATGTTGATTTGGACTTCTGACCTCTAGTAACTGCAATACCACACGTAATCCTGTAACCATACATTTCTATTCTTATAAACTACCCAGTTTGTGGGTTTTCACCTGGGCAGTGAATACAATACATTTTCTTTTCTTTTTAAAAAAAATCACTTTATTAGGGGCTCATACAACTCTTATCACAATCCATACATACATCAATGTGTAAAGCACATTTGCAATACAATACATTTTCAATGATTGATACGTTTGGATGGGCATTAATGTGCAATTTTTAAAAAATGAACACTTTCTGTCCACTCTCCTGTCTCTACCCCAGAATTCCTTGTCCCCGATCTTTCAATCTTTTCCCTTCTAAGCTTCTGGTTAAACACCCAGGCCTTTGACCAGTACTTTGGGATCTATATATTCTCACTTTAGGCTACTCATGCTACATGAAGTCCACAGTTCATAGCTCCATCACCCATTCAGAAGTTTTTGTGAAGGCTATTGTCTTTGCAAAACAGGTCATCGAGCCTGTCCTTTGAGTTATGTCTGGGTGGATTTGAACCATCAACTTTGGCTAGTCATTTAGTGTTTTGCTGTTGATATCACTTAGAGACTCATGTTTAGTGGTGAATCATATAGTTTAGCTCCATACAGAATCATATTTTAAGGAAAAATTTGACAAACTGAGTCACTCACTCCCAGAAAACTAAGCCAGGATGCTGAGCAGTCTATAAATACTAAAAATGTGTAACAGAACAAAATGGGACTTAAATGACAAATGTGGTAACTGTTTTCAAATATTTAGGAATGTTTGAAGAGAAAAAAATAGGATATGTCTAAAAATTGAATTGGCTTGCATATGAAATGTTGGAGTCTTGGAAATAAATGCTTGATTAGCTGCCATGAGCAGTGTTGTTCATGTATGAGGTGGAATTATTTTCTGACTTTTGTAATGCCAAGATTTTATGATTTCAGTTACTGCTCTATGATAATGATTGTTTAAAATCAGATTTTTAAAATATAATTGTATTTTAAAATGTTGATTTGAAAAATAACTTAAAACTTTTCTGTCCCACAGGACTTAAATACTATTTATTCTTATCTTCATGGAATGGAGATATTATCTAATCTCAGGGAACATCAGCTTAGGTAAGTGTTGTACTGTGTACGTGCACTCTGGAGTTATTTAGCCTGTCATCCAACAAATATTGACTGAGCACTTTTTATATTCCTCATGATGTTTCAAGTGCTTGGGGTGCATATACATTTGATCCCTAGTTTCCTGGAGTTTATATTCTGGTGGTAGTGATTGTGAAATTGGGGTGGAGGGGATACTGCCATTAAAAATTGTCTAATATCTCAAGTATGGTGATGTAAAATAAACTAAATGAGTATTTGAATTTGGATTGCCAATAAAGCCTTCTTACAGGAATTTACTTTTGACAGAGACCTAAATGATAGAGAAGAACTAACCATTCCCGCCTCTCCCCACGCCACCCCTCCAAAAAAGAGAGAGGGGTTTGTGGCTGGAGAATAGGGAGAATTAGAGGTTGTAGAGTGGTGGAAGCTAAATTTGGATAAGAAGTCACAGGAACCAAATTGCTTAGGAGTTTTTTTTTTTTAAGTGGGAGCCCTGGTGGCATAATGGTTATGTATTGGGCTGCTAACTGCAAGGACAGCAGTTCAAAACATCAACTGCTCAGTAGAAGAAGAAAGACGGGCTTACTACTCTCATAAAGAGTTATAGTCTTGGAAACTCACAAAGGCTGTTTTACCCTGTCCTTAAAGAGCCACGAGGAGTCTGTAATGACCTGATGACAGTGAGCTTTGTAATAGTAGGAAAAGGAATTTGCCTTTCCTGTCCCAGGATTTTTTAGCCATGGAACCTTGATCAGGTATTAAAATTTAGGCCTCAGTTTTGTGCTCCATAAAATATGAATGACGGTGTATTTTTTACAATGTGAGAATTAATTGAGATAGCTGATCTAAACGATACAAATGTTGTAATATACATGCTAATGTGTTATTAAGTACATGTAAAAAACAAGACTATTTTCTTTTTGCATTTTATGTTGATGCTTATTAAGTCAACTGCTTAGGATGGGTATAGGTATATTATGTTAGAGTAGAAAGAGCAGGACCCTTGGTATAGCAGAAGACTTGTAGGACTAAAATCTGCTTTTATTTCTGTTCTGTAAAATGGAGTATCTGCCTTGCTAATCTGACATTATTGGGATTTATTTTGGAATGGTTTAAGACATTAGTTTAGACATGTTTTTCTTCCATGATCAGCTCACCCATCATTTTTCTCCTGGTCTTTTTAAGTTTCTGCTTTTGCAATAGATTGTTAAAATATAATTGAGATGTATTTTTTTCTGATTTCTTGAGCATAATAAAAACATCATTTATTGTCAGTGTATGTTAAACAAGTATAGAAATTAAAACTGGAAACTAGAGAATTTAATATACTAATTCAAATATGGGAAAAGATTTTCTTTTTACTATAAGTATTCCTAAATGCAAGCAAATTTATTCAGCAGATTCTTAAGTGTGTGTTTACCTCTACTAATTACTTTTCTTCACACTAACGATTCAAAAGCGAACAAGACAAATTTAAAATTATACATTTCCATAGTAAGAGAACATTACCCAATGTCATTTGATAATCTATAATACAGATGATATTTATTACGTGTAACATGCATACAAATGCTCTGGTAGTGCTGTTGTTAACAGCAAGGTCAGTGGTTCAGACCTACTAATTGCTCAGAAGACAGATGAGGCTGGCTTTTTGTTCCAATAAAGGTTTCCTGCCTTAAAACCTTATATAGGGTCGCCATGAGTCTGAATCAACTTGATGGGAGTAGTTTTGTTTTATTTTTTAAAAATAATGTACATCATAGTATTATAGTTGTTATTAATTAACAACTGCATTACCTAATTGCCATTTTGAAAATATTGCATTTTATGTATGTTTTTAAACCCTTGTAGTTAGCATGTCTTAATAGTCAATTGAGGTAACAATTTTTGAAACAATTTAAGTTAGATAATTTTAACAAACTTTTTTTATTATGTTAGATTGATGTCTACAAGAGTACGCTATGAAAGATACAGTGGCAATCAAATTCTTTTTTGGTAAGTATGTCCATAATTAACTTTTTTTGTCACCTTTATGTTTAAATTGTCACTTTTAGCCTCAAATATCATTTGATTCTAAAGTTTCTCTAGGGCAGAATGTAATCTAGTAATAAACTATGGTGTATAGCATGTGCTAAATCATATAAATATTAATGTGCAGTTGAACACATTTTAATAAATACATATACCTCTGTAACTATTGCCAGATAAAAATTTAAACCACACTCGCTCTCCAGAAGGTTTCAGCCAGCTCTCTGTTGGGAAAGTAATCGCAGTTTTGACTTCTGTCACTATGGTAGCTTTTCCTCTCTGAGCATCATTTAGATGTGATCTTTTTTTTAAATTACAGTTTGATAGGCATGTCATCCTCTTACCATAAAATTCTTTAGTTCATCATTAGATGGAATCTTTTGAACAGGCTTTTAGCTTAGTAAATGTTTGGTATTCTCTGTTGTTTTGCATTCATTCTTTGTCACTGCTGTGCATATATGATTATATGAAAATGCCATAATTCATTTACACATTTCACTCTTAATGGTTTCCAGTTTTTTACTGTGATGATAAAGAATTAAGATCTCAATGACAAATTTGTTGTTTTATCCCATGTTTACTGATTCTTGTTGGGCATATTTCTAGAAATAAAATGACTAGAAATGTGCATACTCACAGTTAATGGATACTAATGACACACTGGTGGGAGGGATGTGTAGAACACATTCACCATTTTAAGAAGAGTGGACAGAAAGCTGTGTTCTCAGGGAATATTAGGAGAATACATTGGGAATGTAAAATTTTTTATTTTGTTTTTCTGTTATTTGACTCAGCAGAAGGGTTAGAGGTCTTGGATTGTGGTCAGAGGGAGATAGGTCAGAAGCCAGGCTTTGTGGATTAGAGACCAGGATGAAGCATGACTTGGGAGCGGTTTTTGTGGAGTTGATTCTGACCTATGGCAACTGTATGTATATGTGAGAAAAAATGTCTGCCATAAAGTTTCAATGACTCATTTTTAGAGGTAGATTGTTAGGCCTTTTCCCCAAGCCCTTGAGTGATACAAATGCTTAATGAACTAAGCCACTGTCTGAAAGGTTGGAGGTTCAAGTCTACTCAGGGACACCAGAGAATTGCGTATTACTCATTATCCTTCTCTGACTATATATTAATTTCCTTATTCTTATATGTTACAAATAGTTCTTAAGCTTTTAGCTAGGAGTGACAAACAATATGAGGAAGCATCAAAAAGTTCATGGAAAACTGGAATTGAAAGATAATGGAATTTTTAAATTAACTTTTGAAGCTCCTTATAATACATAAAATACACATTGAAGAAAATTTGACGAACATTTTTCTTAATCAAAATATATATGTTCTAAAGATGCATTTGTTTCTGTGCCTGGTTATAATAGATTTGGAAGGTTTACCAAGTACCAATTTAAAAAGAAGCATTTAGGATGTTTTTGTTATTGTTGCTGCTGCGTTTAGGATTTTACTGTCCAAAACTATTGTTAGCAACTTACATCAAGATGCATCAATTTACAGATGAAAAACTAGAGCATTTGGCAAAAGTAATTTTATTGCAGAAAAAGATTATGAAATAATAGACAAAGGTTAACCTTGATGCTTTTGTGATTTAAAAACTACTTGTTTAATATAAAAAGCACATGTCCTTTTGTATGACTTTAAGTGTTTTCAAATGAGAAGAAATTAGGCCACTAAGGATTCATATTTAGAAGTTTCATGAAATTTTAAATCACTTATAAATGGAAATACTTATGAAATGTCCATTGTCTTTTATTTTATTTCCCCTGAATAAAAACTTTTTGTTTGAAGACTCTCTTGGCATCTAACACCCTTGGTCTACCATGATCCTTCCTTAACATTACATCATCCCACAGAGAAGAAGCACACGAGCCTGTGCGAACACGACGTGCTGAAGGGAACAGGCAGCAGACACCAAATAACAAAAACTATCACTGTGTGACCACCTTCCACGCATAAACGCTGAAGATGAATGTGTGCATAAGTAAGTGTGGTGAAGAAGGCTGATGGTGCCCGGCTTTCGAGACCTATAGCGTCTGGGGACTTAAAGGCTTGAAAGTAAACAAGCGGCCATCTAGCCCAGAAGCAACAAAGCCCACATGGAAGCAGCACACCAACAAGTGTGATCATGAAGGGCCAAAGGGACCAGGCTTTAAACACCAAAGGCGGGGAGAAAAGTCATATCCTTGTCAATGAGGGTGGCGTGCGATGGAGACCCAGTGCCCATCTCTAGACAACTGGACATACCTTGCAGAGGGGTAGTGGGGAGATGAGTCACTTAGGGTACAGTATAGCAATAATGAAACTCACAACCTTCCTCTAGTTCTTAAATGCTTCCTCCCCCCAACTACCAGGACCCCAGTTTCGCCTTGCAGACCTGGTTAGACCAGATGATGCACAGCGGTACAGATGGGAATTGGAAGCGCAGGGAATCTAGGGCGGAAGAACCTCTCAGGACCGGGGGTGACGGTGGCGATACCAGGAGGGAAAGGGGAGGTAGTAAGGGGGAATGGATCACAGGGAGCCACATATGGCCTCCTCTCTGGGGGACGGGCAGCAGCAGGGTGGGTGAAGGGAGGCGCCGGACAGTGTAATATAAGATACAATAATAACTTATAAATTATTAAGGGTGCATGGAGGAAAGGGGAGGAAGAAGGGAAGGGGAAGGGGGGAGGAAAATGAGCGGATTCCGGAAACCCAAGAGGCAAGAGAATTTTGGGAATGATGAGGGCAACAAATGTATAGATGTGCTTTACACAATTGATCTATGTATTGTGATGAATTGTATGAGCCCCAATAAATTGATTAATAAAAAAAAAGACAAATGACCCAATTTTAAGTGGGCAGAGGGTTGAATAGATATTTTACTAAATAAACTATACAAATAGCCAATTAAAAAAAAAAAAGAAAGAAAGTAAATGTTTAGAAATGATGATGACAACATATGTACAAATCTACTTGATACAATTGATGTATGGATTGCTACAAGAGCTGTAAGAGCCTCCAATAAAATTATCTTTAAAAAAAAACCAACAACATTACATCAGAAAATATTTTTTGAAAAACATCACTTAATTAAAATAATTGCATATTTAAATAGTATTAAGGAAAAGCATAGAATTATTTGTGATATATGAGGGAATTTAATCTAATCTGGAGAATCATCATATTTCCTTAAGGAGAAATTAAGAATGTGCAAGCAATGAACTACGGTAGCCTTGAGAAGAATGGGGATTCAAAAACACTTTATTGTGCTCATGTGGAACCTGTATGTGCATCAAGAGTTAATTGTGAGTATAGAAAAGGGGAATAAATCAAGGAACGTTGCATCAGGGTTGTATCCTCTCACCATATTTACTCAGTTTGTATGCTGAGCATATCATCAGAGAATCTGGACTATATGAAGAAGAATGCAGCAACAAGATTGGAGGAAGTCTTATTAACCTGCAATATACAGATGACAGAACCTTGTTTACTGAATGTGTGGAGGACTTTGAAGTGCCTACTAAGGAAGATTAAGGGTTGCCGCCTTCAGTATAGATTACAACTCAATGTGAAGAAAACCAAAATTCCCGCAACTGGACTAATAGGTAAGTAGCGTCGTGATAAACTAAGAAAAGATTAAAGTCACTGCTATCATCTTGCTTGGATCCACAATCAATGCTCATGAAAGAAGCAGTCAAGAGATAAAATACAACATTGTACTAGGTAAATCTGCACAAAATCTCTTCAGTGTGATGAAAAGCAAGGATGCTACTTTGAGGATTAAAATACATCTGACTACATCATAGTATTTTCCAATCACCTCATATATCATGTGAAAGTTGGACATTGGGTAAGTAAGATGGAAAAAGAATCAATGCATTTGAATTATGGTCCTGGAGAAGAATATTGAAAGTACGATTGATTGCCAAAATAACACATTTTTCAGGAAGAAGTACACCAAGAATGCTCCTTGGAAGCAAGTGTGGCAAGACAGTCTCACTTACTTTGGACATGTTATCAGGAAAGACCAGTCTCTGGAAAAAGGTAAAGTAGGAGGAGCAGGGGAAAAGAGGAAGACCCTTTACAAGACGAATTCACACAGTGGCTGCAAAATGGGTTCAAACATAACACTGGTGGGAATGCCACAGGACTGGGCAGTGTTTCATTCGGTTGTACATAGAGTCGCTATTAGTCAGAACTGACCCCTGGCACCTAACAACAGCAGAGCAATAAACATATAAGTATGAAACTAAAGCAAAGTTTCAGAATAACGAAGATTATTATGAATAACTTTAAAGTTTAAGAAATGTATACACTGAGAACTAAAAAAATTAGAGAAAAAAAATAAATGAAGAGACGCTCCATGTTCAGAGATTTGAAGTTTCAATCTTGTTAAGCTGGTAATTCTTCCAAAGTTGATGTTTAAATTCAGTGAAATTTAGGCTGTATTAAAAAGAAGACTCAGAATGATGGATATCATTTCTGATATCAGGTGGATCTTGGCCAAAAGTAGAGAATACTCGAAAGATGTTTACCTGTGTGTCATTAACTGCGCAAAAGTATTCATCTGGATGGATTATAACAGACTATGGAAAACATGGCAAAGAATGGGAATTGCTGAACACTTAATATGCTCATGCAGAACTTGTCCGTGGATGAAGAGGCATTCATTGAAACAGAACAAACAGGTACCAAAGAGTCTAAAATCAGAAAAACTGTGTTGGTAATATATCCTTTTGCCATACTTAATCTGTATGCTGTGGAAATTATCAGAGAAACTGGACTATATGAAGAATAAGTCAGCATTAAGATTGGAGGGGAAAATTCATTAACAACTTGGATACATAAATTAGATAACCCCAACCTTGTTCACTGACAGCAAAGAGGATTTGAAGTACTTACGGATGAAAATGAAATAAAATATAGTCTGCAGCATGGATTAGAAATTATCTAACATAAATCATAACAAATGGACCGTTAAGTAATATTTTGATAAAAGGAGAACAGATTAATATTGAGAAGGATTTTATTTTACTTGGATCCATAGTTAACACCTATGGAAATATAGTAGTCAAGAAATCAAACATTAGGCAAATTTGCCCAAAAGAGCTCTATGACAAGTTAAAAAGCAAAGATGTCCCTTTAAGGAGTAAGATATGCCTG
>NW_022111373.1:9217687-9222760 GCF_000313985.2 Echinops telfairi
AAAAATCATTTTATTAGGTGGCTCTTACAAATCTTATGACAACCCATCATTCAATTATATTATCTGATTCTGTTCATGAGGCTTTCAGTAACTGACAGTGTGTTGATGCTATTTATAAGATTTTCAGTGGCTAATTTGTCTGAAGTGGACATCCTATTCTTCTTCATAATCTTTTTTTTTTTTCTTTATTGTATGTATTTATTTTGGGTCTTAAAAAACAAAACATCTTTGTAACTCCACACAGCAAAATTTAAATTATACAAGGAAGATAACTTGCCTTTTTTTCCTTAAGCTTCTTGGCTAGCATTTATGTCAAAAACTTAAACTAGATTTTAGAAACATTTAAATGAGGACAAATGCAGGAACACCTACACCTTGTTCATTGACCTCTGTTTAGCGAGAGAGCTTAATGAAGTTTCAAAAATTTGTATAATACCTATCTTTGATGGTGCCTGGCTATCAAAAGATATAGTGTCTGGAGTCTTAAAGGCTTGAAGGTAAACAAGCGGTCATCTAGCTCAGAAGCAACAAAGCCCACATGGAAGAAGCACACCAGGCTATGCGATCACGAGGTGTCGAAGGGATCAGATATCAGGCATCATCAGAACAAAAAAATCTTACCATAGTGAATGAGGGGGGAGTGCGGAGTGGAGACACAAAACCCATTTGTAGGCCACTGGAGATCTCCTTACAGAAGGGTCTTGGGGAGGATACAAGCCAGTCAGGGTGTGATGTAGCAACGATGAAACATACAGCTTTCCTCTAGTTCCTAAATGCTTCCTCCTCACCCCCTACTATCAAGATCCCAATTCTACCGTACAAATCTGGCAAGACCAGAGGATGTACACTGGTACAGATAGGAACTGAAAACACAGGGAATCCAGGACGGATGATCCCTTTAGAACCAGTGGTGTGAGTGGTAATATTGGGAGGGTGGAGGGAGGGTGGGTTGCAAAGGGGGAACCGATTACAAGGATCTATATGTGACCTCCTCCCTGGGGGACGGACAACAGAAAAGTGGGTGAAGGGAAACGTTGGACAGGGCAAGATATGACAAAATAATAATAATTTATAAATTATTAAGGGTTCATGAGGGAGGAGGGAGTGGGTAGGGAGAGAAAAAAAATGAGCTGATGCCAGGGGCTTAGTAGGTGGAGAGCAAATATTTTGAGAATGATGAGGGCAATGAATGTACAAATGTGCTTTACACAATTGATGTATGTATGGATTGCGAAAAGAGTTGTATGAGCTCCTAATAAAACGATTAAAAAATACCAATCTTAATTCTTAATTTTTACTACCAAATGTTAGGAAAATTATTCTTCAAAGACTCAAAAGGTGTTGCATTTAACAGCATCTAAGAAACTATTAGTTGTCAGTAAATAAATACTGAGCCTCGTTACTCAGCCAGGTGTCAGGTCTATGCTTGCTTGCATTGCTTATTAGTGACTCAGCAAACTTACCTGGAACTATGGTCAGAATTTTTATAAAAGTATTATGACGGTATCTAAGATAAGCTTAGATAGTATTAAAATTACAATTCTAAATTTTCACATTTACCTTGGGTTCTTTCAAGTCCATGTTACTTTGGCTTATATTGGGCAGCGGCTTAAAGTTTGTGGGAAAATGTAATGCAAGGATAATAAAATTTTTCCAAGAACTTTTATAGTCACCTTATAATAAGCATTTTCTTTAAAAAAATTTTTTTTTTATTAGGGGCTCATACAACTCTTATCACCATACATACATCAACTGTGTAAAGCACATTTGTACATTCATTGCCCTCATCATTCTCAAAACATTTGCTCTCCTCTTAAGCCCCTGGCATCAGGTCCTCATTTTTTTCCCTTCCCTCTCTGCTCTCCCCTCCCTCATGAACCCTTATAATAAGCATTTTCATGTATTTAATTTTTTGAGACCTTGATGGAGGTAGCCATATATTTTTCAGTTTTGATGACCATGCAGAGTAGGTGAGATGTTATTTAAAATAACTTTTAAGAAGCTCTTTAGTCATTACTGGTTAGTTCAAGATAGCCTTAAACATGATATAAAGTTAAAACATGATATAAAAGCAAAACTTATTTATATACATTTTGTATTGGGTATTATAGAAACCTAGTCTGAACACACACTGCATTTAGCCACCTATACCTGAGAATATTGTCTGTAAACCTGAATAGTTTAAATGCTGAATAATTTAACTTGTAATTCCAAGAACTTGACTTGGGTAAGATGTCAGAAAATGTGGTGAAAAGTATTTTAATTTCTTGTATTCAGTGCAAACCCAAGTTTTTAAATTCTTAATACAAGTCTCATCAATCTTGGGGTTTTTTTTGGTGGCTGAATCTTATCTCTAATTCCAAGAAAAACACACATCTACTCCCCTTATCAGCAAGTAGGTGGGACAAGCTACTTGCTGGCGTGGTTGTCATTCCCTTATGGAAAGTACATGTGGCAAACATGGCCATGCTCTGGCTGCATACATGGGGTTTTCTCCAGTGATCACTCATTTTCAGGGTGGTCTCTTGGCCTTCTGGATAAGAGCCAGTAGCCACTGAAAAGTAGCACCTGCTGCTCCATATTCTTTGGGGGCTCGTCCTTCAAGAGGGCTGTGTCACTTGCCACCAGGCTTGTCTCCTTACTTCCTTGAGGGCTCAGGGTGAAATTCCTGAAGCAAGAAAAAAGGTAGGCTATTTCCTCTCATCTAGTGCCAACGGGTAGCACAAAATCAAAAAGTGTTGGGAGTTGTCCCCAGCATCTCAGAAAAGTACGTCTTCAAGGAGTCAGTCTTGGTGAGAGTTTCAATGAAGGGTTTTGTCTTTACTTAAGGCTTCTTTGAGCTCAGTACAAAGCACCGAGCCCATTATGGGATTGTGTTAGGCATGTCCTGGGCTGTATCTCCAGGCTGCTACCTCTGGCTGAACCCAGTCATGGATGGGAATTCTCTTTGGACCACTTAGAGTTCAGCCGAAATGGAGTTTATCTTAAGGTAAACTTTTAGGCTATTCCTTACATATTCTTCAAGCCTTTCTTCAAAGAAAAGAGGGAATTCCTCTCAGGTTATACGACCTGGACATCAATTTGCGGGTTCCACACCTTCCTTGGCTTGGTAATTGTTTACCTGGTAGGCCAATGTGTCTCCCATTTGCTCATCAGCATCAGCACAGTCAGCTTCTGGATGGATTATCTAGGTAAGTCCAGGTTTTATTAATGAAGGTGGCAATGGCCTCCACCATTTTGTCTATTGTGCCACCTCTTCTGGCAAGCTCTTCCTCCAGCCCAGGCATCTCAACCTCTCCTGACATCCCTGCAGTTGCCTGATTGAGAGACCTTTGTGGTCCTTTGGCTACCTTGCCCATATGATTGGGTTAAATGATTCCATAAGACAAGAGTTTGAGATCCAATCCCCACCAAATCTGGAGGCCGTTGCACAGCTCAATCTTGGTATTTCTGCAGTACCTATTTGAATAATATTAGTTTTATTAATACATTTCTATTAGTATAAGATGTGGATTTTCTTTCAGGTTACTATGAAATGGTAGGCAGGGTTGTGGTGGAAGTACTAGGTCATCATTCGGGGTGTTATTTGCTGCTTTTCCTTTTCTACCAATGCTAGCTGGTGAACTGTATCCTGGGCTGCTTGCTGCATTTTCTCCAGTTTTTCCAGAGTCAGAGGTCTTAAGGGTAAAAGTTTGGGCTTACATAGCACCATTGTGGTTATATCTTCCACAGACAGCTGCCCTTCTTTTGGAAGAACTTCCCGGAACATTGACTTCATTTCCGCCATATCTTAATTGTAAGCTTTTCCAGATGTGTCTCTTCCCATAAGGATCCCCAAATCTGTTCTTAATCTAGAAGTTCTGCCAAAACCTGTTTTCTTTGGGTGACCCTGCTTGTATTTATCATGCCAGTGATAGCATTTTCAGCATCACAGCAACACACAAACTGTCACCATATTACAAACTGACAGACAAGTGGTGGGAAGAAGCTGGTAGAATTCTTCAATTTTTAAACTGCTGGCTTCAGTGGTTAGTGCATAAATTTGAATAGTAATTCTATTAACTGGACTCACTTTTAGGTGTATAGTTATTATCCTGTCATATACAACATAATATTGCAATAAAGACCTTGACATGTTCTTCTAAATTGTGAACAAGATGCCTTTTATTTGTATTTGTTACTTCTCACGAGGTCAACTATATTATTGCTTAGGTGGCATCTCTTCTCCAGGTGTATTTTGACTGCCTTCCAACTTGAGTGGCTCTTATGGTACTATGTCAGACAGTGTTTCGCTGCTATTCATAAGGTTTTCCAGTTGCTTATTTTTAGAAGTGAATTGCCTCTTCCTCAATTGTTCTTATTATGAAAACTGCTGAAAATTGTTCACCCTGCTGTGACCCTGTGAAAATTGTGTGACCCTGCTGGTATTTGAGATACCAGGGCATAGCTTCCAACATTACAGCAACATACAAGCCACCACAGTATGACTAAAACTTGAGTGGGGTTGCCTTGGAATTGGGATTATGGTTTTCTCGTGTGAACATGGGCTGTATCAAATATAGGGGTATTTTAAAATTCCCAACTAGCATTCACTTTAACTTTCAGTGATTTGTAATATGGGAATGTATTTCAAATACCATAGTTCTTATACATGTAAATAGGCTCATTTACTTATTAATTAATTTATTTGCTTATTTAAACAGTTCGGAAACTATTGCGAGATGTTGGTATATCCTGCTTTCTGGATCTGTGCTTATGAAAGACTCCATGGTCTTGCCTCCTTGCAGGTATGTTTATATTTGTTGCTTGAATACCTCAGGCAAAAATAATATTTTTTGAAACTGTAGAACTTCATTCTTTTTTAATGTTAGACTGTTTTATGAAGTATATGGGTTTTCTCCCTGTAGGTGATATATCATATGTCATGTTGGCCGTAATTTGCAGAACTCAGTATTAGGGTATAATTTTAAAAGATATTCTATGACATAATGCCTTACTCAATTGGAAAAGCATGTGGATGGCTGGGAAACGAGGCTGACACCCTTAGAGTATGCACATATTACCTGTTCATTA
>NW_022111373.1:9222996-9225888 GCF_000313985.2 Echinops telfairi
AAATGTCTTATATTGAAAATCCATCACTGTTTATTAGCCTTTTCCCACAGTGAACTTACTTTTATCACAGGAAAACCTGTTGTAAACAAGCTAGGCGGACTTGGGGGCAGGGGGAGTAGAGAATATGTGAACTCTGTGACATCACAAGCCAGAATGAGAGGCAAACTCATTGGTCCAAGGTTGATTCCTGTGAGAATGAGGTAAAAATGCCTGCGTCCTCTAGCCATCGGAGAAGGCGCAGGTACATTTCATGATGGAAAAGTGCCTCAGCCCAACTTTCCTGGACTTTTTTCCTTCCTTAGTACAGTTTTCAGGTTTTTAAAAGCTTCTTACTAATAAGTGATCATCTTGTGTCTTTTAAGAAATTGTATCAAGATTACCTTAATATTGGGGATAGTGTCAGTAGACTTGACTGTGAGGATAGTACAGGACCAGGCAGTGGTTTGTTCTGTTCATAGTGTTTTTTCGAGTAGGAACGAACTAGATAGTACCTAGTAACAAAAGATGGGACAACCATACGTTATGTGTATTAATGTGTAATGTTATATGCATTTTCTTACCTCATTTTTCAATATCTTCTGTTCTCTTCATTATGTTCATATTTTTCTTTGTGTTCTTCAGCATATAGTGCGTATTTATAATTAGCTGTTTTAATGTCTTTGTTGATTCCCTCATCTGACAGTGTTTGATCTATTTCTACAACTGATTTCTCTCTTTCTTTCTCTCTCATATATGTATATATGAGTGAGAGAAAGACAAAAGACATTTTTTTTTGTATTTTGGAGGGGGGTTGTTTCTTTTATTCGTGGATATTGTATGTTACAAGGAGCCCTGGTGGCATAGTGGTTATGCATTGGGCTGCTAACCCCAGGATCAGCTGCTCTACAGGAAAAAATAGAGGCTTTCTACTCCCATGAAGAATTACAACCTCAAAAACCCACCGAGGTAGTTCTCTCATAATGGAGTGGGTCACTATGAGTCAGAATCTACTCAGTGGCAATTAGTTGTTTATTTTTTAATTGTACATGGCAAATTTTGTTTCAGTTGTTATTGTATTTGTTCCGACTTGTGATTTAGCTTATTTTGGACCCCATTAGGTCATTTTGAGACTAATTTTTCTTATATTGTATCTAGTCTAGTGCTATTTTTACAATAGGATTAATTTATCACATTACAAAGAAAATCCATTTCTGAGGACTTTACCCAATGCCTCATGTATTATGTGGTCTTTCTACTATGATTCTTAGAGTCCGAATGAGTTCTGTCTTTGTGTGAGCTCATAGAATCACTTTCTGTTGGTTCTTCCCCCAGCTTCGGGTTGGTTTCTTCTAATGTGCTTACATGTTATACCCAAGGAGAACTTTCTGAAGGCCTCCATAGCATGTATGCCTACTGTGTGTATGTTTGTGTGTGTTCAGCCCCTCCCTCTTCCTAGTTCTTTGCCCTACAAAGTCTAATAATTTTCTGCGCCATCGTTATGTCTGTTTCCCTTAAACCCAGTGAGATTACAAGCCTCTGTTAGGCTTTTCTTTCTGGACTGTTGTGTAGAGATTGCCTGTAAAAAGTACTGTGGGACCCATCTCGATCTTTTCCCTCTCTTTCAGTGACTAATGCCCTGTCCTCCCTGTTGTTTCAAACTTTTAAAAATGTATATATTTTGTCTTGTTTTGTTTTCAGGTGAGGGAAAAGCCCCAGTCTCTGTTAAGCCTTCTTGAATAAAAGCCAATTTTCCAAGTTGACTTTAAAATTATTTTATGTATTAAGTGATGTAAGAGCTTGAAAAAACACGAACTAAAATTGAATTTTGTACACTTTTTAAAAAGAAAATAGAAATGTATCTTTTAGAATTTATTCAAAAGTAATCTTACATGGATATTGATTAAGAATTTTAGTATAAGCTGAATATTTATTTATATAAATTTTTATATAAATATTTATTTATATAAAACCTTATATATTGTGAAAAATTGTCATCTTTTTAATACTGGGTTTTCCCATGAGGATGCATGCTATGTGCTTGCCTTTAAGTGAGATTTCTTTTTGGTACACTGATAAAATCACACAATTTTATTTATTAATAAGTTGTATAATTATTAAGTTTTGTTCATATTTATATGAATATTAATTTGTCTGTATTTATATTAATATTTTGTTCATATTTATATTAACATTTTTAGGTTAATTTGGTTATTTAAAAACAATACCTATTTTCTTTATTATTATACATATTATACATGTTATATACATATATTATTATACATATTAATACATATGTATTATTTTAAAATAACCATAGTAAAATACCATTTATTAAAATATTTTAGATGGCTTTCAAATTCTTTGAAGTGCACTCTGCATATTAAGTATTCTAACCAAAAAATAAAGAAAGAACAGGGATTTTTTAAGTATGCCTTTATACCTTATATAAAAATTGGCAGATATTTTGCTATTCATTTTTTGTTTCTGGTTAACATTTTAAAGTGATAATGAATCAAGCTTTTCCTTTATAATTGCTCTCTTTTTACATTTGCTTGGACTAAGAATATAAAAATACTCATACTATCTGGTAGTACAAGAACTAGTTAATGATTCCAACACTAATTTTGATTGTTATCAATAGGTAAGCTTTATCTCATACTTTTCTTTATATTCTTTTTGATATATTTTATTTAAAATTTCTCAAAATATGATTATAATTCACTTCCATACAATTTTGTATAACCATAATGTTATTCTTTTTTTTGGGTCTATTGTTGTTGTTTTTTTAAATCATTTTATTAGATGTTATTCTGTATAGATATGACTTTTCTTTGCCTAAACATTCCCTGGCAAGATGTTCAGAATTTGAGGTTGGGCTCTTATAACTGATTTTTGGGACATTTAAAAGCAAAA
>NW_022111373.1:9226575-9228272 GCF_000313985.2 Echinops telfairi
TTCCTATCTGTACCAGTGTACATCCTCTGGTCTAGCCAGACTTGCAAGGTAGAATTCATATCATGATAGTGGGAGTGGGGAGGAAACATTTAGGAACTAGAGGAAAGTTGTATTTTTCATCGTTAAATGTAGCTGGTTTTGAACACTCAAAAAATTTCGTTATTGTGAACTTTCAGAAATTGTATTTAGTAGCATCAGAATCCTATGCCAGATTCAAGTATAACATCTCCCAATTCGGTAAAATTTTTTCACTCCTCTCACCAGGAAATTTAATTAAAGACTGAAAAAGGGACCATTAGATTTCATTTGTTTTCTCATTTTCCATTAAATTAGTTAATTCTTTGGATATTCACTGACTGTTCATTGGCCTTATAAGACAGGTCAAGAAAATGGAAGAGATAAAAAAATTAAAGTAAGAAAATGGCCTCGATATTAATACTTTAACTTTTTATTTGAGTTTTTTAAGGATGTATTAAGAAATAAACTCCTTACCCTTTTTAAAGAAAGTTAGCTGACATGTTAGAAAAAAATCTTTTTTAAACATTAGAAGAATCAAGAACACAGTTCTCATTTACTTTAATTCCGATCATCTTACTAGAAAGTGATTTATACTGAATGGACTGATTGTTCTATTAGCATCTTGTGTAGATGATCATGTCATATGATTCAATTTCAACCAGTAAGTGGTATTTAATTCATAATGATTTATTTTAATGAAACCTTTTTCTTTTTGTGGAACTACAATAAGATTGATATTCTCAATAGCTTTAATTTTTCCCCCTAAACTAGATCATCTCCACTGCTAGAATACACTATCCCAAATTTCACATACACAACTGGATTTTAGGCTCTTAAAATGTGAAGATTATGCCTTCCTCAATTTGAATCTTACAGTTTTTTAGAACGCTACCTGAATAATAAGTGTTCAATTAATGTTGCTTAAATTTGAGTTTGTTCAGTTTGGTGTTTGTATTGATTTGTTTATTTTTTTTAAGGTTGGTATATATTGGCCTTTTCAGTCCTCTGAATGCTTCATCTAAATAAATTTGTGAGGGTCATCACAAGAAAATTCCCTCAAGGGTTTCTGATTTCTACCTTATCAATTGGTGTATTTCATATATCTTTTGAGGGCAAGTAGTGTTTTTACAACAATGTTTCCACTTAAGTTACAGTAATGATTGGATGTACATACAAAAACAAGATCTAGTAAAACAGTGGTTAAGTGCTTACTTGGTCGCTGAAAAGTTAGCTGTTTGGACCTACCAGCCACTCTGCTAGATTAAGATGTGGTGGTTAGCTTCCATAAAGATCTTAGCTTTAGAAACCCTATGCTGCCTCATTGGATTGCCTTAAGTCAGAATCATTTCCCAAGCAAAGTTATACATAGATATGTTACTAATCTTTTTAGATAAGGAGGAAGAAAAGGAAAGCCATAAAATTATGTGTAGTTCAAACTATTGCAGGCCCATCTTCCCCTGTTCTAGACCTGAAAGCCTCCTTTTAGTGTAGAATAGTATTTAGAAATCAACATGGTTTCTTGAATGTCAGTTGTGTTCATACCTTGTATTTGTTAAAACCCAGTTTATTGAAGCTTGCCCATATTTTATACCCGATTTTCCTAAATTTGAACAACTTGATTTCCATTATCAATATATTTACTTCTGCAAAGGGTAATTTGTTTTTTTTAATTCTTTTTA
>NW_022111373.1:9229174-9230528 GCF_000313985.2 Echinops telfairi
TGATCCGTTCGACACCCCGTGATCACACAGGCTGATATGTTGTTCCATGTGGGCTTTGTTGCTTCTAGAGTGGATTTTTTTTTGTTTTGTTTTTTAAACATTTCATTGAAGCCTCTTAATAGCTCTTGTAACAATCCATACACCAATTGTATCAAGTACATTAGTACATATGTTGCCAGCATTATTTTCTGCTGAGCCCTTGATGTCAGCTTCTATTCCCCTCTCTCTCCTTACAAGGTAGTTTAAGATCGACGAACCCATAGTGTTTTAAAAGGATACCCAGCCCACTTAACATGATTGACTTATAGGTAACTATGCAAAAAACTGATTTTATACAAAAATTGAGGATGATTGTATCAGATCACAAAATGGAGGATGACAACATTGCATCACTGCCAAATTTCACCATTATTACATAACTACAAGATTTTATATTTCTGTCGAACCACTGAGAATCATGGTCTAGCCAATTGACATAGAACCTAAGCCATTACAGCCAAATTTGCTCTTAATGCACCTAGGTATTCACTACTGTCAGATTAACGCACAAAATAGATTGTAGACTTCTTACTATTGTCTTATGTGCAAAATGTCTGATTAATGGGATAATCATTAAGTGAGAAGTGTAAAAGCTAAAATTGATATTTTTCCTAAGTTTTGCTTTGTTTTACAAATAAATTTTGCATACATAAAATATTACATCAGTAATTTTGTGAGATTTTTAAAAATTCATAATTCTCTTAACACTCCCTTCTGTTAGGATAAGGTGCCCTATAGTATAGTGGATTATGCATAGGGCTGCTAACAGTATGATCAGCAGTTCGAAACCACTAGCCACTCTATGGGAGAAAGACGAGACTTTCTACTCCCATAATGAATTAGTGTCTTGGAAACCTATAGGAGCAATCCTATGCTGTCCTATATAGGTTGCTATGAATCAGAATTGTTTTGATGGCAGTAAGTTTGCTTTTTGCTTTTCTTTTTCTATTAGGACATGAAATATTTCTATCAACCCATCCAATAATTATGAACTATGGGGGCTTGTCAAAGAGACACAGAAACCAAATTGAAAGAGCTCTTATTTGCCAAATGTGGGACAATTTGAGGATTAAAATAACACTTTACAGTAACTGGTAATAACCTAAAGAATTATACAAGAATTAATTAATCGCACTGATAGGAATAAATGGATTAATGAGGTACAAGGGAAAACTTCTTGATAGTAGAATGCCAAAGTCATTATTAAATGCTAAAATTTGAGGGCTAAAGCTTGATAGATGTGTTAGGTTCTCTTGAAAAGCAAAATCAATAGTGTGTGTGTGTGTGTGTCTGTCTGTCTGTCTGTTCCCCCCCC
>NW_022111373.1:9231714-9233499 GCF_000313985.2 Echinops telfairi
CAGTGGCAGATGAGCCCAATATTGCCAGTTCATATGTTAGGGTCTGGTGGCTCTCAAGGTTATCAGGCAATATGGTGGATCAGAACTCCATGAGCTAGATGCAGAATCCAGACCAGCAAGAAGTAAGTTCACAGTGTGTGCTTTTATGTATGGCTTAGACTACACCTCTTAGGCTGTAACTCTGGTAAGAGGTTACACTCCACCCTGCATCTCCCCACAATTGCTTATGCTCAAAGCAGATCTCATCATAGAGTTGTTTATATCATATTAGGTCACATCATAGGAGAGCCCTCAATTGCCAAACTACTTAGAATCCTGGCCCAGCCACGTTGATAAAAAAAACCTTGCCATCATAACTGGGAACAAGATATTCACATAGGTTCAGAGCCTTTCTGTACAAGTCATTTACAAAGGAAAGTAACTAAATTTTTCATAGAACAATATACTACAACCACTGTAACTTAATTATCTCTATTACTACCACCAATATGGGCACCCGCTAATAATATACTTCTTCTGATCTAATGCATTAAGGAGAAATAACCTTTGTGATACATTCCTGCTAGAAATGCATGTATGTACTGACTCTAATCATTACAAAATATTAGGGAAAACAAGGTTAAAGTTCATGCTGTGAATGTAATGTTCTTTACTCTGTAAATATTCTAGTGTCAAGAAGCACATAAAAAAGCTAAGGAATTTTCCAGTTTACAGGAGATAAAATGGGCCTGTTTATAGGAGATAAAAAGGGCCAAACTGCTAAATACAATGCTTGATCCTTGTGTTAAAATCTTGAATGGGGTGAGGATTGTTGTTGTTAGGTGCTTTTAACTTAGTTACAACCCATAGCAATCCTATGTACAACAGAACAAAACACTGCACCTTCCTGTACCATCTTTAGAATTGTTCCTCTGCTTGAGCCTATGGTGTCAACTCCATCTCCCTGAAGGTCTTCCTCTTTTTAGCTGCCCTTCCACTTTACTAAGCATCTTGTCCTTCTCCAGGGACTGGTCTCTCCAGACAATGTGCCAAAAGTGTGGGAGATGAAGTCTTGCCATCTTTGCCTCTAAGGAGCACCCTGGCCATATTCTTCCAAGACAGACTTGTCTGTTCTTTTAGCAGTCCGTGGTTCTTTCAATATTCTTCTCCAGCACCAGAATTCAAATGCACCGATTATTCTATGCTTTTCCTTATTTGATGCTCAACTTCCACATACATATGAGGCAATGGGAAATACCATGGTTTTGGTCAGGCGCACCTTAGTCCTCAAAATAGCATCCTTGCTTTGCAATACTCTAAAGAGTGCTTGTATAGCAGATTTATGAATTGCAAAGCATCTTGATCTCTTGACGGCTGCTTCTGTGAGCATTGATTGTGGGTCCAAGCAAGACAAAATCTTTGGCAACTTCAACCTTTTCTCCATTTATCACGTGACCTATTGTTCTAGTGGAGGTGGACACTAGTAATAAATGCTGTTGTTGCTGCAGTTGATGAAACTTGAATTTTTTTTTCTACTTGAGCCCTTTGTATCAGTTCCTCTATTTTTGCTCCCTTCCCAACCTTTGGGACCCCTTAATAAATTATAAATTATTATTTTCATATCTTACGTCATCTTCTGTCTCCCTTCACCCACATTTCTGTTGTTCATCCCACTTGGATGTGTGTGTATGCATTATATGCCGATCCTTGCAATAGATTTCCCCTTTCTCCCCCTTCTCCCACCACCTTTCCCCACCCTCATGGTATTACTACTCCCTTTACGTTTGTTCCTGAGGAATTTATCTG
>NW_022111373.1:9241656-9245961 GCF_000313985.2 Echinops telfairi
ATCTTTTGTTCTTTTAGTCAGGTATATCCCTAGATATTTAATTTGTATTTGGTATTGTGAAGGGTACCACCTTTTTTATCTCCTCTTCTGTGGTCTGAATTTTGACTTTTCTATCTCCTCATAATTAATTTGTTTAGGATAATAGTTTAGGATAGAAAAACGGGATGTACATTTAAGTGCCAGGAAAAACTTTGTTACATGTTTTTTTGTGTGACATTTTGAAGAGTAGAGTACTTGATCCAGGTAAATATATGTTACTATTATGAGGGGACTCAAGCCATGGAAACAGATAATTAAAAGAGAGTAGGATTTTTCTACAAATTTGAAGCCCTCACATATTTTGGTGGAGTCTGTGAAGTGGTTTTATTTTTTTTAATTTTATTTTTATTTATTTATTTTTGTCAGCCCCTCCTCTCCTCTCCCCCTCGCCCGCCCTCCCCCTGAAGTGGTTTTAATACAAATGTAAATTACTCATTGAAATAAGGGAATAATACCTCCCAAGCACCTTGCCAGTCACCTGATAAGCCAGTCATTTTAATTCATCAGATTAAAAGGAAATCACCTGTTTTAACTTAATTTTTCATAATGAGGTTGTGCATCTTTTCATATACTTTACTTTGTATTTATATTTCTTAATAATAATATCCCCTCTCCGTTTTTCTATTTGGATTTTTAAAAATTATTCTTAGGGTTATATGAATTGCTTGTAATAGATTGTAATTTTATAATTTTCTTTTAACTTTGTTTCAAGTGTTTTGTGCCACAGAATATAACTCCCAGACACTGAGTTGATTCTGATTCATACTGACCCTATAGGACAGAGTAAAACTGACCCCCTGGTTTCCAACGCTTTAAATATTTCCATACATATTTATGGATTTTAAATATTTATGGAAGCCATTTTACATCTTTATAGAAATGAACTGTGTCACCTTTCTTCCTCAGAGTTACTAGTGGGTTTGAACTCCTGATCTTACAGTTATCAGCTCAATTGATAGCCCACTCTGCCATGAGATTGTAATTTTTATTTGTTTTATCTACCCCACTCCCTTGATATTTTAGTTTGTGGCATGCGTAGAAGTATCCTTCCCGTAAGAGTGCTTTCTCACTTGAATTAGCTTCATTGAGTACTGGTTTCTTAGTGGTTACACGTTGGGTTGGTAATCACAAGGTCACTAGATCAAAACCACCTCCTCTCCTGTGGGAGAAAGTCAAGCCTTTCTATCCCCCTGAAGATTAACATCTTTTAGAATCAACTCTATGGTAATGAGTTTGGTGGGTTTGTTTGTTTAATTTGATTTTTTAAAAATAACTTTATTACATGCTTATTTTTATTTAATTTTTAAAGCCAGTGTCGTCTAGGTCATTGAAAATGGTAGCATATCCCTAACTACTCAACACCCAATATTTTCTCCAAAAACAATATAAAGCAAGAGAATTAAAGAAATCTACATTTAAGCAAATTCACAGCATTAACTTGGTTATGAAGAACAGTTTCAAAATAATTATAAATATGAAGAAAGATTTTACCAGTTCCCAACATATCCTCTCTCAAACTAAATCCCCACTCAACCTGCCCCACCACAAAATTGTAGTGGGCATAGGCAGAATGAGTATAAGCGCAGAAAAGTCAAAAGATTAAGACAGCACATGAACCAAAGGTTGCTATACACAACTAGAATGACCAAGTTACTTATTTATTTAAGTTACCGGGTTGATCAGAGTAATTAATATTTGTTGGAGAAAACTGATATAATTATTTGGTACTGTTTACTGCTTGCTTTGAAGCATCAATATACCTGTAAAAAAATAGTTAACTTTTGAAATTATAGTTTAGTCTGTATTTGGCTAGGCTGTGTGGTCTGTGTCAATAACATGGATCTGTTTTCCAACATACCTCTATTATTGAACTAGTCACTTAGCTTTTTCAAGTTTTATATTGTTCATTGCAAAATAGAAACAAAATAGCAAGACTGTTGTGTGAACTAACAGTACAATGGATTTTGTGCTTGCTCATTGTACATCCTTAGTAAACAATGATTTTTCTTCTTCCTTAAAGAAAAGAAGGCAGCCAAATTGAGAACTATTGTCAGGCAATAAGATATTAATCAAAGAATCATGCATATGGTGTTTTAAAATTATTATTATTGTTTAGCAATTCACTGAAAACTGTCATAGTTATTTTCTAAGTAAAATACATAGTGTATAAATCAGGCAGTTTGAAATTAGATTAACTCAGAAGTTATAATTATTGAATATCTAGATATAATTAACGACCTTCATTTCTGGTAAGTGACTTTACTTAGAAGATGTATATATATTCATGTGAGCAAGAGCGACTATTTCCTGGAAGGAAACTGTGGTCTCCAGATCTTTAGAATAAAGTCATCTGTAATCTTTTTGAACTCATAAACATTGTCCTAAACAGACACTTTACTTGCAGTTTCTTAGAAGAAGTAAATGAAGCTTCCCCATGAGCCTATTAAGACTTCATAGACTATCAGTCTTATGGAGAAATTGGTTATTTAATCAAGAACATGACCATGTGTTTCAGGTAGAAAATTCTAAAGATAATGAAGAAAGTATTCTACAAAGAGAAATTCCTGCCAGACATTCTCGTCGACGATTTCGGAAAATTAACCATAAAGGGGAGCGTCAAACTATCACTGATGACGTGGACATTAACAACTATCTTTCTGTGAGTATCTTAAGGAACATTCATAGGTCTGATTTAATTGTGATTTGTAATAGGGCAATTTGCATGTATTTGGCAATATTTTCACTTTGGACTCTATATATGGGACAGGTAAATTTGACTACATAATCTTTTTAAATACTTAACTTAATTGGTTAAAACATAGTTTATAAGTTGGAGATTCGTTTTTGCTTAAATAATATCAAATAACATTCTTCCCAAATCTTTTTAGCCATACTTAGGGATTTTCTTGTCTTTTTATTGCCTGAATGAAAGACAGGTTATTGTACTGCCTGAGAACTTAGACAATAAACTGGTTGAAACCTCTGTGAGGCATGTGTAAGATATAATTTCTGGCTTGGAAAAAAAAAATTCAGTTCACTGCCATTGAGTTGATGCTGACTCATAGCAACCCTCTAGAGCCGGGTGTAATGCGCCTATGAATTTCTGAGACTGTAGCTCTTTATGGGAATATAAAGCTCGGTCTTTCTTGTGTGAGACAAATACAGTATGTGTTAGTGTGGAAACAATATACAAACATTAAAGGCATGCAACCCTGGTTGTCATTATGGTTACTTGTTGGCCTGCAGTTTGACAGCACCAGTCACCGCTCAGGAAAAGGGCAGAGCTTTTACTCCCTTAAAGAGTTACAATCTTGGAAATTCACAGGAGCAGTTTATTCTGTCTTAGAGGGTTGCTGAGTTGGCATTGACTTCATTGCAGTTAAGTTTGGGTTTGTTTTTGTTTTTTCACAAAAAGAAGGCAGACCAACTATTAACTTTGTAACACCAGAAGAAACATAAGCTGTTTCTTCAGAAGTCATTATCAAGAATAAATTATTAGTAATAAATTCATGTGTATGTTTTATGGTTTTTTTTAATGGTTTTTTGGTTATTTGCTTTGAGAAGATTCATGATCTTTCAAAATATTCAGATAAGTAATTGCAAGGTTTTCTTATTTTGTTTGCATGTTTTAAAACACAAAAATCTCTCTAGTATAAAACTAGAACATCAGGTTATGGAAATTTAAACAAATTGAGAACTTGCCAGTAGTAAAAGAAGTTGAAGTACCCCCTCTCTGGGTGGACGGACAATAAAAAAGTGGGTGAAGGGAGATGTCGGACAGTGTAAGACATGACAAAATAATAATAATGTATACATTATCAAAGGTTCAGGGGTAGGTGGTGGGGAAGGAGGGGAAAAATGAGCTGATATCAAGGGTTCACATAGAAAGCAAATGTTTTGAGAATGATGATGGCAACAAATGTGCTTGACACAATGGATGGATGTATCGATTGTGATACGAATTGTACAAACCCTCAATAAAATGATTTAAAAAAAAGTTGAAGATTAGAGTTGGTGGAATAATTAATTGCAACAAAAATTTTCCTAGGGCATATCTTGTTCTCTGTGTTGTGAGAAACAAAACTTTACTCCTTATTTATTAAGAACGGGAGATTTTTTAGGGAATTGTTTGCACTGGATTAGTATTAAATTTAATGCATGCAGTCTATAGATTTTGACAGAAGTAATTTATGGTGATCTACTTTTGAGAAACAGTCAGTTAAAACTGTGTAGACACAACAGTTCAATTCTGTTGAGCATTGGGTC
>NW_022111373.1:9247160-9248673 GCF_000313985.2 Echinops telfairi
GGAAAGAATTAGGAGGCAATAGACAGTTATAGAGGTATAAATATAGGCATGCACATATGTAAATATGTTAATATATAATGATAGAGATGTAGATCTATGTACATATATTTAAATGTTAAGTATTAAGGCAGCAGATGAGCATTGGCCTCTACTCAAGTACTCCCTTTGTTTTAATAATCTGGCGTTGTGTGATGCTCACCTTCCAGACATGCTCACTGACATCAAAAAGGGTACATAAACAAATGTGAAGAAAGCTGATGGTGCCCTCTTATTTCAAGATAAAGCTTCTAGGGTCTTAAAGACTTGAAGTTAGACAAGCAGCCATCTAGTAGGGAAGCAACAAAGCCCACGTGGAAGAAGCACACCAGCCTGTGTAATCAAGAGGTGTCAACGAGATCAGGTATCAGTCATCAGAAGACCTCAAACAAACAAATACATCCATGCAAATGGTGGGGGTTGGAGTGGAGACCCAAAGCCAATCTGTAGACAACAGGACATTTCCTCACAGAAGGGTCGCAAGGAAAGAACGAGACAGCCAGGGTGCAGCAGAACACACAACATTCCTCTAATTCTTCAATGCTTACCCCCCACCCCCACCCCAACTTTCATGACTCCAGTTCTACCTTACAAATCTGGCTAGACCAGATCATGTACTCTGGTGCAGATAAGAGTTCTTGACACACAGAATCCAGGACAGAGAAACCCCTCAGGCACAGTAGTGATACCACCATGCACATAGGGGGAAGGTGGAGGGTGGGCAAGAAAGGGGTAGAAACGAGGAACCGACTATAATGATAGATGCATAACCCCCACCCCCACGGGGACAAACAACAGAAACGTAGGCGAAGGAAGGCAGCGGACAGTGTAAGATGCGAAAATAATGATAGCATCATTTGTCAGGGGTCCATAAGGGTGAGTGGGTGAGGGAGGGAGATACCATGGCTCAAGTAAATAAAAAATGTTTTGAAAAGGATGTTGGCAACATATGTACAAATGCGTTTGATAAAATTGATGTAGGGTTTGTTATAAGAGCTTTAAGAGCCCTGAGATAGTTAAAAGTTTATTGTACCAACCCGGCCAGTAAACACGTGGGGTTAATTGAAGGGCAGAGAGATAAATGGCTCTGTGAATCTCACCCTTCTGGTTTTTGCGTCTCTTGCTTTCTGATGATCGGACCAGGGTGCAGCTGCCTTAGCCAGTTCCATGCTTCAGCTGGCAAGGCTCACTTCCTGCAAGGCATCCCTGAGGAGAAGCCACATGGACCTACCCAGATGCAGCCCTGGGTGCTGGTGCAGCCGTGTGGAGACCCCTGCCAGCGCTGAAATGCTTACATGTTCACTGATTCCGCTTTCCTCCTGTAGTCCGCATCATTGCGTGTGTTTTGTGAGATGGAGGAGGACTTTGTGAATTGGTGTCGAACATATGGGCTAATGTTGGACTTGTGGGTTTGGGCAGCACTGGGTTGGGATGTTTTCTTGATGTGCACTTACCCTTTATATAAAACTCTTTCTTA
>NW_022111373.1:9248968-9249750 GCF_000313985.2 Echinops telfairi
CAGGTCTCAGAGTGGCCAGCCAGCAGGAAGGTGAAGGCAGAGAGAGAAGAGGAGGTTCCCAGGACTCTCCTTATGCGAAGGCTACATCCACAAGGAGGCACCATCAGGCTGTGACCCGAATGGGAGGTTGACTGTCACCCTACACTTTCATATAGCTTCATGAAATTGTGCAATGACCATGTCCATTGTTGTAGTCACTGTGTCATTCCATTTCCTTGAGGTCACTCCTTTTCTTCCCTAACTTGAAGCAAGCATGCTGTCCTTCACCAGGGACTGGTCTCTCCTGACAGCATGTCATAATACGTGAGACAAACTCTCCCCATGTTTGCTTCTAAGGACTCTTCTTCTCGTACTTCTGCCAAGACACATGTGTTCATTCTTCTAGCAGTCTGTGGTATATGTAATATTTTCCACCAACGCCATCATTCAAAGTCCTGGTTTCTTTTTCAGTCTTCCTTACTCCGTGTATTCCTGTCCAGGTCTCAGTGCATCTGTAGCAATGGAAACTACCATGCGTAAGGCAGTTGCACTTTAGTCCCCAAGTGACATCTTTGCTGCTGTTGTTTTCTTTTTAGTGTGGAGGATTTTAATATCATACAAGTCATTTTTTTCCTTAAAAAACACATTTTAAATGAAAGCATAAACAAACTTCTCGACATGGTGAGCAAATAGACAGGGGCGGGGGGAGATACATACAGTATTTTTTAAACAAGCAGGTTTCCAACAGAATATATTTACAGATTTTTTTTTTACCTGAGGTACAAGCGTTATATACTGCCCCC
>NW_022111373.1:9249988-9254408 GCF_000313985.2 Echinops telfairi
CTTCACACAACTGTAGTGTTCGTGTATGTCCCAGGCACAGTACAATCACAGCTTAAGTCTCAGTAGCTTTCCGCCTCCACTTCCTCCGGTGACCAACTAAGGGGCTTTGTTCGGTGGGGAGTTCTCGAAGCCAATGCATCCACACTCCCGCAAGCTGGAGACTTTCCTCCCAAAATAGGAAATCAAGTTTTTTGTCATTATAACCAAATTGTGTGTGTGTGTGAGAGAGAGAGAGAGAGAGAGAGAGAGAGAGAGTTTCATGTCAAAGAATAATTGTATATTGAGAAAACATCCCAGCCCAGTACAGACCAAGTCCCTAAGTCCGATATTAGCCCATATATCTGATACCAGTTTATAAATTCCTCTTCATACTCATGCAACACATGCAATGATGCTGAATGCAGGAAGATCACTGGTCAGTGGTTGGAAGGTATTGCGGATCCAGTGGCAGTGGAAGCATCTCAGCGCTGGCATGGGCCTCCATCTGGCTCCTCCAGCTCCAGGGCTCTGGTTCCATCAGCATAGCTCCATGTGGCTTGTCAGTAGGAAGACAAGGCATAGAGGGTGGGTCTGGCTTCCATTGAGCTATTTATCTCCGTAGCGCCTCCAAATGAGGTTATCCAGCTGCTACCTTTTTGACAGGCTAAGCTCCACCCCTTCACTCTTAATATATAACTAACTTTATGCATTTAGAACATCTTAGAACATTAAGTATTCTTTTACAATATTATTTTTAATGGTTACATAGTACTGTGCTAACAATAGGCTATACATTTTTTTTACCCAGTTCCAACTATTTGTTTGTTTCTAGGGTTTCCTTATGAATTTTTGTAAATGTTGTACAACATGTTTTTGTGATTATTTCTACCTATAATCATATCTTGAATTTTGTTGGGGAAAAATATGAAGTAGGATTACTAAAATATCTTTACTTAGCACTATTTGATTCTACCTGTATGAACTAAAGAATGCATATTTTGTGTGAGATTTTCCCAATTTTCTTTGGTGTTACAGCAAGAAGCCTAGACAGAATAAATGTGTTTTCTCTTGGTGACTCTCTTTTTCTGCTTATCAGTTAGTTGCTTTTAGCATTGTTTTGTGCTGAAGAGGAGTCCTGATGGTGTTGTTACATGTTAGGTTGCGATCCACAAGGTCCCAAGTTCAAAACACCAACTGCTTCATGAGAGAAAGACGGGAAAACAGTTATAGTCTCAGACACACATAGGGCAAATTCTGCCTGTCGTATAGGGTCACAGTGAGTCAGCGTCTACTCAATGGCAGTGAGATGTGCTGGAAGATATCTTTTGTGTGTGTGTTGGTTTTCTGAATGGACCAGGAACAGCAACAGACAAGACACACTGATTGGAATTCTGTTTGTTTGGTGACTCTAAATGTCGGTGTGTCATTTTGCATAAAATTTCTTGTACAGCTAAATTTTAGGTCATAATTCCACTGAGAGATGTCAGGAATTTTACAAATCATGAAAGGGAAAATCTCATTTGATTCATTGTGGGTGAAATTGGTTTATTATCTCTGAGAAAGGGTTAGAGAAAGGTTATTGTTTGCAAACAGCCCTGAGTTATGAAGGAGAGCTATGACTGCAGCAAGTGGAAGTGATGGTGATGAAGAGTTTGCTCTAAGTACAGGTTTGCTGATGCACACCTTTCAAAGTGAGGGCAATTCGCTGAATGTCACAGGGAAAGGAGGACTTGACCACTGGGGGGGGACGTTCATCACACAGACCCTTATTGACTGTTATTTGAAATTGCTGTTTCTTGAAATAATGTTTTGTTTTCTAAAAGGAATGTAGTTCTGGCAACATGGAAAATGAAGTGTTAAGAGGTTTTAATTTCTTTTAAATTAATACCACTAATTATATAAAAAGCGATGCTTTGGGCCAGATTCTTATATATTGTCAGTTGATCTGGGTAAGGAGGTTAGGTAGCAAACATGTGGAAAGTGTCTCTCAAAGTATTCAGAAGAGATGTTGTTTTATAAATTACTATAGGGCTTTTCAAGGAACTCTTTTGGCACAATGGATGAGTGCTTGTCTGTTAACCAAAGGGTCAGTGGTTCAAACCCAGAAGGGGAAAAAGACCTGATGATCAGCGCCTGTGAAGATTACAGCCTTCAATAAGATACAACTATTGACCTCTACTTGTTAAGAGCAAAACAAAGACTGAAGCCAAAGCCTCAGAGAAGACACTACACACTACACACAATGAGCCACTGGCCTCATCTACACTGAAACCAGACTGAATGATGCCTGATTACTTCTACCAACCATTCTTATGAAGGCCACACTAGATGTATGTATCCTAGTACAATAGGAGAAAAATGTAGGCGAGACCCACAATTTTAAGTCCAGATTTAATGGAGCAGTTGAGACTAGAGGGCTCCATATTACTATCGCCCTGACCTACCCTTTAAACTTTGACATGAAGCTATCCTGTTAGCAAAATAACTGATCGGTGAACAAACACAGTGAAGGATATTATTTGAGTATAGTGCTTCATAGGAGCTCTGGTGGCACAGTGGTTACGAAGGTCAGCAGTTTGAAGCCCTCATCTGCTTTGTGGGAGAAATATGGAGCTTTCTACTGTCATAAAAATAAAGTTATGTGTTGGCATCAACTCTGTGGCAGTGATTTTGGGGTTATATAGCACTTCATTAAACAATTTAGATAGATAGATAGATAGATAGATAGATAGATAGATAGATAGATAGATAGATAGATAGATAGATATAGATATATAGATATATCTGACCAAAGGTTCATGACTACTCTAAAATGAAGATAAGGGGACAAAGAAACTAGAGTACTGGTAATAGACAGACAAAAGGCAATTAAAGAAACTTACACATTGTAAAAATATAACTCGTCATTGAACAATTTGTATAGAAATTGTCACATGAGAATGTAACTTGCTGTGTAAACGTTCAACAAAAGCACCATAATTTTTATAAAGATTACAGCTTGGAAGCTCTATGGTACAGATAGTTCTGCTCCATCTTGTCTGTCTCTGTGAGTCTGGATTGACTGTATGTCTGTCTGTCTCTGTGAGTCTGGAGTGACTCAATGACATTTTACCCAAAACAGTAGTACCCTTTGGAGTCTCTGGAAGTGCGCCCCAGAAGACAGGCCTGGAGCAGTTTTACCCTGCACACATGGGATCATTAAGAGTCCAAAGCAAAAAGAGAACAGTAGCTTAGACAGCTGTACTCTATTTCTTTGAATTCAGAGTCAGGGATTCAGAGAAAGAGAATTGTTCTTCCTTTTAGATAACAATGGAAACTAGCAGTTTCTTTCTGAATTTGCAAGCCATTTCAGCTTTTTTTTGCTAAAATGCTGAAGGTAAGAAGATTCTTACACATGTACAGAATGTTCTCATTTGGGGCTCCTTTATTTCTGTAGTACAGTCTGCACCAAGAGTTTTGTTGTTTGTTTGTATTTTAATTAAAGGGCATTTTGCTTCTATTTTAAGGTCACTTTTTAACTGGATGCTTAAAATGATTGAAAAACATAGATTTTGTTTTGTTTTAGCTTCATTATTTTGGTGAAATGTTTCAGAGCAGAATAGTTTTCCGTTTAACAGTTCGTGCATATTTCCGTCTAAGGCTATTGGTTGCATTCCCCTCAGTGTGACACTTTCCGACTTCCTTTTCCTTCCTACCCATGGACCTCCTGTTTGCACTTGCTCTTGTTCCTGCCCCTTCGGACCGCTACCAGCTTTGTTTGGGGGGCAAGTGGAGGTGCTGCCCTTTTAGCGTTCATGGTTGACTGTACTGAGGAGTACATCCCTCCTTGGTGTTGCTCACTGTATAGATATGTTAATGGTTTACCTGAACGCTGATCCTTAAGGGTAGACTCAGTACTGGTTTGAAAGGGGTCCTAAGGGCCATAGTTTCAAGGGTTCTATCAGTTCCATTAGACCACGACTAAGTCTGGTTTTCCTTATGATTTTGAATTTTGTTCTTTTTTTCTCTCCCTCATGTCCATTGAATGATTCCAACTCATGGCAACCCTGTAGAACAGGATAGAACTCTCCCTGTGAGTTTCTGAGACTGTAAATCTCTATGGGAGTACAAAGCTATCTTTCACCTTCAGAGAAGCGGGTGGTTTCAAACTGCTGACGTTGTGGTTAGCAGCCTCACATGTAACCCATTATCTTACTGTGCTCCTTTCTGTTTGGCTAGGACCTTCTATTGTGATCCTGGTCATAGCACGGTATTTTTTTTAATCGTTTTATTAGTGGCTCATACGACTTATCACAATCCATACATGCATCAATTGTGTAAAGCACATTTGTACATTCATTGTCCTTGTCATTCTCAAAACATTTGCTCTCCACTTAAGCCCCCGGCATCAGGTGCTCATTTTTTCCCCTCCCTCCCCGCTCCCCTCTACCTCATGAGCCCT
>NW_022111373.1:9255947-9270691 GCF_000313985.2 Echinops telfairi
AACAAATTAAAACACACCAAGAAAGAAAAGCTTGTAGTTAGTTCAAGGATCGTTGGCCTTTAGGACTGTTTTCCAGTCCAGTTTGTTGGGGTACCATGCCCTGGCCCCAAAGTCCACCCTCATCATTCCCTGGGGGTCTTGCTGCTCCATTTCTTTGCTGTTCCGCTGCACTCCCCCAGTGCTTTGCCTCAGTGTGGCAGAATCAGATCGGGTGCAGTTCCCACACTGTGTCTCTGGTGCTGTTTCCCGCAGGTCCCCGCTGACCAGGGAGAGGGTCAGAGAGGGGCGTCATGTCTCATAGTGGGGCTGGCCATGTGGTCCTCTCTGTGGACTGGCTGCTCTAATTGGGGTCATCGTCCTCAAGGCCTGGTGTGCCAGGATGTGCTCCAGTCTCTCCTCCTCCCCTGTCATCTGCTCCTGTGTGCTCAGATCAGATATGTCCCTCTCCAGGAACTGCCGATTCAGTGCCGTCCTTTGAAATAAGTTCTTCTGGGGGGAGGGACAGGCATCCACTTAGTATTTGGGACTGGGGCCAGCCCCCTAGACCTCTCCACTGGTTCCCTATTCCACGCCAGCATGTTGCATTCACCCCTTGGAGCACTGGGTTGAAGTCTCGTCCCTCTTTTCCTGTGGAGATAGTTAGTGCCCTGTGCCCCCGCTACCCATTTCTTCCTTATTTTCATCATTTTTTTTCCACTTCCCCCACCTCCTCCCCTGTTGTCTACCATGTGCATCCCTGCATTTGATCATGCCCCTGCCATACTACCTGGTCCTCACCCTAAGAATTTTTGTATACAGTAGCTTTTTCCCTAAGCCCCTTTCACATTTTTTTTTAATGCTTACATCAGCGGACTCATGTTGTACTTGTCCTTTTGCGCCTGACGTACTTCACTTAGCATGATTTCCTCCAGCTCTTCCCATGCAGTGATGCATAGCACAGTATTTAGTGGTAGCCTACATCATCAGTTCTTCAGATCTCCACGTAGTGTGGTTCCTGTGATTCATTAGTCTTTTGGACAGCTCTTTTCCTGCATTCTTCACCGTTTTTGTTCTTGAAGAAGAGAGACAAATAGGTGCTTCTGAAATATTTTGTCATGTTTTTTGTGTGTAAGAATGAGAACTGTGCTCTATAGTTCTGAACTGATTTATAATTTAAAATGCACTTCTCTAAACAGTAATAGTGTTTCTAAAATTCCTTTTGAGTATTGCTCTTAGAACTTGTAACAAATTTAAATGTCTTTTAATATCCTCAGTAGTCACTGGCTCTGGCATTTGTGGTGGATGTATTTGATAATTAGAAATTACAAGATGGTGATTGGAAGCGTTATTTGTTAAGTAGGATGGTGATTAAGCCAAGAAGAAAGAGTTTAGCGTTTATATGAGCCATCCGTCTTGACTCCCTTTTTCACTGTGTGATTGGAGTAATTTATCTACACCTTTTGTGCTTCATTTTCATTTGCTTCATTTCTGAAAATGGGGTGGTAATACTGGTCTGCATGTCTTGTGGAGTGGGTGGATCCATGCTTGGAATATGTGCGTGCACGCTCCTTGTTCACCGTTGAGTTAGTTAATTGTGCCAGCCTGGCCGATAATCACATGTGGTGCTGGTTGAAAGGCGGAGGGATAAATGGGTGGTAAAGCCTCGCCTTCCTAGTTCTCGGGTCTCTTGTTTTGTGATGGTTGTATCGGGTGCAGCTGCCTTAGCAGTTCCCTGCTTCAGCTTTCAAAATTGACTTCCTCCAAGACATCCCCAAGGAGAAGCCGCATGGATCTATCCTGATGCAGCCCTGGATGCTGGAGCAGCCGTGTGGAGACCCTTGCCAGTGCTGAGATGCTTACACGTTCACGGACTCAGCTTTCCTCCTGCAGTTGGCATCATTGCCTCTGTTTTGTGAGGTGGAGGACTTTGTGGACTGGGGTTGGGTTAATGGGTTAATGTTGGACTTGTGGGCTTGGGCAGCATTGGGTTGGGATGTTTTCGTGATGCACCTTTTCTTTACATAAAACTCTCTCTTATACATGAGTCGCCGTGGGTTTGTTTCTCCAAAGTACCTAGACTAATACAACCGTCAACAGTATCTGTCGATCTGCCTCTCTGATGCGTTTCTGTGTGAGCTAGTCATCTTCACTTCCTCATGCCATTGCCTTAGTGTTCACTACCTTTCTTCTAAGGCTGTTCTCCAAACACATCTGTCTCAACCCTCAGCACCACTGTAAAAAAGAGGTTTTGTTTTTAGATTTGGGAATTTTCAAAAACTGAAAAGTATTATATAGTCTCTTCAGAAAATACTTGATAATTTTATTTGGTCTTTTAATTTCATTTGTTTAGATTTGCTTTCTCTCAGAACTAGCTTCCCTGTTGCTAATTCTGTGTATCTTCTACCATCTTTTTGCTAACGTCTAGTTCATTTATTTTGCTTCCTTCAGTCCACTCTTTCTCAAATGATTTAACAGCATCACTGCTTTTAAACTCTTAAATCTTGTCATGGCCTCTTATCACCTGTCAGAAATTCCAGTGATCATATTCTAAACCTTCTGACTGATGGCAACCTGATGTGTTAGAGTAGAACTACTCCATTTGGTTTTTTGATGCCACCTATCTTAGACTAGTTCTGTGTCATAAAAAGTTTTTGCAGTGGTGGGAGTATTTTCATGTGGCTGGCGAGCACTTTGAAATGTCACTAGTGCAACCGAGTGTTGAAATTTTTAATTTTCTTTTATTTTAAATAATTTGCATGTAAATAATCATGGGCCAGTAGCTACTGTATTGCACAGTACAGTTCTGGACTTTTTTCTTCTCCAAATTTATCTTTTCATATTTTTCAACATACTCCCTACCTTTTAGCAATCGTGTGGCCTTTCAGAAACTCTGTTTTTATATACCTCTCATATATTCTGTTACTGTATTGATAATGCTCTTCCAGTTTTTGTCTTTCTGGCAAAATCTTACTCATCCTTAAGACTCAATTCAATATCATACCAAGTGAAAACTCCACACTTTTCTCTTGTGAAGGTTCAGGTGCATATCTCTGCATTGCCATTACAACCTGTTCATTTATAACACTACATTACAACTACTCACAGTATTTACTCAAATACTTATGTCTCCCATCAGATTGTACACTTCTTGAAATTGGGAGTAATCATTATTGTATCCTCCGGACATATTGCTTCCTCTGATATCATCTTGTGTAAGTTCCTCTGAATTTTCACATTTTGTTTAACCTTTCTATATCTGATATATAACCTGTAGGACATTGAGGAGATTGAATGAGAGAAGAGGGAAAAATATATATATATATATATATATATATATATATATATATAAATGCTAGAGTAGCTAAAGCACGTGGAAGAAATGAAGAAGTCAAAGAGCTGAATAGAAAATTTCAAAGGGAAGCTCTGGAAGACAAAGTAAAAATTATAATGAAATGTGCAAAGACTTAGAGTTAGAAAACCAGAATGGAAGAACATGCGCAGCATATATGAAACTGAAAAAAACTCACAAAAAAATTCAAGCCTCAAGTTGCTATATTGAAAGATTCTATGGACACAATATTGAATGATGCAGAAAGCATCAAAAGAAGATGGAAAGAAAACACAGAGTCGCTATACAAAAAGAACTACCAACTATTTCAGGAGCAAAAGTAGGAGCAAAAGCCAATGGTACTGGAAGAAGTTTAAGCTGCACTGAAAACATTATCCAAAAGCAAGGTTCCAGGAATCAATGGACAACCAATTGAAATGTTTCACCAAGCTGATGAAGCATTGGAAGCACTTATCTATGCCAAGAAATTTTATAGTCAGTGTGATAGTTAGGTTTTTTTGTGCCAACATGGCACCTATAAGAAGATATGGATGGAGTTTAGTCTATCGATCAGGTCGCAGACTGATGATCTCCCATGGAGGTGTGACTCAGATATGTATGGTTCTCTGGAGGCCGGCCCCTGTCTCTCTCTCTCCTTAGTGGTCAGACCAGTATGCTGCTTTATCCAACTGCCCTGCCTCATCCCGCATGCTGTGCTACTTGTGGGCCACGCAGCACTCCACTCCACCATGTGGAGACAACCTTGGACTGTGGTGCTGTGCTGTGCTGTTCCATGCTGCAGAACCACTCCACCTTGCCATGTCTACTTGTGGGTGAACTCTGCTCATCTTGCCACTACTCCAGACACCGCACCTCTAGATATGCACCTTGCATCGATGCACCATGAGACTCCACTGTCACCTGCTTCACCATTGCTGCGCTACTGACCTCTGCTACCCCTCGCCACCTTATCTTCCTGCTGTCTGCTTCCATGGTCTTGGGCTCGTGGCTGTGTGCGTTGGAAACTGACCCACGAAAGTGAGTCAGACTGAGCTCTCTATTGCTGCGTGGACTAATTTGCTGTTACAGTCCTTTTCATTATATAAATTTATGTATATGTATATATACACACACACATATAATCATAAGTGATGTTATATTCCTTTTCACTATATAAATTTACATGTGTGTGTATAGACACACATATGTAATTATATGTCCTGGTTTTGCTTTTCTAGAGAGCTCTGCCTAATAGGGATGGCTACTTGGCCAACTGATGTTTAGAGACCCATATTTGTACCATTCCAAAGAAAAGTAACCCAGCAAAATGCTCAAATTATAGAATAACATACCGTATATACTCAAGTATGTGCCAACCCGAATATCCACTGAGGCACCTAATTTTACCACAAAAACTGCATTAAAAATGTGCTGAAAAACTTGGCTTACACTCGCATATATAGGGTAATTAATATCACATGCAAGTAAAAAATTTTGATGAAATCATCCAACAATACATTGGCAATACATTGACAGGGAGCCACCGAGGTTCAGATTGGATTCAGAAGAGTAAGTGGAACAAGGGATATTATTGTTGACGTCAGCTGGATTTTGGCTGGAAGTAGAGAATAATCAGAAAGATGTTTGCTTGTGTTGTTTTTTTTTTTTTGGCTATGCTAAGGCATCTGTGTATTATAACAAACCATGGATAGCTTTGAGAAGAATTGGAATTCCAGAATAATTCATTGTGCTCATGCAGAACCTGAATATGGATCAGGCATAACCGGAAGCCCATATTCAAACAGAACAAGGGGATACTGCATGATTTAAAATCAGGAAAGGTGTGTATCAGGGTTATAATTTCTCACTATATTCAATTTGTATGCTGAGCAAATTATTAGAGAAGCTGGATTTTATGAAGAATGTAGCATCAGGAGTGGAGGAAGCTTTATTAACCTGCAATATGCAGATGACAAAAGTATACTTGCTGAAAATGAGGAGGACTTGAAGCACTTGCTGTTGAAGTCAAGGATTGCAACTCAAAAGTTGGACTAATAGGTGACGTCGTGATAAGCCGAGAAAAGATTGAAATTGTCTAGGTCATCTTGCTGTGTCCACAATCAGTGATCCTGGAATTAGCAGTCAAGAGATCAAAGGACAGATTGCACTGGGTAAATCTGCTGCACAAGACCTCTTAAAAGTGTTAAAAAATAAGGATTTGTTACTTTGAGGATATTGTGTGTATTTCATAATGAATGCTAATTATCTGGCTAGTAGTTTCTAATTATCCAAGGGAGTTTCAAAAATTCTACTTATGATCTTTTTGAAACCTTTCATATGTTTGAAAAGTAACATTTTTTCATATTTTTAAAATTGTGGCAAAAAGTATGTAAATATGTAAAAATATATAGCACAACATTTACTGAATGAACTATTTTTACATGTGTAATACCAATACATTTATAATGTTGATCCTGTCCTACAACCATTGTTGTTAGGTACTGTTCAGTTTGCTCCAATTCAGTGCCATCCTCACAGTGGATATGTTTGAGCCCATTGTTGAAGCCACAATGTCATTCCATCTCCTTGAGGATCTTCCTTTTTTTCTCTGACCCCCTGCCAAGTCCTTTTCTATGGCCTGGTCTCTCCTATAACATGTCCAAAGTACATGAAATGAGATCTTGTCATCCTTGCTTCTAAGCTCTCTAGCTGTACTACTTCTAAGATAGAATTTTTTCTTAATGCAGTCCATTCTTATTGCTAATACTATAATTCAAATGTACCTGTTCTTCTGGTATACCATTTATTATATCCAGTTTTCACATCTATATCAGGTGATTAAAAATACCATGGCTTAGGTCAGGTGCACGTTAGTCCTCAAAGTGGCATCCGTGTTCTTCAATGCTTTCAAGAAGTCATCTGCAGCAGATTTGCCCAATGCAGTGCATCATTTGATTTTTTGAATGCTGAGTTTCTATGATAGTTGTTATGGATCCAAGTGAAATGAAATTCTTAACCACCTCAATCTGTGTAATGGTACAGTCGTCACCACTTCTCGTTTTTAAATTATTCCACCATCACTTGCAGCTTAAGAAATGAAATTACTTTCTCCCCCCTCCCCCAATTCCTATGTGAGATCATACAACATTGTGAATGTGACTTTGATGTAGTATAAAGTTTTGTGATTCATCCATGTTGTAGCCCATATCAGAACTTCTTTTCTCTTTATGACTTCAGTGGCACCTTTTTATTTATGTGCTTGTTTATCTGTTCATCTGAGGTTTTTCCTGTCTTTCGGCTATTATAAATAATATTGCAATGGACATTGGTATACAGGTTTCTGTTTGTGTTCTGCATTTAGTTCTTTTGGATCTTATAGCTATGATTGAGATTACTGACTGGGTCATCTGGTAATTCTGTGTTGAACTTTTTAAAAAATAGATTTGTTGGCATATAATTCTCTAATCATACTATTCAATAGTTCAGTCATTTTAAGAAGAGGTGTGCAGTCACCACCACAATCCATTTTAGAACATTTTCTTTGTTCTTGTATTTATTAGATTCCTGTTTCCCCCACCCTCCTCTACCAATCCCCCAAGGAACCATTAATCCAGTTACTTGTCTCTATGGGGACAGTGTCTAGATTACCCCTCCTGGATTTCATTCATACACAGAAAAACTTGAATCTTCAAACTGTTTTCATAGTGGCCGTACAACATTAGGTGAAGGTTCCAATTTCTTGATGACATCTGTTGTTTTCTGTGTTTTTGTTTATCATAACCGTTCTGGCTGGCTTTGGCTTTGATTTGTATATACTTGTAGAACTGCTACAAGCCAGAATTGACTGGAAGACAGTAGATCATAAGTGTTTAGGAGTCCCAGTGGGTGATGCAGACAATTAAGTTCTTGACTACTAACTGAAAGGGTAGTAGTTGGAACCCAGCAAGACAAGCCTCAGAGGGAAGTCAGGGAGAGCTGCTCCTGAAGATCACAGCCTCAGAAACCCTATGGGGTGTATGTCTGCTTGGGGGCCATGACAACAGAGTCAACTTGAGGTTCACTATTTTTCTATTTTGCTTGTTATGCTATTCTGTGATATGGATCTTCTTGTTGCTTTTTAGCCATTTGTATCTCTTTGGTTAAATGTCTGTTCAGTCCTATACACATTTAAAAATTTAAGTTGTTTTTGTTAAATTATAAAAAACAGACAATCAGAAAACACTCTGACTGCCATCAAGTTGATGCCAACTCCCAGCAGCTCTTTAGGATAGGATTCAGCCTGCCCCTTGATTTACCCAGCCTGTAACTCTTTGTGGGAGTTGAAAGCCCCATATTTCTGCCTGGGAGTAGGCTGGTGATTTTGAATTGCTGACCATGTAGTCGGAAGCCAACTACACCACCACGGTTCCTTTTAAATTATAAGTTGTGTATGTGTGTGTGTGTGTCCACTCACCATTTATTACCCTAGTTAAGTTCCAAAGATATGTGAAAATGGAAGAAGACCACATCTAGTGACAATGCCGAGGTTGGCTTCATGACTACACAACTGCCAGATGACATTAATTATGAATTAGATATAGGGGCTTAACATTTCAGGTCAATTTTGTATTTAACGGTTTTTGTTTTTTTTTAATCATTTTATTGGGGGCTTGTACAATTCTTATCACAAACCATAACTACATCCCTTGTGTCAAGCACATTTGTACATTTGTTGCCATCTTCATTCTCAAAACAGTTGCTTTCTACTTGAACCCTTAATGTCAGCTCCTCATTTTCCCCCTCCCTCCCCGCTCCCCCCTAATCAACCCCACTCCACCCCCAACAGTTTATTGTACTCCATCCTTGGATTTCTTTCTCCTCTCTCTGGTGGATTACTATCTTCCTCTTTGCCCAGATTAATGCCTATCGCTTCATCTTTCCTCCCTGTTCTTTACTATGCATAGTAGTCCATTGTCTATATATACCAAAGTTCCTTATCTCTTTTTCTACTGGGTATTTAGTTGGTTTTCATTATCTTGCTAGTGTGAACAGTGCTGCGATAATCAGGGTGTGCATAGCTCTGTTTGTGTGGACTCGTCTTGAGGGTATATACCAACCAGGGGGGTGCTAGGGTGTATGGGATTTCTATTCCAAGTTGACTGAGATAGTGCCATATTGATTTCCACAGTGGTTGTCAAGTCCCACCAGCAGTGTATGGAGGTTCCAGTGCCACCACAGCATATCTAGCATTTATTTTGTTTTAGCTATTATTAACATATCATACCATTCAGTGGTGGGTGTCTGCCCCAGTCTGTATAGTTAATAGTTATCTGTTTAGGTATACTGGGAGTGATGGGGATACTTTCCAGTTTTTGACGTTGGCTGTCACTGTCAATATAAGGTGGTAGCTCATCACTGCTTTGATTTGCATCACCCAGATGACTAGTTAAGTAGGTAGGTACTAAAATTTTACTCAGAATCTGTTCATTAAAAATGTCATTAATGAACAAAAGTTTAAAAGTTTTGATGCCCCATTTATGTTTTATCTCTTATTGCCTATGCTTTTGGTGTCATATCTAGGATTCCATTGTTAAAAACTAGGTCCCGAGAGAATATCCCTATGCTTTTTTCTAAGAGCTTTATTATTTTAGTTTTCCATTTTAGGTTTTGAATTGTTATATATTCGTGTGAAGTATTGATCTAGTTTCTTTTCCATGTGGAAATGGAGTTTACCCAGACACTACTTTAGCATATATGAGCTTATTTAGCATATATGCTGCACGTCAGTTAACTATAAACTCAAAAAACTAAACTCATCACCATTAAGTGGAGTCCAATTCATAGTGGACCCTATAGAACAGAATAGAAGTGCCCTTGTCAGGACTAAATCCGAGACTGAATCTGTACAGAAGTAGAAAGCCTCATCTTTCTCTTGTGGAAATGCTGATGGTTTCACACTGCTGATGTTGTGGTTAGCTGCCCAGCATGTAAATCACTACACTACCAAGGCTCCTCAGTTAACTACTGCTGATATTAGGGGCCATTGAGTTGGTTCCAACTCATATCAGCCCCATGTACAATAGAATGAAACACCTGATCGGTCCTGTGTCGTCTTCACAGTTATTCTTATGTTTGAGCCCATTGTTGCAGTCACTTTGTCAATCCAGCATGTCTAGGACCTTTCTCTTTTCTATTACCCCTCCACTTTAGCAAAATGTCCAAACTACATGAGAGCTTTATAGTGTGTTATAAAATCAGCTAAGGTTCGTTTTCTACTTTATATTCTTCCTTCCAAGGTTGTTTTTAAGTATTTGGGACTCCTTCTCATTCCATAAAATTTCATGGATTGGCTTGGACATTTCTAAAAAGACAGTTATTTTGACATGGACTACATTGAATTTATAGATTGCTTTTGGTAGTTTTAATATCTTAATAATATTAAGCATTCCAATTCATCAATATAGAATGTCCTTCCATTTATCTAGGCCTTATTACTTTTAGTACTGTGTATTTACTGTCAGTGTATAATTTATTCATCTAAATTTATTCATTTGCTCATGTAAATGGAATTGTTTACTTACTTTCCTCCTTGTCAGCTTTCTCATTGCTCATGTATGGAAAAAACCTGATGGATTCTTGTGTGTTGACTTTGCTGAATTCATTCATTAGCTCCAATACCTTTCCTGTGGAATCTTTAGGGTTTTCTATATCCAGAATCGTGTCATCTGCAATAATGAATGCTTTACACTTTCTTCTTCCTGATTTGGATAGCTTTTACTTCTTTTTCTTGCTTAATTTCTCTGGTTAGTACAATACTGAATAGTAGTGGTGAGATTTGGCATCTTGTTCCTGATCTTTAAGAGGTAAACTCTGAGTCTTTCTCTATTGAGTAAGACGTTAGCTGTAGCTTTTTTATAATTGTCCTTCATTATATGGAAGGGTATACCTTCTATTGCTTACTTCTTAGATGCTTTTCTCAAATGTCTTTTGTGTTGGATTTTCTCAAATGTCTTTTTTGAATCTGAAAAGTTTTGACATTGTGTGGCAGAGAAGTCTCTTTCTCATGTGGCGCCCCCATCTACCTTCTCAGGCTCTGGCTCCAGTGTTCTATTTCGAAGCCCTCTCCTTTGGTCTTGTTCTTTGCCTGAAAGTCTTTTATCAGCACCTTTCTGGTGTAGTTAATAATGAGTCCTCTTATGAGACCATTTAAATCTATCTCCTTTTCATCCAGAATGACCTCTCACCTTGTCCTCTGGCAGAGTCCTGTGCAGCTTACACCGCTTCATGCTGGGAAGACCCCTTGGAGAAACACCTTTCATGATGATTTTTCTTATTTTCTGCTCTGAGTATATGTCTCACCTGTTGCATGTTATTACACATGCTTAATAGTTTTCAGTTGTAAAGATAAAAACAAAAATAATTGATTTCATAATTAAAAATTGGGGGCATAAACTTAAATTTTGTTTTTAAACTTTCTGTGAACTTTAGGTGGGTTTATATTTCAGATAATAAATTTTGTATTTGACAATCTAAACTACTTATCAAACTTCCAGTAGCTTGCTCTACACTACTCCACCCCTTGGTTTTCTCCCTCTAGAGCAGTGGTTCTCAACCGTCGGTCGTGACCCCTTTGGGGGGGTCAAATGACCCTTTCACGGGGTCGCCTGATTAATAACAGTAGCAAAATTACAGTTATGAAATAGCAATGAAAATAATTTTATGGGTGGGTTGTCACCACAGCTTGAGGAACTGTATGAAAGGGTGTGCGGCATTCGGGAAGTTTGAGAACCATCTCCCTTCACACAAGTTAACCCCTTCAAGCCTACTGCTTTCCCTCCTTTCCTTCCCTTCCACCCCTGGGAACCATCAAAGCCTGTCTCTTGATATGAAAACCTTTGTCTTCATTTGTTTCTTTAAATCTGTAGACTCATAAAATATGTGTACTTTTGTGAGTGGTTAATTTCTCTCAGAATAATGTTCACCAAGTGCATCCGTGCTGTGAGGTGCCTTGTATTGTTTCTTGTCAAATAATAATGCATTATCAAAATTTTCAAATGAATTGAGTAGAATTTTGAATGTTGCTATATTTGTGAAGTTAGATGATAGAATTAAACCAGAACCAAAGAAGGGGAACGTGTGCCTTTATTTACCTTGAAATCAATGTGTAGAATATTAGGCAGCATTAGTGCTAAATTCTTTTTTAAAAAAATTGTTGAGCCTCCTGTAATTTTAGACATTCATTAGAGGTTTCAAAAATTTGGTCAGTGCTTAAGTAATTTAGTTTTGAAATTGTAGCCCTTCCTATTTTCTCCTTTCTTCTGTTTTGCTCTTAAATAGCAAACGGTGTGCCAATATGTGTGTTGGATGTGTTCATTGTTTCCTTATCTAGATCCTAAGTTATTTGATAAAAGTACACTTTCCCCTTTCTTTGTTGCGTGGTTGCTTTTTATGTTCTCATGGGCAGGATAAGCTATGGTCTTCAGCTTTCTGTACCATAGCACTGCCCAGAAGTGGAACCCACTAGGTCTTTCCAGAGGGACAACTGAAAACAAATTTCCATGACAACCTCAGAAGTCAGGATCTGCTTGGAACACTTCTTTTTGTTCACCCTGTAGTGCTTGTTCTTCTACTCAGTTCTTTGTCACAGAGAGAGTGCTGGGTGGTAGGCATGATAGGACATTTAAAGATGTACTGTTTTATTTTATGCTCAGAAATTACTAGTGTAGCAGCTCTTATTTGCTACTTCTGTGGTGGCACCTTATGTTCCTCCCACTCCTGCTGTGCCCCATGTTTTGTTTACATTCAGAGCCTATTCAGAAAGATCAAGGCATATTTGTCAGTGCAGTTGAAAAAGAGCTGATTATTAGAAGGAGCCCTGTTGCCACAGAGGTTAAGTGCTTGACTGCTAACTGCAAGGTTGGCAACATGAATCCCCTGGCTCTTCTGCAGGATAAAGATGTGGCACTGTGCTTCTGTAAAGATTACAGCCTTGGAAGCCAGCCCTGTGAGGCTGTTCTACTCTGCCTTGTAGGGTCACTATGAATCAGAATAACATTCATTAAATGGCTGAATGCTGCCACTCAACTCTGGGTGTCGTGATCTACTTGAAGCTTTCGACAAAATTTATTTTACTTTTTTATGTCGCGTGTGTGTGTCTGTCATAATTTATTAATAAGTAATCCCCACCCATCATCATTCTCCTTCGCCCCAAGCCTCTTTCTCCCTACACACACCAAGTTGTGAGAAACTACAAGATTGGGCCAAACATGCTAAGATTACCTCATGGAGCACAAATGAGCAAACATTTTTAGCAGATCAAGTCAAAATGAAGGTGTACACCAATTCTATTATATCAGTCACCAGAAGAATTAATTTCAGGTCCAAACTAAGTTATAGCCACTAATTGATGAAGGAAACTGTCAACCACTGGAACTTCATTTTGTTTTTGTTTGGTCTGGCTGATCCTGGTTGTTGTTTTTTGGGGGTTTTTTTGTTTGTTTTTTTACATTTTTTATCATGAAAGAATAAGTAAACAATCTTCTGCAACATTAAAACTCAGAAGCTTGTATGTAGAGCCTTTGCTGAACTTATGTGCTATGTATAAGGTAGTCAGTGCTGACCAAATGGTACCTTTTCTGACACTGGAGATTGCAATATTCTCTCTCTCTCTCTCTCTCGGTCCAGCCCACAGTCTCCAGACAGAAAATGTTGTACTCCATCAGACCATACTCCGAGAAGCGACGGGGGTTTCTTTACTCGGTAGCATGGATGACTATATAACCCCACACAAGGGGCGTGAACAACAGAGTTGTATGTGAAATGTGATAGTTGATGGTGTAGGATCCTAGGGATGGGGAGAGGGAATAAAGGGGAACTGATATCAAGGAATGCAAAGAGAAAGAAAATTTTTGAAACGAATTGTGGTAGCCATTGTACAGCACTGCTTGATGTGATTGAATTCTGATATGTTATGACGTCTGTGAGAGCTCCCAATAAAATGATTAAGAAGAAAGACAGAGGAAATCGATTTGGCGATATCTAAAACAGATGGAAATTAAACCACCATACGGCCCAGCAATCCCCCTACTGGGCATATACTCTCAGAGGCAAGAAACAAACCACGGCCAGACATCTGTGTTCCAGTGTTCACCGTGGCACAGTTCACCATTGCAAGGAGTTGGAAACAACCCAGATTTCCATCAACAGGCGAATGGATTAAAAACTGTGGTACATACATATGATGGGGTACTTTGCATCCCAAAAATGCAGTGATGCATCGGAAGAACTGGAGGAAATTATGCTAAGCGAAGTAAGCCAAGCACAAAAGGACAAATACAACATGAGTCCGCTGAGGTAAGCTCAAAAAAAAAAAAAAAAGACATAGGGAAAAAGGTACTGTATCCAAACATTCCTGGGATGAGGTCCAGGTAGTATGGCAGGGGCCAGACCAAATCCAGGGATACATATGGTAGCCAACTAAAAAAGGGTGGGCTGGGTGGGGGAGGAAAAAACATGGGGTATAAAAAATACCTACAGGGAAAGAGGGACCAGACTTCAACCGAGTGCTCCAAATGTGAATGCAATATACCAGCATGAGGTATGGAACCAGTAGAGAGGTTTGAGGGGCCTGCCCCAATCCCAACTACATGAAAAGCCCCCACTCTCTGCAGAAGAATTCACTTCAGAGGACAGTGCTGACGCTACAGCTCAGGGAGAGGGACATGTCAGATCAAACCACACAGAGGAAAATGAAGGGAGAGAAAGGGAGGGGAGCACATCCTGGTGCACCAACCCTGAGGATGAGAGTCCTGCTCAGAGCAGCCAATGCACAGAGAGGATCATATGGCCGGGCCCACTAAGAGACCTGACATTCCTCACTGACCCATAGCCCTACAGGGGACAACACTGGAGACACAAAGTGGGCTCTGTGCCCGATCTGACCCCACCACACTGAGGCAAAAGACTGAGGGCATGCAACAGAAGAGCAACTGGAGCAGAGCAAGGATGTCCTGAGGAAATACCAAAAATAGACTTTGGAGCCAGAATGTTGCACCCCATCAAACTCAACCGGAAAACACTCCTAAAGGTCAACAAACAGACCTTGAACTATTTACAGGCTTTTCTTTTGTTGTTGTTGTTGTTGTTCATTTTGTTGTTGTTTTGTTTTCCACTGTCTTATTTTTTGTGCATAAAGTGTCTCTGCAGGTCTATCTAGATAAAATAGGTGGGATAAACAATCTGGAGGAGAAAACAGAGGGACCCACGGTTGGGGGTAGGGGAGGAGGTGAACATGAGAGCGGGGGGGAGGCAGGGGAAAGGAAGTGGGAGTTAACAAACCCAGGGACAAGGGAACAACAGTGATCCAAAATCCATGACAAGGAGGGTGTAGGAGGCCTGGTAGGGCTTGATCAAGGGCAGTGTAACCCAGAGGAATTACTGAAACCCAAATGAAGGCTGA
>NW_022111373.1:9272780-9274817 GCF_000313985.2 Echinops telfairi
ACTTGATCCCATTGATACTTCATGATCACACTAGCTGGTGTTCTTCTTCCATACGTGCTTTGTTGCTTCCTTGCTAGATGGCCACTTGTTTATCTTCAAAACTTTAAAACCCCAGATGCTATTATCTTTTGATTGCTGGGCACCATCAGCTTTCTCTACCACATTTGCTTACACACCTGCTTTGCCTTCAGCAAACGTGTCAGCAAGGTGAGCATCATAGAATACCATTGTTGCCAGTAATTTTTAAAATGTATATTTGCACTAATTTAGATAGTGCTGAATATTTTATACTGCCTTTATTATTATTTATTCCCAAATAATGTTATGTTTTTGAGTGTAACATTGCCGTACACCTTCCAATTTTTCTATTATAACATTGCAATTTTTTATTATATCTGTGTAGGACCTTAATTATTTACTTAGGATCAATTCAAAGAGGCCAAATTACTGGGTTAAAAGTATAAAAAATATTTGTAAGGCTATAGGTTAGTATTCCTAACTTTTAAAGAATTATTGGTATTACTTACAATTTCAACTTCGTTTACCTCCCTCGTTTTTTGTGGCAGTCCTCCCTCACATAAATGTGTCACTGAGATCCAGAATCAGAAAGGTTGTTCCTTATATGTTTCAAATGTTTTCAGTAATTGCTAACGAAAGCTCTGTTGGTTATTATTTGAAGTGACCCAGATAGTGATGTATACCAGTGATGTACGGCCAATTTGTGACAATCTTCCAGTTGGAAGGAGGCTGACACTTGCTCACACAGAGCTTTTAGGGCATACAGCAAATGTGTTATTGCTGATGAGTGCCCTTTCCTTTTGTTTTATTTGTTGTCATCTGTACTTAGCTTTTAAAGTACTATAAAAATACAATATTTAATATTAAAGGAGTGATATATTATATTGATATGTAGTGTCATACAGGAATTTATGGATACAGACAATATTCTTAACAAATTCTTAATAGTTAATAGTCTTAGATTTTAATGAGATTTTAAAATCTTTCTTTATGAGAAAAATTATGTTTTATACTCCATTATTGGCTGACATTATGAGGAAAATACACTATTTCAAAACTGTATGTTAGATTTGTAGTCTATAACAGGCTTGACTACTACACAAAGATATGCAAAAAATAAGATTTTGTGTGTGCATATAATATACTTGATGCAACTGCAGAGAATAATGGCTAGAGGAAGCGCGGTGGTGCTTTTTTATTGTCCTTCAGTTCCACTGACTCTAATTATAGAAGCTTACATCACCTTAGTTGATGACGACAGCTTTTCCCTCTCGTCGCCTTTTCTTCCCCCATCACTCCCTCTGCATTGATCATGTTTCTTAGAGCATATGGGTTCTGCTGGGTGGCTTTGACAGGCTTTTCCACAACATGGTGGTATCTTTTAGTGGACAGAGAATGATGCTGTCCTAAAGCACATTCTTTTTTAGAGACAAAAAGGAGGCTAGTATAGGTAGGTACTCTGGATTCCTCTTCCTTCAAAAGGTTTAGGAATAGAGAAGATGCCGTTTGAAAGCAAGAATTCCCGAGGGGCACCAGTAATTACAGTTAACCATGTCTGATAACTACGAAGATTAATTTCATGTTCAAGTTAAGCACAGGGAAGATGGAAACGCTTGTGGTGTCCTTTCAAAGGCCTTGTTTGTTACCCCAGATCATTGCAGTAGAACATCATTTACTCATTCATTTTCCAAAAGGGCTAATGAGCTTTTACTATAAATTAGTTTATTTAACAGTTTATATTTCAAAGAACAAATGCTTACAACTAAAACACAGAAATTTTGTAAGGCTGCTGATTTTTACTTTCACTCCTTACTGTCTTATGAGTTTTTCTAGTCTGAGTTGTGATAATAATATTTTACTGTACAGATGAGTAATGGATTGTGTGATTTTTGCCTGAGATTTGTTACAGTTTGTTTTGTTGTTGGATTTTTTAAATTCTTTTTATAATGCCATGAATGTTTGTTCTGTGATACAGCTTTAAGCATGGCAACTTTTTAATTTTTTCTTTAAGTCATCTAC
>NW_022111373.1:9275358-9290979 GCF_000313985.2 Echinops telfairi
ATTTCATATACAGGGAAACTGTGTTCTTAAATACCTAGCCTGTGGTGATGATTCCTAGACCATGTTGCTTAAAGCATTCTCGCTTACAGGAGGTACTTCACTTAAATGGTTAAGAGAAAGTGGTAAAGATCAAAGTAAAATATTAAAGGCGATGCAGATGAATATGCTTCTTCACCCAGTCATTTATTGTAGTTGTTTGGTAAATTTTACTACTGCTTTTTGCAAAGGATGTTTCTTTGTTTCTTCAGTAATTAATTAGGAGATTAAGTCATTTGGTGTAATAGCAGAATCCTGGTGGGTTCACATGCTGAGTATAGAATGTGGCCAGTTCGTTTCCTTTCATGGTGTTGCTGCACAAGGAGCTTCTGTATGCTGGATTCACTATACAATTTTCTAGGAATAGCAGATACTGTGAGCTGATTGGTAGAAAAACGAATGGGGTGATGTCATCTTCATTTACAGGCCAGACCAAAGGAAAGTGTTTTATTCCCTTATTGAGTTGATATTTACAGTAGCTCTAACATAGCAATAATGGATTGCATTTCACACGCAAACAGCAGGCTCTTCTAAGCAGCTGGGAGATGTGTCACCCGTGCTCAGCTTGAGGCTCTGCTTTTGTGCCATCAGCATGATGTATAAAGCAGGGAAGGTACCCATCAGGGTTTTCTTTTGAAACTTTGTTATAATTTATCTTGTTGGTATTATGAGAGTATTGATTCGCACTCAAACGAAAAGATTTTGAGTCTTTTTCTAGTGTTTTTATACAACATGTTTGTTTTTAGAAATTTTTTGTGGAAAAGTTAGACTTCATACAAAATTACCATTTCACTTCTGTTTCACAAAATGAGTGGTTAAAATTAGATTTTATTAACTTAAACTTGAACACAGTATTGTATTGAAATTCCAATTTGTTTGTATTTATATAAATTAATTAAGCGACTAAAACATATGCACTTGAAAAGGAGCCCTGGTGGTGCTGTGATTAAGCACTTAGATGTTAATTAGAAGGTTGGCAGTGTGAGCCCATCAGATGTACCTTGGGGAAAGATGTGGCAGTCTGTTTCCATAAAGATTTACAGCTTTGTAAACCTTGTGGGACAGTGCACTCTGCCTACTAGGATTGATGAGAGTCAGAATCAACTCAGTGATAGTGGATTTGGGTGTAACATTTGGTGCTTGTACATATTTTCCATGTTTACATTTAGAAAACTCATCGGAGCTTCAAAAGAGTTTGTGGAAAAAAATTCCATTCCTTTAATTCATTTTTTCCACAAAAGTTTTGGAGACCCCTCATATTAGTGAAATTTAATTTTATGCCCAAAATATAAATCTCTAATTTAAAGGTTTTGTTTTGTTGTAGAAAAGAATTAATTCCTAAGTATATGGAAGCCAAGATTCATAAACAGTCACGACAAATTTGAAAGTATATGTGTCTTTGTTCTCTTTCAGCATAATACTTAGTTTTATTAAAGTAAAGTCAAGTTTTAGAAGTAAGTGGCAGTTTAATCCAGACTGGTAGTACTGTATTGTTGCATGAGTGACTCCGACTTTGCCTGGGAGTATTAAAAACTCATTTTTGTATACCTAACGACAAGCCACATCTTTCTTCCGTGGAGTCAGTGCATTCTGTGCTGTATATCTCCTCAGGTTGTCTCCCACCCACCCCAACAAGTGTTAGGTGAATCAAGCAAAATAACTGTACTTTAATATATTCATTCATTATTTTCATAATTTTGCTGTCTCCTGGTACACTATATGCAACTATAGTTTACCATTGGAAGCTATGTTTTACTTTGGTAATTTGGGAGGCACCATTACAACCATTGTGTGCAAAGTTTTATATGAGATATCTGGAGTAGGTTGCCATGTGGCAGAGGTGTGAAGAATAAAGTTAGTACTGGAATAATTGTGTTTTTAGATGGGGGAGGGTATAGCGAAAACATTTTTTAAAATTATTATAAACTAGAGAAAGGGAGAGTTCCTTATACTCCAAACTCGGTTTTGAAGCAGTGTTATTTTCTTCACTTGTTCTTTCTGAGATTTGCTGAGCTTTTTGTCTCTTTCTAGGAATTGAGCATTGGGCTTCAGGAAAGTACCATATTGCATAGATTATTATTCCTCAGAGGAGTTCATGCAGTCTGCAAGTCAGCTGTCGTGCTTGCAATTTTTTCAGCTTCTCCTTGCAAATGAAATTCTATTGTTTTAATTCAAATGTTATATTTACATACACATCTTTGTGCCTATTTTAATGTTCTTAAGATTTAGAGTGGTCTGAAAGGTTACCTTTCAGAACAATTCTTTGGTAAATAGCAAATTTTGCAAGCAGAAGGCCCTGAATTAGTGTTAAAAATAAACATGACAGCTGAGAACTAGGCTGCATTATGTATTTGGAATGCAAGAGTATCTTACCCGACCACAACTAATTGTTTTCCCTTGGGAGGACAATACTCAGTTAAATTTGAATAATAATATTAGGAAATATGGCTTCCCAAATACAGTTGTATACCAACTGTATGCACAGAGTTAAAAATCAAAATGGATTTTGTAAATTGAAATAGTGAGGGTGCGTATGCCATTTTTTTGTTCAGAATTTAGCTTGCTGATATGTCGTGTGTGTGTGTGTGTGTGTGCGCGCGCGCGCGCGCGTTGTGTGCAATAAATTGCTCTTTGGGCTACATCTGCAGATAGAGTAGCCAATTGATCTAATGCAGTTTCTGAAGGCTTTCTGTACAGGTGATGTCATCCTTTTAGCTCTTTTCCCCTCCCACTCTCTTTCCTTCTTATTAGATATTTCATCTTACTGCAGAGCATAGAATCAATAGGAGCTTCTCCTTAGGGAGCTGCTGTAAAACAGGCAAGGACAGTAGGAATTAAGATACTAACATATAGTCTTCCTTTAGGAGAAGATAACAATGTTTTTGTACTCTGTTATGTGTACATTTTCAACCAGAAAAGCAAGACTTAGATGAACAGAACTGTCTTACTGATGCATTAGAAAAGGAGCAGTACTGCAGAGCTGTAAATAGTGCATGCGTAAAGAGAAAATCTTTTGAATTTTGGAGATTCTCAGGCATCTACAGGACAAACCTGTTAGAGCATATTTCTTCTACTGTTTGTTCAACGGCTGATTTTTTTTTCTTTTAACCTGTGGAGGTTAAGAATATAAAGAAGAAACTTTAATCTTCAGGATGTAGAGTTCTGGTTTGCCTCTGATGGAGAAGAATCACTGCAGTGCTTGCTCTACAGAATGAAATAAGTTGAAGAGACAAAGCAATATTACAGAGAGGAAGGATTTGCAGAATCAAAGAATACAGATTCGGTGCATGTTACCTTGTTGCTTTGATTGATACTGTATTAACCATTTTGCTACTACTGTGCATGTCTGTGCCAGGTGTTTGAGGATGCATGTGTCTGTCTATGTATTCAGAGCCAGGAATAGATAAACATCTTGATCTGCTGTGATTTTCTTGTTAAAGTGAACATCTTGATGAAAACCATTGCCGGTTATTGAGAACAATACTTAAGTTACTGCGCTCCTGATTGCAGTTTGGAAGGACCTTTGTAGAATCTGCCTTTATTTAACACTTGGCGTATGCTTTGTAAAGAGGAACTTAACAGGATTTTGTCAGGATACTCATCGGTGTGGTTTGGGTTTGAAAAGGAAACTACCTTTACCAGCCCAGGAGATGGCTTTTCTTGTTCGCTGCTATGCCAATTGTCTTCAGCCATGGGCCTCCAAAGTAAGTAATTGTTATGATTTTCCTTTGAGTTTGCTATAATCAGAGTTGATGAAATTATACTACTTCAAGTTAAAAATAAGACTTATGCTTTATAAACTATAGAAACTAGAATTGCAAAGTAGTCTTTCAATCTCATGGCCATTTTGTTCTTTTGATATAAAGAAATTTCTAATGTATCTGAGAGGATTTGAAAAGTACCTTTTTAATAATCTATAGGCTTGAACTGTAGTGCATTTGAGGTACTGTCTTTAGACTGAGCCATCATTTTGTTATGGCTACTGCTGCACTTTTATGTGAGCATACTATTTAACTTGAATGTATTGTATTGCCTCATTTCCTTAGATGGCTGTTATATATTAGTATAAGCTCTAGTTTACATTCAACTCTCATCACTGGTATGGTACAATCAGATACACTGATTTATTTATATTCTTTTATAAAGACTGGGTGATGATACTCAAACAGTGAAATAAAATGAAGAAAGTACTTGTTATAAAAATGATTATATTAAAATATTTTAATAGTATACCTATAGAAGTGTTTTCTAAGTAGTGGTAAATGAGCCATTGACATATTGAGACTGTTTAAGGTCATCTTGTTTGTTTCACTTTTCATTTTAAAGCAAAGTGCTACACAATAGAACATACTAGGTCTTGGAAAATATGCAATGGAATTAAATAATTTTTATTGGTCATACCTGTTGTTTATATACATCTGGAATTTGATACCACAATTACATTTTTCATACACGTGTGTATGTTAATTTCAAAAAGAAGTATGAATTTGGGTTTTGTTTTCTAAAATTAACATTTTAGAAAACCCTTTAATTGTAACATTGACATTTTATGACTTCTTTAATGGTTTCTTTGAGTAGAGAAAGGCACAATATAGACACTTCTTAGACTGGTCTGAAATCATGTCTTTGTTTAAAGGTTGTCCTGTTGGTGGTGACTAAGGGAGAAATTTTATACAGCTTAGCACCTTATATATCCTTTTTAAAGGTAGCATGGAGAAAGACATTTCAGCTCACTGTCCATTTGGCAAACAGATTATTGAAATGTAAAGATTTGGAAAGGATCCTAGTTACACCGCAATTCATTTGTGCTGCCACCTGTGGGGGACCAGACATTGCTAATGGTCAGTCTTGACTTCACAATGGCTTAAAATGGCATAGTAAAAGAGATTTGGGTGAGACTAGTTTAAAAAATCTTGAAAGGTATTGGGTTTATATTTTTAGCATACCAATAAAAAACAACCTTGAGGGAACCTATAAACAACTTTTGATTAAAGATTGAGCAGTTGTAGAAAAGTCAGTGAAAATGTTAAAGAACAGATTCTAAGATTTCATTAAATGTCAGCAAATATTATCTGAGCAGTTTTTGTTGATTGGTACTTCATTGTATAAATTAAGTTATAGAATATATGTCTTCCTTTCAATCTGCCTTTTAACGATAAACCAAACCATTGCTGTCAAGTCAATTCTAACCCAGAGCAACTCTGCATAGGTAGATTTTCATTCTGGGTTATGATCAAACACATAAATATATTCATGCTTATTTATTTTTTATTTTTCTAGTGCATTGTACAATTGTTTAAAGGAAATTCCAGGGAGGGAGGGGAAAAATGAGGACCTAATGTCGGGGGTTTGAGTGGAGAGAAAATGTTTTCAGAATGATGTACAAATGCGCTTTACATAATTGATGGGTGTATGGATTGCAATAACAGTTGTATGAGCCCCTAATAGAATGTTTAAAAAAAAAATAAAGGAAATTCCACATGAAAGCTTTTATTTTTTTCTCTTTATATATTTTTCTTGTTTTTTTAAAATGGTTTTATTGGCACCTCATCCACATACCATGCAATGCAATAGTTCATTCATACCAAGAAGAGTTGTACAATCATTACCACAATCAATTTTAGAACGGTTTCTTTTTCCTTGTTCTCAGTATTATTTGTGTAATTATTATTATTTTTTAAAATCATTTTATTGGGGGCTTTTACAGCACTTACAACAATCCATACATCAGTTATATCAAGCACATTTATTTAGTCCATATTACTACTTGCATTTTACTATTAAAATTTTTTCTTTTATTTGGTGAAAATAATATATAGTAAAACATTTCTCAACAATTTCTACACATAGAAGTCAGTAGCATTAATTATGTTCTTCAAGCTTTTCCATCATTCTCACTGTCCCTTTCCAAATCATTCTACCACCATTGGCATAAATTCAGTGCCCCTAGCATTTCACTGTTTTGAATTTATTTCTTGTCTTTCTAAAATTAGTCATTCTTTGATAAGTATCTGTGGGGAGTGAGCTTTTGAGATTTGATATATTTTAGAATATTGTATTAATATATTCACCTTTTAAAAATTATTTGTTGTTGTTAATTACCATTGAGTGATCCCTCTTGTATGCAAGCAGAACTGCTTTGTGGGATTTTCAAGGCCACACATACCCTATCAGAAGCAAATTACCAGGACTGTCTTTCTTGGCACCTCTGAGTAGGGTCAGATCACCAACCTTTTGTCTGTTAACCTGAATGCTTAGCAATTTGCTCCAAAGAATTGTTTAGTTGGATATAGAATAACAAACCCAAATCCCTTTTCTTTAGGGACTTACAAAAAGCTAATCCACAGTTTTCTGGCAAAGAGCATTGCTGATGGGAAGTCTGTGCTCATTGTGATTCTGGCTCTCTTGTTAAGTAGTCTTTTTCTCTGTTTCAGAGGTTTAGAGAGGAGTCCTGATGGCATCATGGGCTAATGTTGGGCTGCTGAGCAAAAGGTCAGCAGTTAAAAACCACCAGCCCCTCTCAGGGCGAAAGATAAAGATTTTCACTCCCATTAAGATACACAATCTTAGCAACCTACAGGGATAGTTCTACTCTGTCTAGCAGGGTCACTGTGGGTCAAAATGGACTCATTGCCAGTAAGTTTGGATTTTGGGTTTAGAGGTTTGTTAACGTTTTGTTGTCAGCTTGAGTTCGTTTTTGATCTTGAGTACTCTGGAGCTTTACTATACTCAGCCTGGCTTTTATTTCCCTTCTTGGCTCTTGAAGGACTGACTATCAAGCATTTGCATTTGTCCTCAGTTGTGGGAAATTTTTTGGTTTTAGTAAGGCCAACTCCTTCATTTTTTCTAATCTTTCCAGATGTTGGGAATTCTGGATCTGCCCAATTTATCTCTAAACATTTGCTTTATTCTCACTAATTCACTCTCAGGTTGATCTTCTGACTCACTAATTAATTCTTTATCTGTGACCAGTTGTTATTCAGCCCACTTTTTACACTGGTTTTATAACTTGTTTCTATGGATGTCGTTATTTTTCTTTATTGTTTTAGCTCTTTCTTCAAGTAAAAATTTTTCTTCTTGTTGTGTTTTTTTTAGTTTCTTTTGGGGCTTGACTTTTGTGATTCCCAGCTGTGAGTTTTCCCTGCTCTGTTGTAGTTGTTTGTCTAGGGAAACAGTTGACTGGGTGGAGTAGGGATTACCACTTTGGATTCTGTTTTTCTTCTGTTCAGTGCTCCTGTAAGGGGCTCTGGTTGTGCTGTTGGTTGTGAGTTGGACTGCTAACTGCGTGATCAGTGGTTCAAACCACTAGCTGCTCTGTGGAAGAAAGTTGAAGCTGTTTTCTCCAGTAAAACATTTCAGCCTCACCAACTTACAGAGTTGCTGTGTATTGGGATTGACTCCATGGAGTCCTTGTACTACCAGGTAAGCAGTGGACTAAGGTTGGAGATTCAAACAAACCAGCTGCTTCTCAGGAGCAAGATGAGGCTATCTGTTCCTATAAAGACTTCCAAAGTCTAAGAAACCTTAGATAGGATAAGAACAGGGTATTGGGGCCACGTCTGACTACCTCTGGCTCCCAAAGCTGATTGCCATAAGGCAAGGGTCAGACATTCTTCCATCCTTCATCCTTCTCAACCCTATTCTGATTCCAGCAATTCCTTTCATGGCATTCTACTTTTTCCAAACTCTAGGTTTCTGCGCACTGCCATTGAGTTGATTCCAACTCATTAGCGGCCCTATAGGGCAGAGTAAAACTGCCACCATGAGTTCCCAAGATTGAAACTCTTTTGAAGCCTTTCTCCAGTGGAGCAGCTGGTGGCTTTGAACTACTGACCTTGTGGGTAGCAGCCAATGCGTAACCCACTATAGTACTAGGTTCAATAATTCATTGCAGTAGCCACACAGTACATACAGGCAATGCTCACAATTATGGGATTTGTTAGGGAATTTACCAGGTTACAATGCAGGTGAGAAATGCTCAGGATATAGTTGCTCAGTCAGGATAGTTTCTTTGCCATACCTGCAGGCAGAACTTTCTCTGGCCCTCAGCCTCTTGGTTTGGCATCTGCCCTGCTTGGGCAATGTTACCAAACTTCTTTTAAGGCTTCCAGTAAATGCCCACCAGGCATACCATTCCACTGGAAGGCTAATCCTGAAGGCATTTGGCTCCAGCTAAAAGGGTCAGCCCATCCAGCTTCCCCAATTAAGTGCCCAGAGGCACCCCACTCAGTAAGCCAGACTCCTGCTCAAAATCATTTGCTTTACTTGCTCTGTTGCCTGGGGAAGTCTATCATTCTGTCTCATGCTATGTCTCCTGGTTCTTTTGTTCCTCTTGTCAAAACTGCCTCCTGGATCAAGTAGATTCAGTGCTCAGGGATCTCAGGGTCCAAAAGACACACTCTGCTCCTGTCTCTTCTCTCTTGGTGGTAGTGAGATTCCTTCTTACTGATTCTGAGATTGGCTCATTTTATACCCAGCAGGATGGCAATCACAATGAACTGTTAACTGTCATGCACAGTATAAACATATAATCTAATCAGTTGCTTCTCCCACCTTCTTACTCCCAAACCCATCAGGAAACCAAGGTGGATTGGTGGGAGAAACAAAGGCCATGACTCTCACATTCACTCTCATTTACTGCTATGAAATCAGTTCTGTGGAAGGGTCACAAGGAAGAGACGAGTCAGTCATGGTGTAGTATAGCACTGATGAAACATACAACTTTCCTCCACTTCCTTAATGCTTCCTCCCCACCCCACTATCATGACCTCAGTTCTGCCTTACAAATCCGGCTAGACCAGAGCATATGCACAGGTACAGATAGAGCTGGAAACACAGGGAATCCAAGACAGATAACCTCTCAGGACTGATATTGAGAGTAGCAATACCAGGAGAGTAAGGGGAAGGTGGGGGGACAAAGGGGGAACCTATCACAGTGATCGATATATAACCCCCTCCCTGTGGGACGGACAACAGAAAAGTGGATGAAGGGAGACATCAGTCAGTGTGAGACCTGAAAAAATAATAACAATTTATAATTATCAAGGGTTTGTGGGGAAGGGAGAGAAGAAAGTGAGGAGCGGATACCAAGGGCTCAAGTAGAAAATGTTTGTAAAATGGATGGATGGATGGATGGATGGATGGATGGATGGATGGATGGTGATAAGAGCTGTATGAGTCCCCAATAAAATGATATTTTTTTAAAAGAAAGAAATTAATTCTGAGTCATGGTGACCCTATAAAACTGCAAAGAACTTCCCCTTTGGGTTTTCAAGGCTAACTCTTTAAAGGAGTAGAAAAATTTCATCTTTCTCTGAGGAGCAGCTGGTGGTTTTGAACTGCTGACCTTAGGGTAAGCACCTCAATGTGTAACCACTCTGCCCCAGGGCTCCAAGACTATGGCTCTGGATTCAAGAGCCATATTAAATAATGCACTGCATTGCATAGGGTCATGTGTGTCAGAATTGACTTGGTGGCATTGAGTTTTTTATACCACTGAGAGGAACCTTGCTGGCACTGTTGAGGAAAGCATTGGGCTGCTCACTGCAAAGGCACTGGTGTCTCAAGGGGAAAAAGGAGAGGCTACCTGTTCCTGTAAACATATAAAGTCACAAATGCTTTATAGGGGTCACTATGAGTCAAAATAAACTCAACGACAGTGAGCTTTTGCTTTATCATACTACTGCTCTAAGACATTCTTTTTTTTACACTCCTAAATTTACTCCTAACTTTTTTTTTTACTTTACCTAAAGCAACATATGACACACTGGATCACTTTTCCTTTTTTCTTTACGTTTAGTATGCCTTTTATTTGAACATCTTCACATGAGCATTAGAGAGTAGTAACACCAGCAAATTACATGATGCAACATTACTAATGATAAGATGTATCCTCCCACTTCCTGCACACAACCCCCACCCAGCCCCCCCAAAAGTGGTTCTTTCTCAAATACAATTTGAGTCAAGGACTACCTGTATATAAGATTTTTAAGTTGGCCATATTTTAGGTATCCAATTCAATGTCTTTAATTACTGTATTCATAATAATTTGAAACCATTATTATTATCTATTTCTAAAATATCTCTATACCCAAGCAGAAACTCTGTCTCTCTTAGACAATAATTCCCTATTCTCCTTTGAACCCAGTCCCTATTCTATTAGCCTCTAATTTGCTTCTTGTCTGTATGCATCCACCTGTCCTGTCCTAGATATTTCATACGAATGGATTTATATAGTATTTGTCCTTTTGTATCTCTCTTACTTCACACAGCATGTAATGTTCTAAGAGTTTGTGTGGTGTCTTGTTTTTGTTTTGGTGTCTTGTATCAGATCTTTTTCTCTTTATGGCTGAATAATGCTTCATTGTGTATATACATACGTGTGTATGCATTCATCTGCTGATGGACACGGGTTGTTTCTTCCTTTTGGGTATTGTGAAAAGTGCTGTAATGAAAATTGATTTTGAAGTGTATGTTTGATATCTTTTGGTGTATGAGGAATGAAATTGCTGGATCGTAAGGATATTCTGTTTAACTGATGGAGGATCCTCCAAAATGTTTTTCACAGTTGCTGTACCATTTTTCATTCCTGCCAACAATGGATGAAGGTTCCAGTGTCTCTACATCCTTGCCAATACTTGTTATTTTCAGTTTTTCTGAAAATACTTGTCCTATTGGATGTAAAATATATCTCATTGTAGGTTTGATTTTTCATTTGTTCCTTAATGACTAATGCTAAGTGTCATTTTATGTACTTAAGGAACCTTGGTGACACTGGGTTAGGCATTAGACTGCTAGCAGCAGGGCTGGCAATTTAAACATACCATCTGCTTCACAGAAGAGAGATGAGACTGTCTGCTGCCGTACAAAGTTTACAATTTTGGAAACTCCACATAGTGTTGCTGGAAGGTAGTATAGACTTGATGGCAGTGGGTTTGGGTTTATTGGCCACTCATATTTCCTATTTTAAAGGCATGTCTATTTAGATCATTTGACCATTTTGTAATTGGGCTGCTTGTCTTTTATCATTAAGTTGTAGCCTCCCCCCATCCTACCCCCTCCCCCATATTTGGGACAGTCAGTAGACCCTGATCAGATAATGCTTTTCAAATGTCTTCTTCTTAAGTAGGGTGTATTTTTTACTTTCTTTATAATAATGCTCTTTGATGTAAAAATACATTTCATATTCTACCTCCTAGTGTGGCACTTTGAGCCCGCTAGGCATTGCATGAGAGAAAGAGAAATGTGGCTGCTCCCATACAGATAAACAACCTCGGAAACCCAAGGAGCAGTTCTACCATGTGACCAAAAGAACTGGATGATGCCTTGTGAGATGTAGTCAATTATTTAATGTGTCCATATGTCTATAATGTGTCCTTATGTCCTTAATACCTTAATGTGTCCCTCTATGTGTGTCGTTATAATCCCATTTGGGGGAGAGTTCTCTGCTGTAGAAATGGACAGAATTAAGGTGGGATTACATTTCTGCCTTAGTTTAGGGTGTGAACCAAGTTACACCCTTGATTGGTGGAGTGGGGGGTGGGGGGTATGGCCTGCTGAGGACAGAATCTACATCTGAAACCATTCTTCTGTGCTTAAGAACCATCTCAGGAGCAGGAGCACAGAAGGAAATCCCAGGACATCACAAGTGGAGCGTGGTCAAGATCTCTGTCTGAAGTAGCAGAGGCCGGCACCAGAGGCACCAGTAGCTATGTCCTAGAGACCCTGGGACAGAGCAAAGGAGCTAGGCTAAGATCAGAGACAGAGGCCAGGAGACCATGAGGCAGAGCAGTAGGTGGACTTCCTGACCAAGGGAGCCAGAAGCCATGGGACCATAAGACTGAGAGGCTGAGGACTAGAAAGGAACTGCAAGCTGAGGAGAAATGCTGATTAAGATGAATGCCTATCTCTGTACTTTTTACTGAGCCTGAGTTACCTGTTAGCTTCCCTAATTACACCCCCACCCCCATGATAATGGTGTGGAGAGGGGAGGACCATATCTTTCCTACTCTGGCTTCCCTGTTTCCCTTAAGGTAGAGATCAGGCATGCCTGCACCCTTCATCTTTTTTTTAACCAATTCTGACACCAATTACACTCTGCTTCTATGGTGGATTCTATAATACACTGCAATTGTCACACAGAATTCACAGTTATTAGGCAAGATGATAAGTTGGCACAAATCCGGATCAGTACACAGTAAGAATACAGTCATTGGTCCATAGCATCACCTCTCTTTAGCCAGCAGCAAGTCTCTTTCTCTGGTCTTCAGCCTCCCAGCCATGTGGTCCTTTGGCCATTGCCTCCTTGGGCCTGTTGTTCTCTCTCACAGTCTCATAATCTCAACACTGCTCCTCTGTTCTGTCTCATGGATTCCTTACCTTCAGCCTTTGGCCTTGGCCTAGTTCCTTTGTTTTTTCCCATAATCCCTATGCCATAATGTCTGGTGCCTCTGGCCTCACTTCAGACAGAGATGTCGAACATTCCCTACTTCTGATGGACCTGGGGCCTCTCTCTATGTCCAACATGGTTTTTATACACAGAGGAATGGCTTTGATAGAGGCATGGTTTTTGTCAATGAGCTGGCCATACCTTCAAGGAAACAAAGGGTGTAACATGTTTCACACCTTATATAAAGTCACCATAATGCTGGTCATTGTTAGAGCAGAGAAGTTCCTCCAAAATGAGATAATAGCCACAGGCCTGGAGTCCTAAACATATAATGCATTACATAAGGAATTATGGCTAGAAGGGCCATATTAATTGATTACATCTCTCCCCATAATTGTGAGTTTTGCCTGTGAATTCTATGTGGTCATTGCAGTGAATTCTTGAACTCAGGATAGAAGTAGAGTGCCGTGGGAGGAAGTCATTAGACTAGGCAAAGAAGATGGAAGGTGGAAGCATGTCTAACTTCTGCCTCATGTCAGTAGAAAAGTTCCTGTACTGTTTACTGCACCCAGCTGCCATTACTGAACATTATAATCATTACATTCTATAGAAGAATCCTAATTGGGTAGGTGGGGAGGAGGGCAGTGTAGAACAGAATTTCAAATTCTCATGGATTTTATATATTCACCCAACAGGGCTAGATAGGCCCCTAGAACTTGCTCCCTGAAATAACATTTAAAACTTAAATAACCCCTGAAATCTTCCTAAAGCCCAACTATAGTTTAGCTTAACTAGGTAAAAATATTTGCGTGCTAAGCTCTTTAATAACTATCTATGTGGGATTAAGTGATAGCAGCAACTTGAAAGTTCAGATAGGAACCTTGGGGACCAGTGAATTTGTATGTTAATGGAGGAAACTACTCAGAAAAGAAAGGTAAGAATGATTGTTCATACAGCTCAAAGAGGTAATCATGGTCCCTGAATTATACTTGTAGAAACAGTTAAATATATTTATTTTTAGAGTATTGCAGTTGCAAAAACAAAATTTAATTGTTTTTCATTTTGATGAAGTCCAATGTACTGTTATTTTCTAATTTTGACTGTTTAGTATTGTATGCCAGAATCCATTGGCAATTCTAAACCGATTCACTCCTTTGGCTTTTTCCTAAGAAATGTATAGTTTTGCCCCATCTACTTGGGTTATTGGTCTATTTTTAAAGTAATTTTTATATATTGTGTGAGGTTCATTCTTTTGCAATTTCAAATTCAGTTACTAATACAGAATTTGTTGAAGAAACTATTCTTTCCTTATTGAATAGTCTTGGCAACTTTGTCATAAAGCAGTTGGCATGGGAGCTTATTTATGGACTTTGAATTCTTTTCTGTTGCTCTATATGTCTATCCTTATGCCAGTAATATAAATTTTTATCATGGTAGTTTTGGACTCGGAAATGTGAATCCTCCATTTTATTGTTTTTCAGTGGCCATTTGAGGCCTCTTGAAATTCTAAATGAAATTTAACATTGGCTTGCCCATTTGTTCCAAAAAGGCAAAAAAGCACTGGAAAGCATTGGATCAGTAGCTCCCAAAATGTAATACTGCCATCTTCACAGTAGCAAGTCTTCTTATCCATGAACATGAAATGTCTTTTATTCATTTCCTTTTTGGTTTTCTTTAATGTTACATTTCTCTTTTTTTAATTAAATACTTTTATTGGAGGCTAATACATCTCTTATCATAATCCATACATTCATCCAGTGTGTCAAGCACATTTGCACATATGCTGCCATCATTTTCAAAGCATTTTCTCTCTACTTGAGTCCTTGATATCAGCTCATCATTCCCCCTCCCCCTGAATCCTTGATAGATTATAAATTATTATTTTCATATCTTACATCATCTTCTGTCGCCCTTCACTCACTTTTCTGTTGTGCGCCCCCCTGGGAGGGGGTTATATGTTGATCCTTGTAATGGATTCCCCCCCCTCCCACCTTCCCCTAATCCTCCTGGTATCTCTATTCTCATTGTTGGCCCTGAGGGCTTTACTATCCTGGATTCCCTGTGTTGCAGGCTCTTATCTATAGCAGTGTGCATGTTTTGGTCTAATCTGATTTGTAAGGTAGAATTGAGGTCATGATAGTGGGGTTAAGGAAGCATTAAAGAACTAGGGAAAAGTATGTTTCTTGGGTGCTATGCTGCACCCTGACTGGCTCATCTCTTCCTCGTGACCCTTCTGTGAGCAGATGTCCAATTGTCTACAGATGGGCTTTATGTCTTCTCTCCATGCTCCCCTCCCCACCCCCCCCAACCATTCACATTGGGTATGTTTTTGTTCTGGGTCTGGGTTTTGTTCAGAGATTAAGATTGCTACCTCTACTCTTTTTGAATTGCCATTTGGTTGGTATATTTCTCTCCAACCTTTAATTCTCAGCCTGTTTTTGTCTGTGATTTTGCGATGTGTCTCCTGTAGGCAGCAGATGATGGGTTATGTTTTCTAAGCTTGTCTGCTAGCCTCTGCCTTTTAATGTTTAAGTTCAGGCCATTGATACTGTGTTATTACATCTTATCTATGGACTCTGTGGTGTCATCTTATACCTTTTGTATTGGGTGTTTTCCTACCTACCTATCTTATCAGTGTGTGTGTGTGTGTGTGTGTGTGTGTGTGTGTGTTTCATTCTTGCCTTCTTTCCACCATTAAGCTAAGGCTATATTGGGGGTGGTTTTCTCTTTGTTGCCCTCTGGCTGGAGTTGTTCTATGTGACGGTGTCTTATTTATGCTTGGTGAGTGTTGATCATCCCCTACTGGGTCAGCAAGGATCTTTTGTAGGGCTGGGTTTCTTTTTACATATACTTTGACTTTTTCCTTGTCTGGGAAGACTCTTCTCCATGCTCTTACTCTTCTACTTTACTTGTCTGGGAAGACTCTTACTTCTCCATAATTTGGCTGGATACAGTATTCTTGGATTTGCATTATTTTCCTTCAATTTTTGGAAGATGTTACTCCACTCCCTCCTCTTGTTCATCGTGTCCGCTGATAAGCCTGAACATATTATTTGGGTACCTTTATAAGTGACTATTTGTTTTTCCCTAGCTGGTCTTATGATTTTTCTCATTTTCCTCACAGGTGGATAATTTAACTATTATCTTGGTGCCTTCTTTTTTTTTTTTTAACATTTTATTAGGGGCTCATACAACTG
>NW_022111373.1:9293571-9301118 GCF_000313985.2 Echinops telfairi
AAATATTTGATTTACAAATAAGGAATCCTACTTCGCGGAATTTCATTTATCATGGTAGGGTCTAGAACCAATTAACCGTGATAAACGAGGGTTCACTGTATTCTGTTATTTGGAATGTGAGTTGGATAGTCCTCTCACGGGATGCTGGTCAGGTAGTTGTGGGCCCACGAGGATGGCGCTTCACTGGCTGATCTCATGGTGATGTGTCCCATGGGGCTTGGAGCACCTCGAATGGCATGTGTTGTTTCCCTCTTCAACTGGAGGGCTGCGAAGGGCGAGCTGGTGTGACCCTCTTGGTGTAGAGCACGTGTATGGCAGGTGAAATTCCAGTTCCTCCAGTTACTTGTAGGGCCTTTGGGGTGTAGATGGGAGTTCCTTCAGCTGTTTGAAGGGGAGATTCCCCCTGAGTTTGGGGTGCAGCGGAGGGCAGGCGTGATTTTCCCAGTTGCATGTAAATCCAACAAGTGTGGGCGGGAGCTCCCCCAACTGGGCAGTCAGACTTGCCCTAGGTGGCGGGGCGTGACCTGGAGGCTGGTACTGGCTTGTGAAAGGAAAGAAAGGGGGAAGAGAAAAAGGAGAAAACAAAGATAAGCGCAGAAATAAAATAACTAGCACACACACAAAATGCAAAGACAACAAAAACAAAGAAACAACAAAAAAGCTGAGCTTGCTGAGCCAGTGGTGGGAAAGAGAGAAAAGATAAAAGAAGAGGAAAAAAGAACAAAAAGCAAAAGAAGAAGAAAAATAAAATAAGATAAAGAGATAGCTGAGCCCCGTTCCATGCCATGTACAGCACTGCCTCTTGTCGTGTGCAGCACTGCCACCGGGAAGGCTGGAGCTCTCCCTTTCTGGGTGGGAGGAGTTGCCCTAGGCAGATGGTAGTGGTCCGGAAGCCAGCAGTGGCATGTGAAAGGAAAGAGAGGAGGGAGAAAAGAAGAAAAAAGAAAGAAAAGAAAAACTGGGCCCACTGAGACCAACTACAGTGAGAAAGAGTGAAGGGAGAGAGAAGAAAGAACAAAACAATGAGATAGTTGAGCCCTTATCACCTGACATAGGGCTGGAGGAGTTCCAACCCTGCCTCAAGGTTGCAGGGGTCGATGCTGGTTGTAATTACCCTTGTAGGAAAGATCACAGCAGAGGTCAGGCAGCGGTTCCTGCAGCAGTGTTGAGCCCTGGAGATCACGGGTATAGCTCTTAATTCATTTCTTTCAGCAATACTTTGTTGTTTTCAGCATACAAGTTTTTATTTCCTTTGATAAATCTAGTTTTAGATGTTTTTCTTTTAGAATACTGTTAGACATGTGACTTGGTTTATTGTGCCAACCTGACCAATAAACACATGTGGAATTAGTTGAAGGGTGGACGGATAAATGGCTCAGTGAGTCTTGCCTTTCTAGTTCTCGGGTCTCTTGCTTTGTGGTTTGGGCAGCACTGCGTTGGGATGTTTTTTTGATGTGTGCTTAACCTTTATATAAAACTCTCTCTTATACATGAGTTTCTGTGGATTTGTTTTTCTAAAATACCCAGACTAATACAAAATGAAACCGTATTTTGTTTATTTTGGAAACAACTGGTTTTTATACATTGACCTGGTGTCTTCACTTTCCTATCGTTTGAGAATATACCTAGAAATGAAATGTCTTGGTCTTATAATAAATCTGTGTCTAACCTTTTGAGGAACCACCAATCTGTTTTTCATTTAAAACGGCACCATTTTACATACCTACTCGCAGTGCACGAGGACTCCAGTTTCTCTAAGGCATTTCCAACACTTGTTCGTTTACATTTTCTTGTTATTAGCCATCCTGGTGGGTGTGAAGTGGTATCTTGTGGTTTTGCCAAACTGTTTTCGTAAGTCTACTTTCCTTGATGCATGTGGTCACTAAAGTCTCTGTTTCTGTAGTTTATATACAACTAGTGTTTTGACAAGGAGTCTTGGATCAATAATACAGTGTTTGGCTGCTAACCTTGAACCAACCCCATTCCATGAAAGAAAAAAAATGTAGTGACTGCTCCCATAAAAATTATAGCCTACTTTGTTGTATAGGGTCTCTATACGTAGGGATAGACACTAGTACACAACAACAATACTTTGACAGATTTCCTTAAATATCAGGAGTTTAAAATAGAAAGGAAGCAAAAACCACATCCACACCTCTCACAGCCCCTGCATATTGGCTCTGTATGGAGACTCCTTCAACATTTAGTCAGGCTTACATTGGTTTTAGAGATCAGTCCAAGGTGAAAGCTTTGAGTCTTCTTAGGCTTTTTCCTGAGCATGCATCTTGGCCCTGGGCCCTAATTTAATTTAATCCCAAAGCCTTAATTTCCAAAGAAATTTCCTAGCTTTTATTCTGGGACTTTAGGTAATCTATTGTCGGTCTAAACCTTAATAGTTAACCTCTTGTGTCTACAGGTTGTTATCCTTATGGTTTTCTAAAATAATGCATGCTCTTTTCTGGTCTAAGTGCAAATGAGTTTAGTGAAACAGACAAGGACCTTGCTTCAACCCTTCAGATAGTCCCCAGACAGGATAAAGCCAACTTGCACTTTAATTTGTGAACAAAGTTTGCTCTGCTTCCTCAGGGACCTTAAACTTGTGTTTCAGAAGGGAGCTAAATAGGTAGGCAAAAGCAAGTAAAAGCATCCCAAAGCTTTCCTGCTCTTTTTAAGTGACCATTTTCCTGATTCAGCATTTCTGGGTTGCTGCGTGCCTTTGATTTTTGTAGAGATATGGCAGAGCTGGTTCTGACAGTTTGTGCTTTTGAATGCTTCTGTCAGGGGACAGCAGTTTGAAGCTGCTTTTTCTACTCCTCTGCTGGCAATGCTCCTTCAGAGTAATCTTTTAAAGAAGCTATTTTCTTGTTTTTACAAAAGAACAACTGTTTTGTTTTATTTCCTGTATTACACACAGGATAAAAACATACAAAACCCAGTTGTATAGCTAATCTCATCAGAACAGTGACAGTATCCCAGGAAACCAACATGTGTATGGCCCTTTTTCCCTCCCTCCCTTCCTTCCTTGCCTGACTGTGATGCCCCCTCCCTGCCTTCCACAACCCAACCTTGCCTTCAAAGTTTACTTCTTTGGGTGTGAAAATCACTTTCTGTTAGCGATTTTATTTTTCTTTGTAATAATGGTGTCATGAAGTATTTGTTTTTATGAGATTAACTCTTTTGCACATAGTGTCTTCCAAATGCGTCCATCTCATGAGATATTTGACAGTTTCATTATTATTTTATAGAGATGCACACTATCTTGCTTAAAAGTTTTCAGTGTCTCCTTTCTAGTACAGAAACTGGAAAGTACCATAGAATGGCACATCTGACCCTTCATCTGCTGTGTACCCTGACCTGAGCTGCACTAGCTTTCTTATGTTTTATTGAATATATTAACCTTGTCCAATCCTCTGGCCCAGTGTAGTTGAATAAAAAGACAATATAAGCCACATTTGTAATTTTAAATCTTTAAATAGCCACCTTTTAATAAGTGCAAAGACAGATGAATTCATTTAAATAATATATTTAATCCAGTGTGTCTTCAGTATATATTCACGAGATATTTTACATATTCTTATTTGTACTAAGTCTTTGAAATCCAAATTGTATCTTCTTACACTTATTAAACCAAACCAAATCAGCTGCCTTACAATAGATTCTGACAAACAGCAATTTGGTAAGGTAGACAGATTGCCCCAGACTGTTTTTGAGGCCGTAATCTTTATAGGAAAATAGACCGCCTCATCTTTCTTCCAAGAAGGTAATGAATAGCCCTGTGCTTAACCCAGGGCACTACCAGGGCTCCCTTTTATATATTCCTTTTGTCTCAGTTTGAAGTAGCTATACATGCCTGTCACTTTACCATAGTGTTATGGCTTGTGTGTTACTATGGTGCAAGAAGCTATGCTACTGGCCATCAGATACCAGCAGGTTTACCTATGGTGCTCAGGTTTCAGGCAAGCTTCCAGAATAAAATACATTAGAAAAAATAATTTGGTAATCTACTTTTTGTTTTTCATTAAGCATTTTATTGGGGGCTCTTACAGCTCTTATAACAATCCATACATCTGTTGTATTAAGCATATTTATACATATGTTGTCATCATTATTTTCAAAACATGTCCTTTCTACTTGAACCTTTGGGATCAGCTCCTTCACCTACGTTTCTGTTGTTCCGATCATTGCAATTAGTTCCCTCTTCCTTCCCCTCTCTCTCCACCATCCCCCTACTCTCATGGTATCGTTATTCCTATTATTATTCCTGAAGGGTTTATCTGCCTTGGATTCCATGTGTCGAGAGCAATTATCTGTTACCAGTGTACATGCTCCGGTCTAGCTGGAATTGTAAGGTAGAACTGGGCCATGATAGTGGGCGGAGGAAGCATTAAAGAAGTAGAGGAATCTTGTGTGTTTCATAAGTGTTATAATGCAGCCTGATTGACTTGTCCCTTCCTTTTGACCCTTCTGTGAGAGGATGTCCAATTGCCTACAGAGGGCTTTGGGTCTCCTCTCCGAACCCCCTCGTCCCATCAATCTAGTTGCTTTTTTAGGGTCTTCTAATGCCTATCTAACCTGATCCTAGAGGAAAAGAAGTTTAAAGAAGCTCTGAGAAACAGGTTTCCTTATGTGGTACTTTTTGGACCCTACATAAATGTGTTTATATTTGTTGCAAAAAGCTAAGAGATGCATATAGTGAAACCATTGTTTTCCCCTTTATTCAACCATGGAACCCATTTTTCTCAAGTTAATACATAAATTTTATCTCCTGGAATAGTATTACAGAAAGTGTATAATAATCTCCTTGCTTTAATTTACAATTTACATTAGCCATATGATGTTGAACATCTTTTATGCATTATTTTCCATCTGTATACTGTCTTTGGTGAAGTGTTTATTCAGATCCTTTGCAAATATTTTAATTGGATTTGTTTGTTTATTTTTTGAGTTTTAAGAATTCCATGTGCATTTGGGATGCAAAGGCTTATCAGATGTGTTTGCACATAAAATTTACTCAGTTTACTTTCAGTTCACACTTTCTTCTACAAAAGTATTTCCCAAAGTGGGCAAAAAGACTGCTTCCGAAGGGGTTGCTGGAAGAATCTAGTAGGAAGCTTCAACAGCAGATACCGTGCATACTATTCTGAGGAGCCCGGTAGTGCAGTGGTGATGTGTTGGTGTGCTAACCAGAAGACTAGCAGTTTGAAACCTCCAGCCGCTTCTCAGGAGAAAGATGAAGCTTCCTGTTCCCATAAAGATTTATAGTCTCCCTTGTCCAATAGGTTGCTATGAGTCAAAATCAACTCCATAGCAGTGAGTTGTTTTAAAAAATACTTTATCCTGCATTATGGGCTAATTGTACAAAAAATTTGAATCACCAGGGGGGCACTGGGTACTTTGTTTCTTTTCTTTTCTTTTCTTTTCTTTTTCTGAAAAGGAGGCAGTAGGCCAAATAAAGTTGGGGACCTGTTTTGCAGAGTACGCTTTAGGGTCTTCATGTAAACCATGGCTCTTCCCTATTAGACCTTAGAATTTAAATTTTGTCGCTTTAATAATGACCATTGACTTGTCAGCATCCTCTTTAAGAATGAAAACTATTTCTTCAGAGAAAGACTGAAGAATCTTTTGATCTTTTAGCTCTCCTGCTCAAATGACCTAGCCTACCATTATTAGAAAGGCATGCTTATGACCTGGTTTCTTTATGTGTAGTGTTTTTGTTTTTAATTTGTGGTAAAATATAAAATCTTCTGAGCCAACGTATTACACTTAGTTCTTATCATCCTAAAATATGTTTGCTAAAAAGATTCTAACAGGTTAGAAATGAGGTTCTACAATAATGTGCATAAAAATTTATTGTAGAAATTTCAGTGCATCACATACTTCTAGAAAGCTAAAGTTTGATATTTAGAGTAATTTGAATTATTTTTCTTCTTTAGCTTCCTGCTGATCTCACCAAGATGCACCTCACAGACAACCCTCATCCACAGGTGACCCATGTGTCTTCCAGTCAGTCTGGGTGTAGCATCGCCAGTGACTCTGGGAGCAGCAGTTTATCTGATATCTATCAGGTAATAACTCAGGATTTGTGTGATGCGTGTGACTTTTTTCCCTTTCTTTTTAAATATACCATATATATTCGAATATAAGCCAACCTGAATATCTGCAGAGGCACCTAACTTTACCACAAAAACTGCATTAAAAATGTGCTGGGGGGAAAATGTGCTAAAAAACTCGGCTCATACACGAGTATATACGGTATTTATTTTAAAACTAAGCATTTTAGTGGAGCATTCTTATCACATGCCACAAATAAGTCTGAAAATAAATACAATGTTAAATACAATGTAAACAGAAGTATTAGTAAATCATATGTAATAGTGTCCTTCACAAGGCTCTGAATCTGTGTTCTGGGAAATCAGCAGTGTTCAATGTTGTTGAGAGTTCTGTTGGCTCAACTGGTTAAGTAAACAGCAACTTACCAAAAGGTTAAAGCTTAGGACCTGCCCAGTAGCTGCAAGAGAAAGATGGAAAGATCAAATTCTGTAAAGGCTGGGAAACTCTGTTCTCTCATATGGGGCCAACTGTGAGTTCAAATCAGCCCCGTAACACCTAAAAATATAGAATCACAAAAGATACAGTATCACTGAAAGGAGCTAGCTCCTTGATGTTCCTGGGTAAGTGAAAGAGTATTGCTATCTGGGCTCCAGGTCACCCCACACAGGTTTATTCCAAACAAAACATGTTTTAACTTGCAATCAGTGAATGGCTACATACAAATTCTCTTAACACATTTCGTCTTGTGAGGGTACCTTTAAAACAAACTTCCAGTCAAAGCAGTGGTTTCCAAGGATACTTGCTGGGCTAATGAAATTCAAAGGAGACCAGTCAGCTGGGAAGGTGGTGATGACTTTTTCAGGGAATCTCAAGGCAGCATCTGGATAGATTTTATCAAGTACATAGAATAATCACAGGGCCTGATGGGAACAAGATTTAAGAACGCTGGTGCTTCGTTGATGAGAAGAAGGCCAGAAAAGTTGCTCCAAGGAGACATTTTTCCAATTCCAGACAGTGCACCTGTTAACTCCTCCGTGGTGATAAGGATTGCATTGGGCCATCACATTCCATCCACCCTCGCTGTCAGACTCTTTGTTCCCAGAACTCAAGGAGCATTGAAAAGAAACACAATTTGAGTCCCTTGAGGATACCCAACCTGCCTTTTTGTCATGATGTAAATCAGAGGATAGAATTAATTGGGGAAGGGTTGGAGTTGGAAACACTGCTTTCCAAAGTATGTGGACCTAGATGAATGATCACAATAGCTTCACAATTTGATATTTTGTTTAATAACGATTTCTGCTTTGTAGCAATACTTCTTGACATTCCCTTGTATGTGCATGTGACTTTTTCTTTTTTCTTTTTAATCGTTTTATTAGGGGCTCATATGACTCTTATCACAATTCATACATACATCAATTGTGTAAAGCACATTTGTACATTCATTGTCCTCATCATTCTCAAAACATTTGCTCTCCACTTAAGCCCCCGGCATC
>NW_022111373.1:9302057-9314491 GCF_000313985.2 Echinops telfairi
CTTTGTCTTCAGCGGATGTGTTGGAAGGTGACCATCATAGAGTGCCAATTTAATAGAAGAAAATATTCTTGCATTGAGGGAGTACTTGAGTGGCGGCCCAATATCCTTCTGCTACCTTAATACTAGACCTATAAATATAGGCACATAGATCTATTTCCCCATCCTCATATATAAATATATTTGCATATGTACGTGTCTTTATCTAGACCTCCTTAAATGCCCTTTGCCTCCTGGCTCTTTCCTCTATTTCCCCTGACCTTCCTCCTGTCCCACTATCAGTGCATGTGACTTTTTTACCCCACCAAGTATCTTGTGCTTCCGAGTCTTAGATGGTCACACTTTTTTTTTTTCAATAAGGATATGAAATTCAGACATCAAGTCTTTGTTTGAAATATACTTCATAAACGGTTTCAAACTTGCCAGCCTAATTAAAGAAATGATCTGCCTTTTATGGTTGATTATGTAAAGTGCAGCAGTGTGTGGGTATGGTATTCGTCTTAGTTTCTTTTCTCCAGGGAAGTTGGTATATGTTACTTGCTTTATTAAACAAAATTAGTAAAACGATCTTTAAACAACTGAATGAAAACTTACAAAAAAGGTGCATTTTTATTACTAATATATAAATCTACACGTAGACATGATAGAGAAAATTAGGGTTGCCTTTATACAAGGAGACCTCAAAAAGTTCATAAAAAAAAAACGGAATTAATAGATCATTGAATTTTCACTTGAACTTTTTTAGTGCCCCTCCTATTGTCAGCATTCTTTTATTTTAATATGATGTAAAGTTTAGTGGGTATAGTTATGAACTTCTTAATTACTAAAACCCCAACAGGGTTAATCACAAACTGAGTTTTTCAGTAGCAATAAAAAAAGGATACAAAGAGAATTGTCACTTAATTCTGCTGAGATTGGACCCAGGTTTTGTTCTAGACATTGCAGAGTTTTAGGATTGTGGTCGTGGACTTCTATGATAGCGCCTGTAGTGGGACATCTAGGGAGCAGCTCCCGGAGGCCAATTCCTTTTGTCCAGTTGATTATGTAACTACCGTGACATGAAACAGCTTTAGCAAATGACTAGAGAATACAGGATACTGCACAGGTTGCTTTGTTCAGGAATTCAGCTGTGCTGTGTATTCCAGGGCTATCCAGTTTCTATTATACTTCATATTTTAAAATGTGGACCCCATATCTCATTTAAAATTTTCTCATAGCTACATAAAAACAAAAATAGGGAAATTTTATTTTAATAGTATATTTTATTTAACCCAATATATCCAACATGCTATCATTGTAGCTTGTAATCAATGTTAAAATTATATGATACAGTACTGCGCAGTGTTTCAGGAATGTACATAAGCTGACACACTGGCAACTAGCCACAACAAATCAATTTTTTAAACTGAGTTGGTTTTATTTTGTTTGTCCCAAACTGTAATATTTAATATTAAAACAAACAAAACCTCAATATTATCAAGTCACTTCTGACTCACAGCAACCCTATAGGGGAGGGTAGAACTGCCCCTGTGAGTTTACGGGAGTAGAAACCCTCATCTTTCTTCCAGTGAGCAGCTAGCTGGTGATTTTGAACTGCTGGCCTTGTGGTTAGCAGCCCAACTCATACCACTATGCCATCAATGCCACCAATGCCACCAATATTTGATATCGTCATCATATATTTTATAATATTTATTAAAATAACAACTAAAAATTATGCTTCTTGTTTATTTATTTTAACCTTCTCTTTAAAAGCCTACCTAACCTAGGCTTAGCTTCCAGAACAGAAAGAACACATTTATGGAATGACTAGTGTCACCAAATGAGGTCTGGAGCTTAGTTAACAGTAACATACCAAAATCAGTTTCTGGTTTCTCACAAAAACGTCCCATGTCGTGTAAGTTGCTAACAATTTGAATATTTACTGAATTCAGTTATTCCAACTTACTAATTATGAAGAACCAAATGAAATGTATTACCATAAAATTTTACAATTAATCAGAGACCATACATAATTGTCAAGAGTACAATCTTAGGTATTTTCAAACTTCAAAAGGAAATAGATACTGGTCTATGTACATATATTTATATGTTATGTATCAGGGTAGCAGATGGACATTGGGCCTCTACTCAAATCCTCCCGTAACACAAGAACACTTTGTTCTAATAACCTGGCATTATGTGATGCTCACCTTCCCAACACAATCACTGAAGACAAAATGGGTGTATAGGCTAATCTGGTGAAGAAAGCTGATGGTGCTAGGCTATTAGAAGATATAGTGTCTGGTGTGTTAACGACTTGAAGTTAAACAAGTGGTCATCTAGCAGGGAAGCAACACAGCCCACATAGAAGAAGCATACCAGCCTGTGTGATCACGAGGTGTCAGTTGGATCAGGCAGTCATCCGAAGACCCAAAACAAACAACCGTATCAATGCAAACAAGCTCAGGCTGGAGTGGAGACCCAAAGCCCATCTATAGGCAATTGGGCATATCCCGTCACAGAACAGCCACAGGAAGGGAAGAGTCAGCCAGGTACAGCATAACACCGATGAAATACACAACATTCCTGTAGTTTTTTTAATGTTTTCTCCCCCTTCTTCCCCCCTCACTACTATCATGACCCATTTCTATTTACAATTCTGGCTAGACCGGAACATGTACACTGATAACAGATAAGAGCTCTCGACACACGGAATCCAGGACAGGTAAACCCCTCAGGAGCAGTAATTGGAGTAGCGATAGGGAAGGTAGTAGGAGAAAGGTGGGGGGGGAAATCAATTGAGATGATTGACATATTAAACACCCACCTCCCAGGGGAGAGGACGAACAACAGAAGCATGGGTGAAGGGAGACAGCAGACTGTGAAAGATAAGAAAATATAATTTATCAAGGGATCATGAGGGTGGGGAAGGGAGCAAAAAAAGAGGAGCTGATAGCAAGGGCTCAAGTAGAAAGAAAATGTTTTGAAAAGTACGATGGCAACATATATACAAATGTGCTGATAGAATTGATGTATGGATTGTTGTAAGAGCCCTGATAAAATGATTTTTTTAAAGTTCATAGAGTATGCAGTTAAAAGTGAAAAATGAAAGGAAAAAGTATGGGAAAAGTAAAAGAATATACTGAACAGCAAAAGGAAGACACACAGAATAATATCAGATTGTAAATTATGTGTCCCCACATGTATTTACCAGACTTGAGATTTGAAATTAAAATCCATGGATAAGGTAAATAACATTACCAAACAAATTGCGATGGTTTCCAATCATATTCTCAAGCATTAAGCAAAGGGTGAAATGGTGGCTTAGGGTGCTGGGTCTTTCCCTTGACCTCACAGTATCTTTGTGTAGTACCTATCAAGGCTACAATATACCCATTAGTTACAAATGTACCTGTAATTAAATTGTCAATGTTGTAAGCTTTGCCACAATGGTTGAAGTGGTTTGTGTAGTTAGCTTAATTTTAGACTTTGAGATATTTTGAAAGTGAACCTTAACCCCAAATAACCTGTAATATGATAGCAATATTTTGAGAAATAATGCAGCGACTTTTCATGTGGAGGGTTGGAGGAGAAAGAAAAAGACATCCTTATAGCAATACATTCTAATAGGAAAACAGTTTATGCCATTTGACATAGCCAAATATGTCACTTTGCTTTCATGCATTTCCTTTCTGAGAGTTTTCTCCCTTTAAAAATAAAACCCTTCTCTGCCGAATACTGAATAAATGGTGTAGAGGCCACCGCTGGCGTTCTGCAGCATGAGTAGAGCGGAGACTCTGACTCTGCACCAGCCGATTGCCACAGGCAGAGGTCAGGCGTGCCTCCACTCTGTCCGTCTTTCTGACAGCTGGCTTCCATCAGCAATTGCAGTGGCCACACAGAATTCACAGGCAGTATGTGTGCGTGATTATCGGGGTTGTGTTGTTTTAATTCATGTTCTTTATTTTACCTTTATAGGTTCTATTATGCAATGCAGTGGATACACAGCACTCACAGACAGAATTTATGATTAAAGGGCATATTAAGGAAGTTAACAAGTTGTAATGCCAATGAGAAATGCTCAGAATAGTTGTTTATCAGGACATGTTACACAGTTCTGTCGTACAAACCTATCAGGAAAGCTAAACAAAAATTTTTTTACCATTTGGTCTTGAATTCAGATCTATACTCTATACAAGTATACAAGTATAAAATATATACCCCGTCTCCTAACCTATGAACCATCTTATTATCTGACACTTCCCATTTTATAACATTGGAAAAAATGGACTATCATCTTATTTTGCCCATTAATGATGTATGTCTGGCAGTAATAAATGCCAAAATGTGAGGCAAGAGTAATGCTGACTGTTAACTTGGTTGGGTCATAATTCTCAGCAGTTTGGTAAGAATGCTATGATGTAATTCAGCAGCTATTAAATGCTCAAAGGGGCATACCACTCAGCTATAAGTCTCAACCCGAAAGACATTTAGCACAAGCTCCCTAAATTAAGTGTCCAAGAGGTACCTCACTCCAGTAAGCCTCAGTCCAAAGGCATCAGCTCCACTTCCCTAGGCCAGCAAGTCCTACTTCCTCAATTAAGTGCCTAGAGGCACCCCACTCCATAAGCCAGCCTCCTGCACTAAAGCACTCAGCTTTGCTTGCTCTGTGGGTGGAGAAGACCACCAACCACCCTGTTCTGTGCTCCAGCTTATGATTCTGCTGTTCCTCTGGTTTGTCTTCTAGATCCAGAAGGTTCACTTTGTAGGGATAGCGGGTCCAGAGGATGCGCTCCACTCTTGGCCCTTACTGATAATGAGACCCCTCCTCCTGCTTTTCCCAGGGCTCATTTTATACACAGCAGGATGACACTCCAGAGAATCCTGTTCAAAATTACTCGTAGATGATACCTATCAGTATCTCCCCACAGCTTCTTACCCAGACCCATGCAGGAAAAAGGCCGTTTTGTGGGAGTTTACAGACTTTGAATAGAAGAGCCACATCAAAGAATTCACTGAGGCTTCAGAGGCAAATTAGGAAAGGTCACTGTAAACCAGGATCACAACACCCTTTGGTCCATAGCAGTGTCTCTTTGCACCCAGCAGCTAAGTTTTTTCTGGTTCTCCCTCAGTTACTTGGTGTCTTGGTCTTCACCTTCATGGGCCAGGAAGCCCACCTACTTCTCTGTCTCAAGGTCTGCAGCATGTGCTGCCTCTTTCACGTAAAACAGGGATCTTGCACGCAATCCAGTGGTGGCTATTCTTCTTGATGGTGTCTGGATTTTCTCCTCCCAAGTCTGAGATGCCTCATTCTTATACCAACCAATCCCTTGTATTAGTGTTTTACATGTATTTAAATGGTCCAACCCAGTCATTTGGTGGGAGTATAAAGACATGGATTGAAAAGCACTTCCAAGTAATTGTACTTCACCCTTATGCTCAAATTTCATTTACCATAGTTCGAAAAGGGAAAGTAAGCAAAAAAAACAAACAAACAAAAAAATCAAATGCAGGTAATGGGTTCCAATTTGAATGCTTCAGCATTAAATTTCACTGAAAGTGTGTGTGACCAGGTCAGAATGTTCTTAGACACATGGAAGTACCATGAACTTCCAAAAGAACAAACACATCTTCTTGGGAAGTACAGCCAGAATGCCCCTTAGAGGCCAGGATGGCAAGACTTCGTCTCCTGTACTTTGGACATGTTATTAGGAGAGATCAATCCCTGAAGAAGGACATTGTGCTCAGTAAAGTTGAGGGGCAGCAAATAAGTGGAAGGCCCTCAATAGTATGCAATGATACAGTGCCTGCAACAATGGTCACAAACAAGAACAATGTTAAGGACGATGCAGGAGTGGGCAGTATGTCACTCACTTGTACGTAGAGTCACTGTTGGTTGGAACCGATTTGTCAGACCCTAACAACAACAACTAAAGGAATCAAGAGAGAATAAGAAGTTCCTCTACGTGTTAGGCTTTATTTTTCTATTTTGATTACACCCGAGAGATGAAAAATTGAGTTATTGGCTTTTGGACAAAAACAAAATTACATTTCATCCTTTTAGGAAAAAGGGGGCAAGTGAAAATATTATTTAGGTGAAATTACAGGTGAATAATTTGAGCAAAACAAGGCTAGGAAAAGACAGTGCTCAGCAAAGAGCATGTACACAAAAATAATGTCTACATTAACCAATTTAAAGAACCTGAGGCATACACACTCACTTCACCTACTTTCCTTTTTCTCCTTCTCCTAATTTTTTTCTACATAGGAAGTAAATGTGGTCCTGAAGAGAGAATGTGGGTTGGCCGATCTTTAAACCCATTTACCACTACGTGGAAGGGCGATTCTTCTCTCACAGCTCTCATGCCAGTCTGTCCAGAATTCTGATTCCACATTTCCACTAGATGTCTTCCTGCACTCCACTAACTCGGCCCACCACATGTTCTCCTCACTGATACTACTCATAGTGTACCCATCGCCGTCAGGTTGATGCCGACGCAAAACTGCCCTTTCAGGACAGTGTAGAACTGCCCTGTAAGTTTCTGAAACTATAACTCTTTGTAGGAGTAAAATGCCCATCTTTCTTCCTCAGAGAAATTGCTCGTTTTGAACTGCTGACCTTGTACTTAGCTGTCCAGTGCATAACCACTATGCCCCCAGAGCAACTTTGTCTTTACTAGTCTATTTTTAACCCTATACTTGCATGCCACATTTCAAGCTGAACAGTTGTGTCTTTTCTGAGCCCTGCCCTTTTTCTCATGCTATCACCTGTAGTTCCACCAAGATGGCATTTTTTATTGTCTCCTACTTTTTCCCAATAAGATGAAATGCCCCTTTCTTAGAACCCCACAGCAGTTAGTGCTTTTGTTCTACTTCCTTGTTAGTTGTATAGCTCCTTAAAACTAACTGCCATCGAGTCAAATCTGACTCATAGTGACCTTTTAGGACAGGGTAGAACTGCTGCCTGTAGGTTTCGAAGACTAACTTTACAGGAGTAGAAAGCCTCATCTTTCTCCCATATAGTTCCTTGGGTCTTCATAAACACAAGGGACCCAAAGCCTATCTGTAGGCAACTGGGACATCCCCTTACAGAAAGATCTCGGGGAGGACACGAACCAGTCAGGGTGCAGTGTAGCAACGATGAAACATACAACTTTCCTCTAATTCTTAAATGCTTCCTTGCCCCCACTATCATAATCCCAATTCTACCCTACAAATCCAGCTAGACCAGAGGATGTATACTGGTACAGATAAGAACTGTAAATACAGGGAATCCAGGACATATGGACCCCTCAGGACCAGTGGTGAGAACTGGGTGAAAGGAGACGTCAGACAGTGTAAGACATGACAAAATAATAATAGTTTATAAATTAACATAGGATCATGAGGGAGGAGGGGCAGGGAGTGAGGATAAAAATGAGGCGCTGATACCAAGGGCTCAAGTAGAAAGCAAATGTTTTGAGAACGATGATGGCAACAAATGTACAAATGTGCTTGACACAATGGATAGATGGATGGATTGTGATAAGAGCTGTACGAGCCCCCAATAAAATGATTTTTCAAAAAATAAGTATTATTTATGTGCCATATGATGCGCTACTGAAATAAAGTTTAAGGTTTTCCTTAGTTTGTTTTTAATCTAAAAAAAGCCCAAAAACAATAACTCACTGAGTGGTAAGGCATAAGAGTTGAACTGTATTCTCCTGGAGCAACAAAACCTACAGTTTTTCTGTGGGTAACATTATTTTTTCCACACTATGCTTTTTATTGTAGTTACTTGTAAACTTGACGATATTTTTTTCTCAGAGTAAATTTGTAGATGGTAAATTTATGCCTTATTTTTGTATCCTGTAATACAAATGGACACATTAGCACCTAGGAAATAATCTAGTGTTTTTGTTTTGTTTTGTTTTTAATTGAATTATATTTGAAAGTAGAGCCAATACTGTTTTCCTATGGAAAAGCAGAACCTCTACCAACTCAAACCAAAAACTCACTGTGATTGAGTCAACACCTATTCCTAGCAGCCCTCTAAGCCAGGTAGTAAGTACTGCTCATGCAGTTTTCAGAGACTCACTCTTTACAGGTGTGGAAGGCCTCATCTTTCTCCCACAGAGCCACTGCTGGTTTCAAACTGCTGAGTTAGCAACCCAATGGGTAATCACTGCCACCATGGAGGCTTCACTTTGCCTACCTGCTTACTTTCCTGTGGTGGTTGAGAAGTAGAATCACTCGCACAGTGTACATTTCCAGTATTCTTGTCCGGAGTAGAGACAAAGAGGGAACATGAAAGCTAAGTAGCCCATGAAAAATACTGCACTGAATTACTAAAGATAGAGGTACAAAAAGAAGCAGCACTGAAAATATAAGATACTGGTTTACATTTGTTCTAAATATGAAAATGTGTTCTGGTTAGTTTGTATAACTCTTAATTCCAGCCTGTCGTAACACTCACTGTAGTCTTGTATTTTATCTAGATGCAAACAGGAAGCGGATATCCTTTGGTGGTTTATTTGGGGAAAGCCAAGTCATCAGAAAATCACTTCAGACTGTCTGCCGCACTGAATTATATTTACACATATGCACATAGATGCACTTGTACTGTAGAGAAGGAAAAATGCAAGAAGTCTAATATTTGTTTTATTGGCTCTTTCACCAAAATATTTTTCCCTAGGTGGGCTTACTTAACTCATTAATTATTCTCAGAGCCTGCTTATTCTAGATGATAAAGTGATTGAAAGCTCAGGGTTCAGATTTCCTGTGCCTCACACTTTAATGAATATTAAGTATCTTTAAACCTGAATTTTGGGGTACTGTTTCTTTTTTTCTTTTTGGGGGGAGGGTTACCATTTTTAGATAGCCTTACTTAAGACTGAGGCTTTAATGTTTTTCATCCATACTTTTCCTTTGCTCAGTTTGGTAGCTTCTGTTGCTTGCTCTTCAAGTTCACTTAGCTTTTTCTGTAGATTATATTTCTGTATTAAAATTTCCCATTTGACCATTTAACTTTGTTTATATTTTCTTCTAATCCCCAAGCATTTATTTTCTCAATTTCCCCAGTAATCTCTGATTTCTGGGTCTCTTTCCATTGCTTGATATTTCTCTTGATTTGCATTATATGTAGTACTTCTCATGTCTGGTAAGTTTTTATTTTAAGCTGGACTTTAAGGACCTGGGTTACCTTAGCTTGGTCAAGGAAGTAAACTTTGGACTATGTTATTATTGTTAAGTACCAATCAAATTAATTATTGTTAAGTAGCAATCCAATTCATATTGACTCTATGTATAATAGACCAAAATACTGCCCAGTCCTGTGCCATCCTCACAACTGTTATGTTTGACCTCATTGTTGCAGCCCGTGTATTGATCTACATCCTGAGTATCTTCCTCTTTTTCACTGCCTTTCGACTTTATCTAGTATGATGTCCTTTTCCAGGGCCCAGTCTCTCCTGATAACATGTCGAATGTCACGGTATCCTTGCATCTAAGGTATAGTATTTGCTGTGCGTCTTCCAAGACAAGTTTCAGATGCATCTATTCAACGTTCATATGTATTATGAAGCAATTAAGAATACTATGGCTTGGCTCAAGCCTCAAAATGACATCCTTGTACTTCAATACTTTGAAAGAGGTCTTATATAGCAGATTCACCAAGTGAAGTGTGCTTAATTTGATATTTTGACTGCTGCTTCCATGAACATTGGTTGTGGATCTCAAGCAAGATAAAATCCTTGACATCCATCTTCTCACCATTTATCATGATGTTACTTGTTGGTCCAGTTGTAAGGATTTTTATTTTCTCTACACTAAGCTGTAATCTATATTGAAGGCTGCAGTCCTTGAACTTCATCAGTAAGTGCTTCAAGTCCTCCTTGCTTTCAGCAAGCAAGGTTGTGTCATCTGCATATTGTAAGTTGTTAGTAAACCTATTTACAATCCTGATGCTGCATTCTTCTTTATATAATCCAGCATCTCTGGTTATTTGCTCAGCATACAGTTTGAATTAGGAAGGCCAAAGAACAGTTGGTGCCTATGAATGGTGAGGGACAAAATTCAGCAAGCATGCTCCTTAGAAAAAAGGATTCTTGCAAGACTTCTAATATGCTTCAGACATGTTATAAAGGGACCACCAGTCCCTGGAGATGGGATATTATGGTCAGTAAAGTTCAGGTTTAGTGAAAAAGGAGCCCTGCCAGTATAGTTAAACATTGGGCTTTTAACCACAAGATTAGTAGTTTGAAGCCAACAACTCTCCACAGGAGAAAGATGAGGCTTTCTGTTCCTGTAAAGAGTTACAGTCTTAGAAACTCACAGGGACAATTCTTTGTCCTGTTGGATCACTTTGTTAGACTTGGTGACACCTATATACAAGGAAGAACTTTATATCAAGAAGCAACATAACATCAAGAAGATGGCCCGGCTCAGGCTAGCTCAAGTCCATAGGTCTTTTGCTAGCCCCAGCCCTCAAACTCATCTAACTGCAGGCTGATGATGCTGAAAGGGGAAGCAGGGAGATTTTAGTTCAGTGGGTGACAAGTTACATGAATCCACCGACATTGAAAACATGACAGGGTACCGGCAGGTCAGTCAACTCACCTGCGGTCACCCCTGAAGGCAGACACAGTGCCAGGAAGTAGGAAGGCAAAGGGGCAAAGAGAAACCGTTCCCAGTGTCTCTCACTCCTATACAGAAGACCATAACCTCAAGGAGGTCTCAGTCTACCACATGATTGACCCCCCCACCCCCTTCCTCCTATCTCCAAATAGGTACAGTCAAGTTGGCAAAGTCTAACTGCTACAGTCACGTGAACTTGATGGCAGGGAAGTAATTTGCTTTTTTGTTTTCTTTTGTCAGTGAATAAAAGGAAAACTATCAATGAAATGGTATGACACAGTAATGGCAACAATAGGCTCAAACTGCAGTTGTGAAGATGGGACAGGACCTGGCAATATTTGTCCTGTCATGAGTTGAAACTGGCTGAATGGCACCCAACAGCAAAAACATCTGACCCTTAAAAGTCAGCTGGTCTAAGACAGGTCTCAACTTGGCTGATTTAATCTGGATATTAACCAGCTTGCGTCTCTACAGAAATCCCAAAGGAAGTATAAGTACGGTTTTACAAAACAAATCAGAACTTTTTGTTGCATTTATACAGAGTAACCCTATAGGACAGAGTAGAGGGCTTCCGAGACACTAACTTTCTCCTGGTCAGAGGCCCAGCTTGAATAAATAAAAGCCACAAATAATACTTTATTAACCCACAGAGAAAATAGAAGCAGCTCCGACCTCTGCATATTGCACCCTTCCAGTGTGTCTCCCTGATCCACAGGATCTCTGGCTCATTTCTCCCTCCCTCTTTTTTATGTTTTCTGTTATATACACTGTGAACTTTTTGTGTCTTTCATTTCCTATTTCTGTAGCCTTGTGTGCACATGTATTCTCTCGTGACTTTTGTCCTTTTCTTGCTCTATATCTGTTAGTCTTTTTGTCTTATCTTTTCTGTTCAATATCTTCCTCCCTACTCTCTTACACCTTCTTCTCTACCTCTTGGCTCATTTCCTTTTAACCACAGAAAGGCTTTTTCTTGTGGCTATAGTCTGCTCGGCATCCCGATCCTTCAAACTCACTAGTCAAAAAGGAAGGACGGATCACCTCCAGTTTCCATTTTAAAATTTCAGGGAAAGGCCTTTCTTTTATACCTTCGCTTACAAGGAACAGCAATGCCCCCAAAGAAGGAAGACATTCTTCTTAACTTTTTTTTAAATTGGGAGTTAATGCATATATCATTCCTTAGTTCAATCACATTAAGTGGTATTGTACAGTTGCTACAACAATCAGTTTCCAATCTTTTCCTACCCGGACTCCTTGATATCATCTCCCTTGTACATACACACACACCTTACTACCCCCACTGTACATACCCCTTCCACCCTCCATCCCCCTGCCCACCCAAAACCTCTTATGCTACTTGCTGTCCTTTATAGGTTCATCAATCCTGGGTCTCATATACCAAAAAACATAAAAAATAAAAAATTCAAGAGGGTGACCCCCAATGACTTAACACATGAGATAGACCCCAGTATGAATGAAAATATTGAAAACCTGATCGGGTGCAGCGTGTATCAGAAGGAGTGGGAGATCAACTGACAAAGTTTGAACCATTCAAGTCAGATTTATCCCTTTGATTTTTCTATGGTCATTTCTCTAATGCCCTCTAGTCCTCCCATCCTTCTATCCCTCTATTATGGATAGAGATCACCGGAGGCTTATTTCTTTTCTTTTCTTCTTCTTTTTAAATCGTTTTATTAGGGGCTCATACAACTCTTATCACAATCCATACATACATCAATTGTGTAAAGCGCATTTGTACATTCGTTGCCCTCATCATTCTCAAAACATTTCCTCTGCACTTAAGCCCCTGGCATTTGGTCCTCATTTTTCCCCTCCCTCCCCGC
>NW_022111373.1:9315485-9360720 GCF_000313985.2 Echinops telfairi
TTGCATATGTACATGTCTTTATCTAGCCCTCTATAAATGCCCTTTGCCTCCCAGCTCTTTCCTCTATTTCCCTTGATTTTCCTCCTGTCCCACTACCATGCTCAGTCCCCACCAGGGTTTCATGACTTCCTCTTTGTTACATTCCCCTTGATCATGCCCTACCAGGCCTACCGGAAGCTTATTTCCTATGTACGTCTCACAAATGTATTTTGGGCTATCACTGTCATCCATAACCTTCTGCAAACTGGAATCTCACAATAGACTCTAATACTGAACCCTCCTTCAACTTTGGATTATAAGATTTAAAATCCTTCTGTGACTAATGATGGTGTGCTTCTTCCATGTGCACTTATTTGACATCTCACTTAGATGGCTGCTTGTGTAGAGACAAGCCTTTAAATCCCAGACGCTATTTTGTCTGATAGTCACACCATGTGCTTTTTTCACTACATTTTGCTATAGCACCCATATTTTCTGTGTTCCCTTCCTGAGGGTGAGTATCAAGCAGGATGTAATTGCTCGTTGTTTTTAAATTGTAGCTAGGATTTAGTGCAAACCCCAAACCCATTCCTGAATCTATGTATGTTTGCTTGTTTATCTACCTTTGACTCCCTTTCAAAACCTCCTTGCTAGGTTATTAACGATCATCCCCTTGGAACTTAACGATCTTCCGTTAATACTGTCTTTGATTAGCCTCTGGTACTAATTTTTTAAAGCCCTGCTGAGTGAGGTATATTAAGCCAATTGGTACCTGAATTATTCACTTTATTTCCTTTCGTGGTTGAACGCTATTTACACAAACAATGGAGGTTAATTTTCAGGGGAAATTTGCAATAATAATCACTGATAATGTCAGTCACAGGTTTGCCAGAATAATGCATATCTTAATACAGCAGATAGGGTATTGATATAACAAGACCATGTTTGTCTGGCTACCAACAGTTCAACAGTCTTAATACAGCTATCTTCCACTTCCTCAGACACCATGTATTTTCCGACTTCAGTCTTCAGATTACAAGTATATCCGAGGTAGATGCCAGTTAACCCAGTGTATTTTATTCATAGGATTTGTGACACAGCCTTTGGAGCATGCTGTGTACCTTCAAGATCCGGATTCAGTGTCCCAGCATTCCATAGCACCCAGCCTCGGTTCCCAGGATACACTCAAAGGCCCAGTTTGTTGTGGCCGTTCAGTATTTACCACCAGGGACACTTTCGCCCTTGGTTCCCCAAAAGCATTTTCAGTCATTCTTCCTCACAACTGAAGGTTGGTCCTCCCCCTTTTCCTACCAACAGTCATGCATTTGTGTTCCCCCAGACATGATTGCTCCTTTCACCTCTCCTGACTTGATTTTCCCATCAGGATCCATCATCCCTCTAATAGGGATGTCTCCATGTCTGAAGACCTCATCATAGCTTTGCAGGGCAGCCACTCTATAGATAACATCCCCTTCCCTCCCCTCCCTTCCCTTCCCTTCCCTTGATGGTATGATCCCAACTGAGGTGAGTTGCCCTCTGGCAAAGCGACCTTCAAAATACTTACCTAGAGAACATGGTGTATGGTTAATTGGTGCCAGTCAGGCTCTGTACTGGGCTGTCTGGCCCCACTGGCCAGCAGACTGGATGTCCTACAAGCCTGAGCTTGTGCCCATCCTGCTGCTTGTTCCCACAGTAGTGAACTCATACAGTATTGCCCTTGTGTGATTGACTAGCTTCACTCAGCATATTGTCTTCCAGATCCCTCCATGTCTTGAAGTGTTTCATAGTTTCATCTGTTTTTTAGGGATGCATCGTATTCCATTGTGTATGTGTACCACAGTTTTTAAATCCAATCTTCTACTGATGGGAATTTAAGCTGTTTCTAACTTCTTGCTATTGTGAACTGTGCTGTGGTGAACCTGGGGGAGCATGCGTCTGTTGGTGATCTGTTTCTTATTTCTTTGGGATATATGCCCAGTCATGGTAGTTCAATGGCCATCTGTTTTAGGTATCGCCATATCGCCTCCCACAGTGGCTGCACATTTTACAAGCCCGCACCAGCAGTGCCTAAGAGTTCCAATCCCACCACACACTCTCCGGCATTTGTCCTCAGATTTTTTTAATTGTGCTACACTTATGGGTATTAGATGGCATTTCATGGTTCTTTGACTTGCATTTCCCAGATGGCTAGTGAATGAGGTTATTTCCTCATGTTTATTAGCCATTCAAGTGTCATCCTTTGTGAATCGTCTGTTCCAGGTGTGGGTCCTTTGCCCACTAGAAGGAAGACATCCTTTGGGCAGACATTGCCATCTAACAGAAGAATTAAATGTTTTGATGAAAGCTTTTTTTGTCTTTTTTAATACTAATATTTGAGTGCCTTTTATTATTATGAAATGCCCATGTATTCAACTCTTTTGGAAGGAGAGGGAGTAACTTTTGAGATTTTTGTTTCTTTTATAATATGAATCATGTTAGTATAAACCAAATTAAGACAATTTTATTTTCTAAAAGATGACTGATATTTTCTATAAATATTTTTATAATATATTATTTTCTTTACAAGTATCAGAGGCTAATATAATTTTAACTTTGTGGTTGTAATTAAAATTTTATTTTTAAAATTGATTACAATAATTCTATCTCTTTGCACAGTATACGAGATCCACCATAAGGTATTAGCAAATAGTGAGAATTCAGCTGTTTAGGATGGATCTATTTGAGCACTTTTCAGAATTACTCTCCACTTTTTTTCTTCTGCTCATAATTTGCATGATTACTACCCTACTGATGTGGAGGGATGGCCTCTTTTTTACAGCACCCCAGGACATAGTAATGTGCTCATGAAATGGTTATTAGTTTGTTAATAATTTATTATTTTCTCTACTACATTTTGTATTTTATGAAATTTTGTGCTTTTAAAAATATGTTTTTAGAGTATAGGTATTAATATATTTGGTGAAATATGAGCCTTGTTACCATTTTATACTTACGTGCTGGCTTACCATATGAATGTCACCCTGTGCAACAATGAACTTATATTTTTGGCAGGGAGAAACTTTTTATAAATACAATATCACTGTATATTTGATATTATATAAAATACAGTCTGTGCAATAAACAGCATGGGGTGGGGGGAGGCTAACTTCCTCTGGCTTCCTTGTTGCCACGAGGCAGAGCCGAGAGCCCTTCTTTGCCCTCTTCAGACCCAACCATTCCTTTCAGGGCACTCTGCTTCTGTGCTCGATTCAATAATTTATTGCAATGGCTACACTGAATTCACCGGCAATATTCAACAATGAAAGGGGTTTATTAGGGAAGTTGATAGGTTAGCATGAGTAGGGTCAGCAAATAGGATACAGTTGCTGTTCCACAGCAACCCTCTCCTCAGCAAGCAGGCAAGTTTCTCTGGTCATCAGCCTGTCAGCCAGTGGAGGTCTCTTGGCCTTTGCCTCCATGGGCCAGGAATCCAACCTGTCACTCTGACCTCGCACTTGTTTAGTCTTGGTATTGGTCCTTCTGCTCTCTTTCACAGTCTCCATGCCACAGTCTGTGGGGCATCTGTTTTTAGCATCCCCAGCCACTTCAGACAGATCTTGGACATGCTCATTAAATGATCCTAGGCCTTCTCTCTTTGGGTCAGATGACTCTCAAACACAGAGGAATGGCTTTGATGAAGGTGTGGTTTTTGCCTTTTAGTTGACCATAACCCTGAGGAGAACTAAGGATAGTATCTTAGTCACATCCTCTAGCAATATAGTTTTAAAGATGCCCCAATGAAACCAAGGGTATGACTTGGTTCACACCCTCTAGTGATCTCAGCACTTAATCCTACCTTAATCTTGTAACAGTGTAAAACAAACACACTGCTATCACACTGATTCTGACTCCTAGTGACCCTGTAGGACAGGGTAGAACTGCCCCTGTAGGTTTTGGAGACTGCGGTACTAAAAAGCCTAGCCTGGTATTTTTCACCTGCTGACCTTGTAGTTAGCAGCCCAATGCCCAAGGCTTCTGTTAGAGTACTCCCTCCAAAATGGGATCATATAGCCACAGGCAGAGTCCAGAATTCTAATACATCACAAAAGGAATTATGGCTAGATGGACCATATTAATTGACTACATCTTAGCTTCTTTGTAACATTTGGTTGAGAGGGATAAACAAACCGAGGCATTACTGTCAAGTCTATGGCACCCCCATTTGAGTCTGTTGGACTTCATTCCACCTGTTGTCCTGGCTGTGACCTTTTGGAAGCAGGTCACCCCACCTTTATCCTAAGGAGCCTCTGGATACAAATTTGTAGGATATGAAATGATGCATGGTTACATTTCTTTTTTTAGGCTACTGAGAGTGAGGTAGGAGATGTAGATCTGACTCGTCTTCCCGAAGGACCTGTTGATTCTGAGGATGAAGAAGAAGAAGATGAAGAGATTGATCGAACAGATCCATTGCAGGGGCGAGATCTTGTTAGAGAGTGTCTTGAAAAAGAACCTGCAGACAAAACTGATGATGACGTTGGTAAGAAGTATATTTGTTTGCATAAAGAATTTTATGTCCTAATGTATGTCTTAGCTATCAATTGCTGCATAACAAATTACTTAGTGACGTAAAACAGCAAACACTTAACTGTCTTGAAGATTCTCTTGGTTAGAAATTTAGAAGTGGGGTAGCCAGTGCTCCTATCTTGTGGTTTCCTGTTGCGTGGTCGTCAGAATATGAGCAGGAGCTGCAGTCATCTGAGAATGGGCCAGAGGGTCTACTTATAAGATTGCTGTTCACCTGGGTTTCACCACAAGTTCCTTACCACGTGGGTTCCTCCATAGGTTATTATTATGCAAGTGATCTAAGGAAGATTAATGTCTTAGGTGCTAGCCTCAGGAGTGGCATTCAGCCAGTGATGCTGTTTTAGATCACAGAATAAGCTTAGTAAACTGAAGTCAGGAACTACGTGAAAACACAAGTAATGAGAGACAGAGGTCATTAGAGGCTGCCTGGCTGCCATATCTGTAAAACAAAACTTTTATTCAGTATCCACAAGGCAGTATAACACTTTCCATTATCTATGAAGTAGTTTTTTTTAATTTCAAGGAATGCCAAAAAGTATGTTTTTATTACCTTAGCTTGAACATGTGTTTTTTGAAATTTTTGGTTAGAACTATGAATTTTCCTTTTTTTTTTTTTTTAATCATTTTATTGGGGGCTCGAACAACTCTTATCATGATCCATCCATACATCCATTGTGTGAAGCACATTGAATTTTCCTTTATACAGTGTCTGATAGAACTAACTACTGTCCTTTGCTTAGGATGTTACTGATACTGAGGATACTAGTATATTCTTTAAGGAACAAAGATTACTGTATATACCATATATACTCGAGTATAAGCTGACTTGAATATCAGCCAAGGCACCTAATTTTACCACAAAAACTGCATTAAAAATGTGTTGGAAAACTCGGCTTATACACGAGGATATATGGTATATTGTTATAATTCTATTAGGAGGCCATCCTAATGTATAATTACTTTGACCGGGCTCTCTATCACACTAATCATACTGGTGTTAATCATATTAGAAGATGGGTGCTATTAATATTGCTATTAATAATGTGAGTGAAGGAATATGCTGAAGACCGACATAGTTACTAAATCAATTTAGATGTAAATTTGTAATCACTGTCCAGACAAATTGAAAGTGCATTTTTATTGATAAGAAATTATATACTATGCTATTTTAACAAAATTTTTCTAAAAAATAGTTTTATTGATATAAAATGCACATATCATACACTTCATTGTTAAGTTGCTTTTAGAAAGGGTTGTATCTACATCATCACAATCAGTTCTGGTGCTCCCTCCTCCCTCTAACATTCACTATTTGCTTCCCAATTCCCCTCACCCTTCCCTCCCTCCGTCCCTGATAAGCCGTTGCAAGACTTTTTTGTAAAAAATGAAACATGATTAGTTCTCAAGTTAGTTGAAATCAACTTAGTAGCAGTGAGAATATTCATCTCTTGCAGCCCATAACTTTCACATATATATTCAAATAAATAAATAAAAAGCTCAAATCCAACTGTCATCACATCAATTCTGACTTAGCGACCCTACAGAACAGAGTAGAATTGCCCCTGTGGGTGTCCAAGACTTTATCTTAACAGTGCCGTGACTGTAAATCTGAACAGTCATAGAAAGCCTAATTTTCTCCCACAAAGCAGCTTGTGATTTCAAACTACTGACCTTGCAGTTAGTCACTCAATGCATAATCCTCTATGCCACCAGGGCTCCTTTCATGTACCATATATACTCGAATATAAGCCGACTCAAATATCAGCCAGGCACCTAATTTTACCACAAAAACTGCATTTAAAAAGGTGCTGAAAAACCGGGCTTATACACAAGTATATATAGCTTTCATATATTTAGTTTCATTACTCATGTAGATGCCCCAAGGAATAACCTAAGGTAAGTTATTTGCTGGTTACATTAAAAGCTGTTTATCTTGTACTCGCTTACTCTCTTGGACAAACATTAAGATCTAACTCATGCTTGTTATCTCTTAATTATTCACATTCATTAATAGGGTTTTTTTTTTTAAAACTCTAGCTCATTAACAACTAGACTAACATTAGGTTAATCTATTAGATCAGGCGTCCTCAAACTACGGCCTGCGGGCCACATGGGGCCTGATGGGTGTTTTTGCCCCGTTTGTTTTTTTTACTTCAAAATAAGATATGTTCAGTGTGCATAGGAATTTGTTCATAGTTTTTTTTTAAACTATAGTCCGTCCCTACAACGGGTCTGAGAGACAATGAACTGGCCTCCTGTTTAAAAAGTTTGAGGACCCCTGTTAGATCAAAGGGCATTTGACCCAGCCGCCATGAGGTAACATCTCAGGCTAGGAAAATTAGATAAGCTCTTTCCTGTGGGCTATTAAACTCTATGGTCAGCACTTTGAAGCCACCGGCCGCTCTGAGGGAGAATGACTGGGCTCTCTACTCCCTTAAAGAGTTAGAATCTCAGCAGTCCGCGGGACCATTCTACCCTGTCTCTATGACTCTGAAACAATGAGATGTTGAATGTCGAGCTGAACAGTTTCCCAGCTCTCTTCCAGTATACCCATCATTATATATAAGTTTGAATATATGTATAAATTATATAACTGGTATAAATTGCACTTGTTTTTCTACATGGCAGTCATTTTTCTACAGAAGCATATTCTTAAGCCATTCGGTATTGAATTTTAGGATTTACTTGTTATCCTTATACTAGAATTTCTTTTTCACTTATAGAACAGTTACTGGAGTTTATGCATCAGCTCCCTGCTTTTGCAAACATGACCATGTCTGTAAGGAGAGAACTCTGCTCAGTGATGATCTTCGAAGTGGTAGAGCAGGCTGGGGCTGTTATTCTTGAAGATGGGGAAGAGGTAAGTTAGCAAATAAATATTGTCTACTATGGAACTAATTTTAGAGCATTTTACTTTCTAAAAATTGCATAAATCTTAACTTGAAATTATGTGAATGCTGAGTGTGAGATAATTAGGGTTTCTGAAAGATAAGGTGTTTTGTGTGTGTGTGTTTTATTTTATTTACTTTGCTGTAATTTTTATTTTCTAGCAATAGATGCTCAGTCAATAATATTCACTGAAACAGTTTATTTTCACTTTTCAAATTGGGGTGTAAGGGTTTTATTATTATTATTCTATTTATGTGTTTCTGTCATTCAAAATGTTTTCATTTTATAACATATTTTCTAAAAGAAGGATTAAAATATATTGGAACCCATTCTTCCTAGTGAACTGCTACCAATTGAAGCATAACTGGAAATTCTTTTTTTCAAAAATACTTGAATATTTACTTGGATAGGTGGAGAGAGAATGCAGAAAGATCGAAAGATATTACTACTGTTGGAAATTTTCACTATATTTCTTATCAAATTGGTAAAGATTAGAAATATTTGATGGAAGGTCTTTGAAGGCAGGTACTTTGTCTCAAGTTTTAGTTTTAATGCCTTCTACCCGCATCCTAGAAAACATCTGAAACATTTAAGCATATGGGAGATGGTTTTAAAAAGTGTTTGATGAACAAGTATATATATTAAGTTTTAAAAGCAGGGTAGTGTAACTATTTCAACATTACAAAATAATATACCTAGTTCTCACTTAACAATATGGATAGGTCATTATGCGAAAATGGAAGATGATGCATCATTACATAACTACCAAATGACATTAATACACAATCCTCAATCTACTGAGCATGGTCCAGCAAAGGTGACATATAACCTTGGCCATTACAGCCGGCTTTACTCTCGCCTCACACTTCTGTTTGTTACTGATGGTTATACATCTTGAATGCTTGAGAGTGAAGTAGTAGATTCTTTTGTTGTAAATGTAAATGCCAGATAATGAGTCAATACATGAAGAACAGGTATATATGCATATTGGAAATAAACAAAGCTCCCCCCCAACCCCCACCACACATGCATTTTTATTTTCTCTTAATTATCCATAGTTTTTTTTGTTTTGTTTTTTTTTTAATTCAGTCACTTTATTTAGCAGCCACTTTGCAAATCTCATCCCCGCGTCATACCCACTAGGAGAAGCCAAGAAACCTTGTCTGTGGCTGTTAAAGGCGGAGTCCCTGCTCACAGGGAACTCACACACTGAGCTTGACTCAGAGATAAGCTACGTGACCTATAACCGTGCCCTTGCAACCTGCCCAGTCGTCTTCGAACGTAAGAAGGGAAAGTGCTGCGTGAGGCCACGGATGGGCTGGACACTTCTGGCTTAAGTGATGACGCCAATTATTTCCCACGAGGCAAATTATTCTCCTGTGGGAAGTTACGTCTCATGAAGGGATTCTTTCTCACCAGGGACACAGAGGCTCGGAGTCCGAGCACCTAAGAAGCATCACCTAGCGGACACAAGGGTCAGTTCACCTCTCAGAAAGGCACCCAATCCCACAAGCGGGGTCGGACCACCCCGGCTCGGTCCGATTCCGTAGGCGGTGGGGAAGGGTTCTCTGCGCCAGCGCGCGGCCGGACGGCCACGCTTGGAAGCTCCTCGGCGAGCGTTCCGCCCGGCAGACCTTTGTAGCAGAGCGTTGCCCGGGAGACGGGAGAATCCATTCGGAGCACGCTGTAGGCGGACGCGTCCAGCGTTCGGGTCAAGTTCGGGAGACACAAAAAGTCTCTTGAACGTCCGCAGGGCAGAAATAACTCAACCAATAGAACATATCGAAAACCAGTCTCCTCTTTCCCGTCCCTCGACGTCTTGGAAAGGCAGCGGCGTTTGAGACGCGCCAAGATGTATGAGCCGCCAATTATCCATAGTTTTATCAGCAAGTATTTATTGAGTGACTACTTTGTCCCAGATATTGTCCATAGTTTCTTTTTTCGAAGTTAATATAAAACTTGTTAAAAAGGATTCTTTAAACCTTTGTTCTTTTTCTATAGCTTGACTCGTGGTATGTTATTTTAAACGGCACTGTAGAAATCAGTCATTCAGGTGGAAAAATTGAAAACCTCTTTATGGGAAATAGTTTTGGAATTACTCCCACTCTGGATAAACAGTATATGCATGGAGTTGTCAGAACTAAAGTAGATGATTGTCAGGTAAGCTTATCTCTTTGGTTGAGTACTCTTGTTTGTTCATTTATTGAAAAATGGCTAAGCTGGTTTTTCCTTCCTAAAAGTAAAATACTATACTTAAGAATTAGGAGTCCCAAAACTTGCCTCTTCATAAAAAAAAGATTTTGATATCCAATTCAAATATTTTTGGAATTTAGCAAACTATGTCTGTTACAAAGATATGTTTATAAAAGAGAATGTGCCCAAAAGATGTTGATTTGTTACGTTTCTGTCTTCTAACTCTGTCTTTTTTGAAAATTAAAAAAATAAAGGGGAAAAAATAGGAACTGCTGGGTTGTTTCTTAGTCTTGCCTCGTGTTTTCCTTGCATCGTATCAGTTTTGAGAGAAGTAAATGTTCACTTCTCCTTTTACTGCAGAATTCAAAACAGATTGGACATCTTTGCCCTTTTTGAGTGTGAATTATATATTTCATCTCTTTTTTGCTAAAGGGATTGAATAAAAAAGAACTGATGCCACTTGATTTCCTACCTTTGTGCTCTGCCTTGGTGCACAGTGATATATTTATGTACTACAGATTCATTAATTGTCCCCACGTTGTTCTCGGACAGTTCGTCTGCATAGCTCAGCAGGATTATTGGAGAATTTTAAATCATGTGGAAAAAAATACTCATAAAGTTGAAGAAGAAGGAGAAATTGTTATGGTACATGAGCATCGAGAACTAGACCGGAGTGGAACCAGAAAGGGACACATTGTAATCAAGGTGAGTGATCTTTTGTTCTTACTCTTCTCACAGCAAAGGTTTCAACTTGCTTAAGAGATTTCGAAACACTTTTTGTGTAGTGCAGGACAATTCAATTAAATGTGTTGACTCATTTGCCTCTTCTTATTTGATTTTTATACATCTTGATGGACAGGTAACCTGTTGCCATTTAATATCAGTATAGGTAGAATCATATTTTAGAATATTCCAGTCAAGATTTTCCCTCAAATATGTTTTGTGGTAATTGCCATTAAATTTATCAAAGCTTGCAATGCTTTGAAACAAAAGAAAATGAAAAGACCAGCTATGAGGCATATGAATAATAGGTGAAGATGCTTAGTGTTTGCTGGATGAATCTCCATGGTATTGAAGTAAGTATTGGCTTTTCTCAAGCTTACTTTTCCTAACTAAACATGAAGGTGAGAAAACAGGGTCTTACAAGGAGTAAATGAGGTAAATCAAAGTCTTAGCACACATAAAGTATGAGTATTAATCACCGTATGATTTTTCTCTTCTCGTCCCTTTTTATTCTAGTTTCTCTCCAAACCACTGGATATGAAATAGAGCAATTATAATTGAAAAAGAGGAGATAGATGCATGACTGTTTCCTTTTCCAAACCCATTTTGATTGCAAAATAAGGAAAAGTTATTATTAATTACAACTGCAGCTGTTTACTTAATAATATTAAGAGATAAAGCAGAGAGATTATCTGTCTTGATGGCTGATCTGTTCATCCTCAACTAAATTTAGGCTGTTTCTCAAAACTTCTTTCTTTCTAAGCTGTGAAGCTCAAGCTTTGATGAGAGCACAGGTTGACTGCCATATTGTATATACTTTTGATTTTTTAAGTTGATTTATATTGTTAATGGGGTTCATGCTTCTGAATAGTTTATTACATAGGGAAAAGTTGCAGCAGTAGTATAGAGAGCTGCTTCACCCAGATTCTCCAACAGATAACATTTCACTCCGTTTGCTCTTCCCCATTTGAAGGCAAGTTGCAGATGTTATTTCTCATGATTCCTAAATATTCCAGTGTGTCCTAAAAACAAGAGCACGTGCTGTTATAATTCTCATAGAGCCCCTTCAAGTTAAAAAACAAATCACAGATAAAGCAATACCATTCAGCCTACAGACCTATTCAGAACTCATGAGCTGTTTTCCTTTCTCATTTAGAATCTCATCTAGAAACACAAGTTAAATATATTTTTCCAGTCTCTTCACTCTAATCAGAATGGTTCCTCCTTCTGCCTGTATTGTTCTTATTTTAATAATATAGATCTTACATTCTTTTGTATGCCCCTTAATTTGGATCTGTCTAGTGTTTCCTCCCTAAGACTTAAGTTATCCTTTTCTGATAAGAATTCCACAGAAATGATGCCGTGTTGCCCTCAGTGATATCATAATATTAGGAAACAAAGAATGCCAACCTGTCTCATTACTAGTGTACGTTAATATGCTCAGTGTATTTACTTGTTAATTGTAACCAATTGCCACCATACAGTATAAGCATGACTCTCTTCACTTGCCACCTGTGTACTGCCATCCTTCCAGCATGTCGTGCTGTCTCTACGATGTTTATGATTGCCCAGCTGTGACTTAACGATCATCTATGAACCAGATTTAAGCAACTCCAAACTGTGATTGGACTAAGTGACATATCCAATTTGTTATTCTTATATTTAAAGTCTTTTCTCATTCACTGCTATTGAGTCATTTCTGACTCATAGTGACCCTATAAGACAGACTAGAATTGCTCCTGTGGATTTCTTTGACCCTAACTCTTTACAGGGGTAGAACATTTCATCTTTCTCCCACAGAAAGGCTGGTAGTTTCAAACTACTAACCTCATGTTTGCAGCCCAACATGTAAACACTGTGACTCATAGACTTTATGAAGAGCTTTATATCTAACTTTGTATTACTGAGTTATATATATATATATGATCTAGCAGTGTATACCTCAAAAAGTTTTAAAATAAATTTAGATAAAAACAGTTTATACCATATAATTTCTCAGATTATTTGAAATTTAGAGTCAGGAACAAAATTTAGTCCCATGTTAAACTTAACATCTGGTTTGTTTTAATGGTTTTTTCTTTATGCCACTTTTGATAAGCCTACACTCTAACATTGGTTCTAAAGCTCCAAGAGGAATAATTGGAGATTATTAGCATACCTTTCCATAAATTTGGAGTCGGGCAAAGCATTTAAAACTCTGAATTAATATAAAAAACTAGGACTAGCTAAGAGAAACTATTAAAGAGAAAATCTCTGCTCTAGGAACTAGCTAGCAACAACAGTGAAACTGGCTCTCTTGAGTTGAGGCAGAAGAATTTGAGGTGAATTACATTTGGAAGAAGTCTTTTTTTTTAAAGTTTACGGTAACTTTTGCCTCGGAGCAGTCATTGCATGCCCCATGGAGCTGTAGTAGGACAAACCCACACTCAGGGTAATACCAGTGTGTTCTTAGTGTGGGGAGTTGACAATGAAAACAGGAATAAATGCGATTGGGTATTTATTCCTCTTCTTTTCCTTTCTCCAAACCTCTAAGCGCGAGTGGATTTCAGTTTAGTGAGACTACCTGTTCCCAATGCTGAGAGTGTAGCAGTGAAATGCTACTGTAAAGAGCAGCTAGTTATAAGAGAGAATAATCAGCGGAAGTTCTTTGGTTGCTGAGGGTTTTTTTTCTCTAATAATTTTTTATCATTTTATTGAGGGCTCGTACAGCTTTTATCACAATCCATACATACGTCCATTGTGTGAAGCACATTTGTACATAAGTTGCCATCATCGTTTTCAAAACATTTTCTTTCTATTTGAGCCCTTGTTATCAGCTCCTCATTTTTGCCCTCCCTCACACACCCTCCCTGCCTTATGAACCCTTGATAATTTGTAAATTATTAGTATTATTTCATGTCTTACACTGACCAATGTCTCCCTTCACCCACTTTTCTGTTGTCGGGCCAGATCATTGTGATGGGTTTCCCCATTCTCCCCCTACCTTTCCCTTGCCCTCCTGGTATCACTACTCTCATTATCGGTCTGAGGGGTTATCTGCCATGGATTCTCTGTTTCCAGCTCTTATCTGTACCAGTGTACTTTCTCTGGTCTAGCTGGGATTTGTTAGATAGAATTGGGATAATGACAGTAGGGGGGAGAAAGCATTAAAGAAGTGGAGGAAAGTTACATACTTCAACGGTGGTATACTGCACCCAGACTGACTCAGTTCTTCCTTGTGACCCTTCTGTAAGGGGGTATCTGATTGTCTACAGATGGTCTTTGAGTCTCCACTCGTACTCCCCCTCATTCACATTGATAGGAATTTTTGTTCTGGGTCTTTGATGCCTGATACCTGATCCCATCAACACCTCATGATCGCACAGGCTGGTGTGCTTCTTCCCTGTGGACTTTGTTGCTGCTTCTCAGCTAGATAGCTGCTTGTTTATCTTCAAGCCTTTAAGATCTCAAACACTACATCTTTTGATAGCCGGGCACCATCCTCTTTCTTCACCTTTCTTAATCTTTTCTATCTTTGGATTTTTAGGCAACACCTGAGCGTCTCATCATGCATTTAATAGAAGAGCATTCCATTGTGGATCCAACTTATATAGAAGACTTCCTATTAACATACAGGACATTTCTTGAAAGCCCTTTGGATGTTGGGATCAAACTACTAGAATGGTTTAAAATTGACAGCTTACGGGATAAGGTTGGTTTTGTAAATATTAGAGCACAAAAAATGATTTTTAAACTTTAAATGTTACTAATAAAGTCTTTTACAACTAAATGATGTTACTTTTTTATAGCAGGATTCAATTTATTTAAAAAAAATTAGGATAGACATATCTGTGCTTACTTTTATGACAAAATAGCGTGTTAAAAATGGATCTGAACCTTAAAAGGCAAAAGCTAGAATAGTTATATATTCAGAAAACATGATATAGTCACATAAGGTGATTTTAGAACTTTACTAAGAGATTTGTTTTTTTCTGGAGCTCAAGCAAATATGTAAAAGCTGATTCGTATTTTAGAAAGAATATTTACTAAAAAATGGCTTATTAGAGGTTATATGGTTTTTAAGCCTCGAATAGAATGCCTTTATTTTTCTGAATTGCATACAGACTTTATCGTTTTTTAATTAAATTCTGTTAACTACTTTAAGTATATCTCATTTAATGGTATAGGTAAATCCCCTGTTATGAATTCTTAGCATATTGACAGTTCTTACATACCCAGTAATACTATGTAAATTTGCCCTGGATTTGACTGACAGTACCATACCTTACTAGCAAGACATTCTTCATCACAGTTACCTTTGTTTGCTGCACACGCAGGTTGCTGGGTTTTTTTTAATCATTTTATTGGGGGCTCATACAGCTTTTATCACAATCCATACATAACATCTATTGTGTCAAGCACACTTGTACATATGTTGCCATCATCATTTTAAAAACATTTTCTTTCTACTTGAGCACTTGGTATCAGCTCATTTGCACATGCAGATTTTAAGTTATTGACAAGCCTTTTCTTTCACAAAAGTAAGGCTAAGTAAGAACCATCGACACCTGTTCAACTTACTTCAACTTCGACTTCAAAACTCATTTGCACTTAAAGACACACTTAGGAATAGATTTCATTCATTACCTGGGAACCACCTAAATGCGGTTATGTATTTATTGCAAACACTAATAGAAAATTGATGGAAGTAGGTTATTTTTAAAAAATAAGGACATGAGTGCCTGGTATGCCCTTCTGTGTTATTTTAAAGAAATGAATTAGATCCAGGTAGATTGTAGAATTCTGTTACTTCAGATACTAACATATATAGAATATGCTGGCTTTGTTAGTGGTTTCTTCAATCTCACAGCAAAAGAATAAAATTAATTTGGCTTCAAAATTTTAAATTTTACGCATCAAAAGATACTCTAAGACTGAAAATCAACCCACAAATTGTGAGAAAATATTTGCAAATCAGGTATCTGGTAAAGGCTTAGTGTCCAGAATAAAAAAGGACTCTGAAATCTCAACAACAATCCATAGACAAAGGACTTGACCAGACATCTCTCCGAAGAAAGTATGCCAATGGCCAACAAACATCTTAAAAGATGCTCAGTCTTATTTTATCATCAACCAAAGCAAAACCAAACCCACTGCTGTCTCATTGATTCCAATTCACAGCAACCCTATGTAGGGTGTCCAAGGCTGTAAATCTTTACAGGGTACAGGACAGCCTCATCTTTCTTCTGTAGAGAAGCTTTTAGGTTTAAACTACCAACTGTGTGTGTCTAACAGTCCAACAATACCACCAGGGCCAGAAGCGATGAAACAGTGTTGTGTGTTACAACACAAGTGGATTTCAGAAATGTCATGCTAAGTGAATGAAAGTAGCTGTACACAAAATAGCCACATATTATTTAATTTGATCTTTGAGTTGGTACCGACTTAGTGGCAGTGAATTTGGAGTTTTAGAGTATATTAAATATCTAGAAAGCAGGTTAGTGGTTGGCAATAGGGAGTGACTGCTGTACGGGTTCAGAGACTCCTTTGGGAGTGATGGAAATGTTTAGAAATTAAAATCTGTGAGTGTAGTAATTGGCACTGAATTGTGCATTTTAAAATGATTCAGGTGGTGACATTGTTATCTGCCTTATAACACGGTTTTTAAAATTATTACTTACATTATGATTCTTAATTAGGCCTATTAGTCAGAGCAGCTTCCTTTGTTTATTTTTAATTTTTTTTACTATTCTATGGAACATATAGACAAATTAAATCACCACTTTGCAAATGAAGTATTTGTAGTAAAGGACATTTCAGTTATTTTGTTATCATCTTGATTAAACATTCTTTTTTATGTAAATTCTTTTTTATATTTACTTGCATGCACTTAGAAGCTTTCGTTTTTAAGAAACTTATTTGAAATATATGAACCCTCATTGACGATTTGGGTGGGCATTAGATTACTAAGGACGAGATCAGTGGTTCAAACCACCAGCCATACCTTGAGAGAAAAATGAGCCTGTCCGATCATGCAAAAATTTACAGACTTAGAAACCCCATAGAGGGCTACTGTATGTCAGAAGCAACTTAACAGCAGTAGGTCGGCAAGATCTGGAATATACATCTCAGGTACTTCTTACTTATTAATAAGTACACAGGCCTGTGCTTTGTCCCTCAAAGCATAAAGCACTGCTATTTGTATAACCAAGGAAACAAAAGTTCAAACTAAATGATTCTACCCCCTGCCTCGGCCCCCCAATACTAGAATGAGCTTTCTGTGGTTGGCATTTATCCATAGAGCCCTGATTCTCCCCTCTACGTTTTGAGCGTGCTCTTGGAATTCACTTTTACAGAGTTAGAGGTAATTTCGCTCATAACCATATGCTTCCTCCATGTTTCTACAGGTCACACGAATCGTATTATTATGGGTAAATAATCATTTTAATGATTTTGAAGGTGATCCTGCTATGACTCGATTTCTGGAGGATTTTGAAAAATATCTGGAAGATACAGTAAGGCTCAAAAATAATAATTTCTTTAGTGTTTAGGGCTTATCCTGATAATCTCAATTCAGAACACTTTTCATTTTCTCCCATGTATTGAATCTATTCTGAGAACTTGCGTATCTAGTTTTCTATACGAGTACTCTTCCTGTATCTCCCAAACCTGTCATCATGCTTTATCCTGGCGATTTTGTTTCTGTTTAGCATTGGTGTTCTACCCGTCATGCAGATTATTAATCCTGCCGTTGTATGTGGATTGCTCTCACTTTCCCCTGAATTAACTGGCCTAACGAGCTATAGTTAGCTGCTCAAGTCTCCTGGGTCACTGATTATGTCATGTACAGGTTTTTGTTTTTCAGTGTCTCTCAGACACTTCCTTTTAATCTGCAAAATGGTTTTAATTCTAGTCTCATTTTCTTCTAGTCCATTATATGTAGCCAAAAGATTGTTTTTGAGGTTTTTTTCCCCAAGTCATTTTTATAATTTTTAATCTTTTTTTTTGCTACAAAATCACAAAAAAATTTATTAAACAAAAATATCAAAATGTAAAGCTATTGCTTTTTTCTTTTGTTTTTTAATTTTTAATTTTTTTTCAAAGATTGTTTTTAACCCACATTGTGGTGAATATTATCTCTAAGTAAGTCTTTTTACCTACCATAGCAATATGGGCAGTCTGCAAGTTCCCATGCTCAGATTCAACCAACTAAAAGCAGAAGAAAATAGGTGGGGTAGGGGGAGCGTGGCACTGGCAACTAGTGGTCAAAGCAGTCCGTCAAAAGCTAAGATCAGCGGTTCTCAACCTGTGGGTTGCAACCCTTTTGAGGGTCGAATGACCCTTTCGCAGGGGTCGCCCGATTCATAACAGTAGCAAAATTACAGTTCAGAAGTAGCGACGAAAATAATGTTATGGTTGGTGTGTCACCACAACATGAGGGACTGAATTAAAGGGTCACGGCATTAGGAAGGTTGAGAACCACTGGATAAGATGGTGCCTAAAAAGCTATTTACATGTAATCAAATGATATAATGTATATGGAAGATTTGTATCATTTATATGCCAGTACTAGGCTGTTTTATATAAAACTTGAAAGCCCATGACTGTGGGGTGACTCCTTAAAGTAGCCTTCTGAGGAACCCAGGACTAACTGCTTCCCCAACTAGTCAGATCCTTTGCCTGTCTTTTTGCCGGTTTTCCTGTGCACTCAAGAGTATTTGACTTTCTGCTGCTTCTGTATCTCAGATCAAGCTCTAATTCTCCTCTCCCAAGCCTGCAGTTTGAAATGCTATGCCATCTTCAAGGTTTATTTTACATTATAGAGATCTACATTAAGACTTTTACGCCTCCCATTGTACTTTATTTCACTTTTTCTTAATGCTTTGATATCTCAGTTGTCTTATTTATATTAGTGGATGCAATCTCTAGTTTATTAGAATTGTTAGAATTCAAACGAAATAATGAACATAATGTCCATAGAACTGGGCACATAGCAAATGTTCAAGAACTATAGTTACTTTCGTAAAGCCTAGGTTGATTAAGTTGAACGAAGAAAGAAAAATTGGCATTTGCTTCTTTTTATGCCTAGGTCCCTGTACCCATCTCAGCAACACATATCCTGTACACAAACTAGGGAGAATGAACAGGGTCTGGGAGACTTGATAAATAAGTCATAGAGGTTCACCACCAGCTTTTATCTGATATCTGCAGTGCAGAATATGTACAAAGAACAAACAGAATGTCTACATTGTCATACAGCCATGGGACTTTTTTCAGTAATGAGTCATCAAGTGTTTATTGAATTATTAATACTCCTCACTGTTGCATAGGATCAAAAGAAGTGTAAGACTTGATCTTGCCCCCTCCCCCAAAAATAGCTTCTTGTCATGAGATATACATATAGTACACTAGTATTTGAGAATAATCAAATATTAAACTAATATTAACACCTAATTGTTAATATGTTACAGAAGACCTAAAATAGTTAACTCATTCTTTTGATGTGGTGGAGGCATGATATGTTTTTTCGTATTAGAGAGTATTGGGTAAAGTGGTTCGATTTTTTTGGATAAAGGTTTTAAAAGATTCTTAACAGTTAAGAGATAAGCTAGGAATAGAGTATGTATAGGGTATAATTCTTATTGAGAAGTAATTTTCTGTTATCCCCCATTAAGTGAAGCATCTCTTTGTAATCTTTTCTAACTTGTAATTATCTAGAAGTCCTTGAAAATCATATTAAGAGATCATATTCTTGGCCTAATTTTATTGTGCTTTGACCTGTTTATTTTGTACAAAAAAGCACCTGTAGGAGTAGACATTTTTACCCTTTTCTACTTTATAGAAAATGAATGGTCATCTTCGGTTGTTAAATATTGCCTGTGCTGCAAAGGCTAAATGGAGGCAAGTTGTGCTGCAGAAGGCTTCCCGGGAATCTCCTCTGCATTTCAGCCTCACTGGAGGAAGTGAGAAGGGGTTCGGTATTTTTGTGGAGGGAGTAGAGCCTGGTAGCAAAGCTGCAGATACTGGATTGAAACGAGGTGATCAGGTAAGTAAATGATCAACAATTTAGATAAAAGCCTACCTGTAAAGTTGTATGTTTTAGGCATACACATTTTCATCTGTTACACACACCTGCTATTTCTTCAAGTAAGCATGAACAATTTAAAGAAATATTTTTCTGATTCTCTTTTTAGAAGTAGAATTTGCTGAAACAATTATATCGATGCGAATGACGGGGGTTGGATTGGGGACCCAAAGCCCATCTGTAGACAATTGGACATCCCCTCAAAGAATGGCCACAAGGAAAGGATGAGCCAGCCAGTGTAGTATAGCACTGACTATAGCACCAACGAAACACAGCATTCCTCTAGTTCAGGCGTCCTCAAACTACGGCCCACCGGGTGTTTTTGCCCCATTTGTTTTTTTACTTCAAAATAAGATATGTGCAGTGTGCATAGGAATTTGTTCATAGTTTTTTTTTTTAACTATAGTCCAGCCCTCCAACGGGTCTGAGGGACAGTGAATTGGCCCCCTTTTTAAAAAGTTTGAGGACCCCTACGTCTAGTTCTTTAATGCTTCCTCCCCCTGCACCCACCCCCTACTCTCTGTCCCCTCAGTTCACTGGTACAGATAAGACTTCTTGACACATGGAATCCAGGACCGTTAAACCCATCAGGAACAATAATGGGAGTAGCGATACCATGAAGGTGGGAGGATAAAGTGGGAACTGATCACAGCGATCTAAGTATTACCACCACCCTGGTGGGTGGGTGGTGGGGGGGAGCAAACAACAGAAACGAGTGAAGGGAGACTGCCAGGTGGGGGAGAGGAACTGATACCAAGGGCTCAAGTACAAAGAAAATGTTTTGAAAATGATGATGGCAACATATGTTGTGCTTGATACAATTGATGTGTGGATTGTAATAAGAGCTATAGGAACCCCCAATAAAATGATTTATTTTTAAAAAGGTAGAATTTGAAAAAATTGTTTGTTTTCAAAGCCTCATGTATCCATAAGTACTTTGAATGGAAATTTATACAGTACAGCCTGCAACACCATGGACTTTTTTCTATCAGTTTGGCTTTCTTTAAATATTCTTGTCCGTGTCCCAAGGATTAGGAAACTCTGTTGGCTAGCAATTTCAGATTATTCCAAAGATTATCATGTAATGGGACCAGCTTAATTGATGCTAATATAGTAACCGAACTATATTCCTGGTGCAGAGTGAGCCACATGAGGGACTCAACAACAACAACAAAAAACACTGGGAGGAATTTGGTAGTAATTTATTCTTTATAAGAGCCTTGGTGGTGTTTTCAGCTGCTAACCACAAGGTCAGCAGTTCAGACCCACCATTTGCTAAAATAGGAGAAAGAGGAGGCTGTCTCTCCTGTAAAGACTTTAAGTCACAGAAACCGCAAAGGAGGCTGTTCTGTAGGGTCCTTATGAATCGGAATGGGCTAGATGGCAATGAGTTTGGGTTGGGGTCATTATATAGGCACCTTACTTCATAGGCAATAGGTAACTGCAGATAAGTGTATAAAAAAATATGACGTACTGGCTACCTTATTGAATAAAAAATATTCTCAGACCCACTCGTGTTGTTAATCACAGTACTCCGGTTATCAGGATGAAATTTGGGCACTTGTACTTTTAGCAAAGCTTTCCAGATGATTCTGATAACAGTGAAGGAGTGGTCTCTCAAATACTGCTCATTTGTTAAAATCACTTTGAAACTTAACTTTCTCCCATTTAAAAAGGTTTTATTTATTCATTCTTTTAGGGTGTGGCTTTATTTTTACCTGAACCATGCTATTCTTTTTTTTTAAAAATTAGAACATTCATGTTAACAAAATACAACACTTCAAAGCAGTCATTCCCAGGTAGGGTCTGTTTTGTTCCCCGAGTACATTTGACAGTGTCTGGAGGTACTTTTGATTGTCATGGCTGAGGGATTCCTGTTGTCACCTAGTAAGTAAAGACCAAGGAAGTGGCTGGACATCTTGGAGTGTACATGGAAACTTTCATGACAAAGTTTTCTTGCCTAAAATGTACTGTGGAGGTTAAGAGACTACACCTTATCCCTCACTTCTTATTAAGAATCTCTAATAATTAGGAGCCCTGGTGGCATAGTGAATTACATCTTGGATGCTAACCTTAAGGTCAGTAATTCAACTCACTAGCTGCTCCTTGGGAATAAGATGAGGCCTTCTGCCCCCATAAAGATTAGCAGCCTCAGATAGTGCTGATGACTTTATAATGCTCCTTGAGGGGAGTGAGCAACAGAATTGTATGTAAATGGATATATTGGATGTTGTAAACAAATAAATAAGGGTTCCTGTGGGGTCCGGTGGGGATCAAGGGGAGCTGATATCAAGGAATTCAAGAAAGAAAATGTTTTGAAACTGACTGTGACAGTTGTTCAATACTGCTTGATGATGTGATTGTGCTATGGATTATTAAGATAGCTATAAAAATGACAGAAAATGTTGAGAACCAGATCAGGTCTCCAACATGCATCAGAGGCGTATCAACTGTATGTTAGTTTATTAAAAGTCATTTAGATATTGACACCTGCCATGCCACTTAACTCGCTTCTCATTTCAACTGTGCCCTGTCTGCCCATTGTTTTGATTTGGTTCACAGCTGACTAGTGTCTTCTGGTACTTTTTTTTTTTTAAGGGACTGCAGGTATTTTATTTAATGTTTGATAATGCCTTGAGTATGTCTTTGTTCAGTGGAGTATAAAATTCCTTAATCGCAATGATATTTTCCCCTCAGAACTTTGTAGTCATAGAAAAGTGCCTCCTCATCTTAGTGTTGTCTGAAAGTCCACACCTCCCTCTATCTTGCCCGCTACGGTGTCTGAAGGGTCTTTATTCTGTACTCATGGTCTTCCAAACCTTAACTGAGATTTTTTAAGTTTCTTTTAATTGTTTTAAAATGCCACTACATTTGCCATTTCATTATGCAGATTTCTGCCTTTTCTCCTCTGGGACTTTTGTGAATAAGATTTTTTTTTCTTAATTTGAATTTCTCTTTTTTCCCCCCAATTATTTTGTCAATTCTCTGTTAACCTCCTCTGCCTGCCCTATAGACTGGTTTTGGAGACAGGGCAAGGGGGTGGGGGGGGGCGTGCCATCATATTTATTTTGTAATCATTTTCCTTTGAATCAGATCTTTTCAATGAGTTTCCTGTCTGTTTCTGTGCTACAGCTGTGTTTGCTTTGGGAACCTTGCTGTGAAGGACCAGCAGTATTCATTTCTGCTAGTTGCCATTTGACTTCTGATTCAGTTGGTGAAGGCAGAGGGTAGGGAAATGGAATTAATATTTTCAAACCCAAACCTGTGCCATCAAGTGAATTCCAATTCATCAGACAGTAAACTGACCTAGAGGGTTCCCAAGGATGGCTACAAGTACTTACAGGGGCAGACTGCCACATCTTTCTCCCATGGTGTGACTGGTAGGTTCAAATTGCCAGCCTCCAGGTGGGAGCGAATGCTTATCTACTTTGCCACCATACTTTGTAATGTATCAAAAGTACCCTTTCAGTTTTTGTTTTTAATCGTTTTATTAGGAACTCATACAACTCTTATCGCAATGTAAAGCACATTTGTACATTCATTGCCTTCGTCATTCTCAAAACATTTGCTCTCCACTTAAGCCCCCGGCATCAGGTCCTCATTTTTCTCCTCCCTCCCCGCTCTCCTCTCCCTCATGAGCCGTTGGTAATTTATCAATTATTATTTTGTCATATCTTACACTGTCGTACGTCTCCCTTCACCCACTTTTCTGTTGTCTGTCCCCCAGGGAGGAGGTCACATGTAGTTCCTTGTAATCCGTTCCCTCTTTCCAGCCCACTCTCCCTCGACCCTCCCAGTATCGCCACTCACACCACTGGTCCTGAAGGGATCATCCGCCCTGGATTCCCTGTGTTTCCAGTTCCTATCTGTACCAGTGTACATCCTCTGGTCTAGCCAGATTTGGAAGGTAGAATTCGGATCATGATAGTAGGTGGGGGGAGAGAGGAAGCATTTAGGGATGTGTTAGACAGGGTTCTCTAGAGAGATAAAAGCAAATTGCTGATAATTTAATATATTTCTTTATAAAGATAATTAGATATATAACAAGAAATGAACTGTTAAATCATATACAGATAAATATATAATACAAGAAATAAACAGTTAAATTATAAAGCACTACAAATGGCTCAATGCAACTCACTCCCGTGAGAGAGAGTTGTGAGAGACTAGCAGTCCTTCAAGTCTAGTCTGCTGCCAGATCTTCCTCTATTTATAGAGAGAACTAGGCTTTGTCAGCACAGCAGCCAATCACAAGGCAGGTCACCAACTGCCAGCCAGGTCACCAACTGCCAGTTCCCAGCTCTGGAGATGTCTTAAAGGGACCTCAACCTACAGTGAAGTGACACAGTCCACAGGATAGGCGTCCCACAGGTAGTGTAGCCATTAATTGAGGCACAGAACAAGCAAGGCAGCCGCACACGGGTCCGATGATCACAGAGCGAGAGACAAGAAAGGCGAGACTCACCAAGGCATTTATCTCTCTGCCCTTCAGTTAATCTCACTTGTGTTTATCGGCCAGGCTGGCACAATAAACTATCTCAAGGAACTAGAGGAAAGTTGTATTTTTCATCATTGCTACATCACACCCTGTCTGGCTCGTCTCCTCCCCGAGACCTCTCTGTAAGGGGATCTCCAAAAATACCCTTTTAAATAAATTAACTCACTCTGAAATAAAATCACATTCTAAATATTTCACTAAAACTGGTACACCAGGCAATAATTTTTAAGAGCTAGTCTGACATGATTAAAACTTTCATTTCATATACAAAGCATCTTACTTTCAAACAAACTTCTTTTATGTGATCCCAAAAGAAATTTTTATTTAAAGAAATGCTTATAGTATAGAATTTGGTCAATAAAACAATATATAGAAAAATTTTAAATGGCAATCCCACTAGTGTCTCAGAGAGTTGACCGCTGTTCACAAATGGGTACATTTTATTCAATTTTATTTATTCACCATTAAACTTTTAAAGTTGCAGATGTAACCAGTACTGCTTATTTTTATTTTTATTTTTCAACTGCTTTTCCCTTAAGATAATGGAAGTAAATGGACAAAACTTTGAAAACATTACATTTGTGAAGGCCGTTGAAATTTTGAGGAATAATACTCATCTTGCATTTACTGTAAAGACCAACATTTTTGGTGAGTTTGGTGGTAGAAATTCTGAGCTTTTTTTGTGTGTGATGGAAAAGAAAAAATTATTCTAGTGGAAGATATAGTAAAATATAAAAATGTTTTTATCTGAGCTGTTTGAATATTTAGAATCTTTATTATTGAACTATAAAATTGTGTAGAGTTTTCATTCTTATGAATAAGCATCTTACCTTATTAACAAGTTTTAAAACATATAACTACTGGCATTTGTGAAATGTCTGTTGATCATTTATTATATATTCTACTCTGGTTGAGATATACTAATTGAAACTTAGAAGTCACAATTACCTTTTCTTCCATTAATGTACATATCAGTTGATTTCAAACCTTGTAACTTATCTCCTGAAATAATAATCTGAATTCCAGGTAAACCATTTCATGAAAATAAGTGAATTCAGTAAGACATTAATGAAGTAAGCAATGTATTTCAGATTTCTAATATCAACATACACTCCCTTTTCATATCATTTTGAATATGTTGATATTTGAATAAAGCAAGAACTGGTCTTCTAAATCTATTTTGTTTTTTAAACCATTAAGAAAGATGTTATTAGACTTTATGTTTATAGGAACTATAAAATTTTCTCTGAAAGTTTTAGAAGGGCAATAATTAAAATAATGAAACCATTGAAACTTTCCAAGAAAGTTTAGCCGTTTTTGTCGTGGGAATCATTTTTCTCTAGTCTAGTTGGTTTGCAACTTGAGAAGTAAGAGTTGGCTTCAAAGATGCGTCTATGAAAAGGAAGTGTGAGTTTTATTTTTCTCTCTTAGGCTCCTCCTCATTGTACTTAGTCATAATGAAAACTTAAAGGCATAGGTTCCTCTTTTCACTTGAGTCTCCCGTGTTACTAATGCAATCGTTTGTGTCTTTTAAGAATTTGGGGGGGGGGGGGCAGAATTTGTTGGTCTGTGCGAACAGGTACATGCAATTCTTATGTAACCTTCAATACAAGAAAAGTTTTCAATGATTTGAAAACTGCGTGTTTTACAAGTAAAGTTGGTTGTACTGAAGAATGTGTTTCCAATAAGGATTGGTTCAGTCATTTCAAAGTGAAAGCAAATTTACATCATGTTAAAGGGCAAGTAGGAGTTGTCCTTACATCAGACATGTATGACACTGAAACTGCCAGTGCATCATGTTCAATCTAGTGAGCCTTTCCTAATATATTACTTTAGCCTAGAACAAGTCAGTAAGCCCTCCCAATTAATGAATGTCCTGGAATTTGGACAAATATCTAGAAATTGCAAGCTTTCAATTAAAAAGGATTCCGATTTTGAAAGGTATGAAAACAAAGCTTAGGCAAGTTACTTAGTCTTTTTAAACCTGTTTCTCTAGCTCTATTTCATAGTATATTTTAAGGATCGAGTCATTTACAACCTCTTGCATGGTACATCATGTTTACTAACAGGTGTCAAATATCATATTATTTTCTCTTATCTATAAAATACAGATATAGCATAGTGCCATGATTAACCCATGGATTCTAGGAAACAGATTATAGGTCTGAGGAATACAAAAGCAGAAAAGCTATACCATTTAAGAAACAATTACACAAAAGAACCATAGAAAATGTGGCAAACAACAGGAGTGAAATAGTGTCACAAACAGAGGGCCCTTGTAGTCAATACCTTCTTCCTTACCCCAGGTAGAGTACAGATAACCATCATCCACCATAAAGCAAAACATCAGAGAGCATCACCAAAAAGTATTAGTAAAACATTTGTGGAAATAGAGCATGTCATTCTGAGTGTATCACCCCCAGTGAAACTGGTCCTATTAACTATTAACTGCCATTTCTATAAAGCAGAATTGAACAGTTAGCCTAGATTTATGGAACTCCTAGACAGAGCTCCTACAAAAAAGAAAACTGACCAAAAGACAGATCTGTGTAGATGATAGAGAGTAAACCTGCAGGGTCTTTTCATGTTCTTTAAAATGACAACCAGGATCAATAGGCAGAGGAGAGCCAAGAAGAAGGGGTATAGGAACCTGATCATTAAGCTTATAGATTCTGAAGAAAATGAGTAGTTTATGGAAAAGAAGAAAAAATATTTTAGAACCCTGCTCTGGGTTATTTAAAAATTCACCTTTTAAAACTCCCATGGAAAGGTGAAGCCGTTACCATACTGCATTGCTAGGAACACACGCTCCTGTGACATAACCCTTTCTTCCCTTCTGTGATTATTCCTCAGAAGAGTGCCTCTTTTTTCCTCAGGGCCATTTTTCATTCATAACCACCTTCGAAAAGGCCCACTGTGATTATCTCTGGGTATCACACATTTTGGTGCCTCACATATTAAAGTTGTTTCTGGGTATATTTGGCCTGCTCTGATCCAAAAATGGCACCAGTTTTCCCCTGTCAGCTCCAGTTTTTGTGATATAGAACATATGCCGTACACCTGTTTGCCCATCAAAAATCAGGATATTTTAATGTAGTGTTAGCTCGCCTGAGATAGAGGAAGTGCACATTGGCTTTGTTGAAAGTAGTTTGGTTGTACTAAACATTTAGGTCATATTCTACTTCACATAGTGTCCTTTGAACAAAGATATATTTGAACAATGCAAATTACGTAAACAACATTTTTCCCAGGTGTCACTTCACCTTTATTAAGAAGTGAATGGTAGGCAGTTCCACTTTGTTAAATGGGCTAGAAATAAGTGTTTCTGTACAATAAATAAGGAGCCCCACCCATGTCGTGGGTTATGTGTTTGACTGCTAGCCATAAGATCAGCTGTTGGTGCTCACCAGCCTCTCTGTAAGAGGAAGATGAGACTTTCTCTCTCCGACAGGTTGACAGTCTCAAAAACTACAGAAGTTGACTGCCCTGTAGGGTCTCTATGAATCATAATCGATTGATTATGACTTTAGTACAATAAGTAGCAATTCAAAAGTTCAGAGACCCAAAATGGGTCTGTCAGAGTTCAAAAATTTAATTAAAATTAAAATTTTCCAGGCTTATTACAAGATGGCACAGGTTCTCTACCCGTGCACAGAAACTCAAAGAAAAGTTAGAATTCTTATAAAGAAACAGGGATATACATTGACTTACCTATAGTAAAATATGTTCTGACATGTTACTGTATAATTTGAAGAAGAAAACTTTAAATAAAAATATTTATGAAAATTGCTATAAAGTCTTATATTTTTGACACTTAGGTGCCTGGCTAAAAAACACAAGCCAAAGTTACTGCCATCAAGTCACTGCCCACTCAGAACAACCCTCTAAGACAGAACTGGCCCCTTTAAGTTTCTGAGACTGTAACTCTTTATGGAAGTAAAAAGCACCATCTTTTTCCTTCGGAGCAGCTGGTGGTTTTGAACTGTTGACCTTGGGGCTAGCAACCCAATGCATAACTACTACACCATCAGAGCATTTTAGAGGGCTTGGCCAAAGAAAATAAAAGTCCACAGTAGGTGATGGTAATAGCAACTGAGATGTGAAAATTATTTCTAAAAAGAAGTTTTCAAAAAGCATAGTCAAGCAAATTAAACATTGGAACCATAGAAGATATAAGTCTTAGGTGGTTGGTAAAAAGATATCTAAAATATTTACTTAAATTATTTACTGTGTATACTCGTATATAAGCCTGGTTTTTTCAGCACATTTTATATGCAGTTTTTGTGGTAAAATTAGGTGCCTCAGCTGATATTTGTGTCAGCTTATACTCGAGTATATACGGTACTGCAGATTGCTGTAGTGAATGCTTATTACCTATCTCACTTTACTATTTTATTGAGCAGCATATACCTCATAAGCATGAACAGGAGGAGATTGTAATATATTACCAATTCAGTACTTTTATTTCTGGTAAAAGCGGGTTCAGCAAAGCTTTCCCCATTTTGGTAATGACTAAATTTTGTGTCATTGAGCCTTTAGTATTTAAAGTCTGACTCCAGCTATCACAATATAGGAAGGAATATCTTATAAATAATTGAATTTAATCATTTCTATAAATTTTAGAAACCCCTGTACTTTGTAATCACACCTACCCTTTTTTCTGCTGACTTTTGTCACCATTTGTCAGCATTAGAAGTGTGTTGTTGTCTTTGAGCCATCTTTAACTCGTGAAAACCTTACATGTCCAGTCTTGTGCTGTCTTCATGGTGACTGATATAATTGAGTCTGTTTTCGCGGTCTTGTGTCAGTCCATCTCATTCACAGTTTTTTTCCCTGTTTTTTTTCTGACCCTCTGCATCATCAATTATGATGTCTTTCTATTGATGGTTCTTTCCTGATGATTTGTTCAAAGTAAACAAGACAAACTATCACTATCCTCATACTAAGAAATACTCTGGTTGCAGTTCTTCTAAGACTGATATTGGCTATTGTATTTATTTTTTTGCAAACAAAAAAAAGCCTCACTACCATTGAATCAATTTAGATTCAAAGCAGCCTTATAGGACAGAGTAGAACCTTCTCCTTTGGGTTTCCAAGACTTAAATCTTTATGCAAATAGAAAGGCTTATCTGCCTTCTGATTTAAATGGATCAGTTTTTTATATTCCTTTTTCATTGCCCCCCTGCAAGTAAGTTGATTGAAAAGATCCTGCCTCGGGTTAGGCACACCTTAGTCATCAAAGTAACAATTTTGCTTTTAAAACTTTTTAAGTCATTTGCAGTAGACTTGCCCAATACAGTTAGGTTTTGATTTCTTAGCTGTTGCTTCAGTAAACACTGACTGTTGACACAAATGGAATGAAATTATTGATAGCTTCAATTTCTCTTCATTTTATGGTGATGTGTATTGATCCAGTTGTGAGGATTTTTGTTTTCTTTGTGTTCAGACTAATCCATAGCAAAGATTGTAATCTTTGACCTTCATCAGTAGATGCTTCAAATGCTCTTCATTTTTAGCAAACACAGTTTTATCATTTCTATGTAGCAGCTTAATATGTCTTTCTCCAAACCTGATGCTGCATTCTTTTTCTTCTGAGATTATTTGTCCATCATACAGATCAAACAAAGTGAAAGGGCACAAGTAAGCTATAGCTGTTTTCCAATTTTGAACCACATAGTATGCCCTATTTCTGTTTGATCAGCTGCCTCTTGATCCGTGTTCACATTCTATAGCATGCACAGGTTCTGTAAGAGCACAGTTAAGTATTGTGCAGTTCCCCTTCTTTGTATGTTATCCACAATTTGCTGTGGTCCCCTGCGCCAAATGCCTTTATGTAGTTGATAAAGCACCAGTAAATTCTTGCCGATGTTCTCTGATTTTGGTCAGGATCCATTGGGAATAGCAATGATATTCCTTAGTTCATGTTTTCTTTCAAATCTAGTCTAAGCTTGCAGTATAGTCAGGTCCCCTACCCCCAAAATGAAAACTAGTAAGGAATGGGCATAAATTTGAAAATGTTTAATGAATTGTGTAAGGCCAAGAAATAGAAAGTGACTCTGTTTATTCTTCTATTTTTTTTAATGGGTAAAAAACTTTCTGAGGAAAAGAAATGACAAATTTTATTTGTTTCCACAGTGTTCAAAGAATTACTTAGTCGGTCTGAGCAGGAAAAAGCTGGTGTTCCACATATTCCCAAAATTGCTGAGAAGAAAAGTAATCGCCATTCAATCCAGGATGTACCAGGAGATATTGAACAGACATCACAGGAGAAAGGAAATAAGAAACTTAAAGCAAATACTGTTTCAGGTGGAAGAAACAAAATCAGGAAAATTTTGGATAAAACACGATTTAGTATTTTGCCTCCAAAGTTGTTTAGGTAGGTAATGCCAGTCACTGTCATGTAGGACTTTCCATATTAATAGTTAAGTGCTAATTTGGGGAGCATGGGAAGTGGGTGGAGGTAGATAGGCTTTTTTTTTAATACAGCTAGCCATCACAAAAATGTTAAGTCCTGTATATACCCGAGTATAAGCTGACCTGAATATCAGCCAAGGCACCTAATTTTACCACAAAACTGCCTTAAAAATCTTCTTGAAACTCGGCTTATACTCGAGTATATACGGTAATACATACATTTGGAAGAATATATTCTAAACATCTCCCCCTAATTTCCATGATGTTAACACCGTTAGGTTTTTCAAATAGTCTTTCTTTAACCTTGTTTAGAGAAAACTGTCAAATAGTGTGAAATCAGGTTTTCGGTCCTCTTGGACTATCTGCAAATTTGGATGTCTTAAATCTTAAGGCACGTTCGTTGGTGCCAGTTTTGTTTTTATCTTTTCCTTTCTGAGACTATTTATTCACTCTTAAATTGTAAGGTTTTTCTTTTTCCAAAATAGGCTATCCCCACAACTGAGTAGTTTCTTGAGAAATAGATGTAAATTAAGATTTTTAAAATACTGATAAAGCCAATCCTCTCAAGTTCATGATTGAGAATGATTCTAGTTCATATTCTAAGTGTACATTTTACATTGTCTCCTTCCTGAAGCTATCAGAAGGTTTTCATCAAGTGTAGTACTTAAGACATGGCTGGTACTTGAGTATTTATTAAGACATTAAGATAATGAATGAATCAATGAAAGAGAGAAAACGTGTTCAAAAAAGTACTTATGGGGCCTTTGATAAGCTCCCTGGCTTGTGCCAGGTGTTAGAGAACTAAAAAAAGATTCCTTTCAGGAACCCTTACTATAGCATCACTTTATTATTATTATTATTATTATTATTATTATTATTATTATTATTATTATTATTATTATTATTATTATTATAGGCTAAGCACAGTGGCCAGAGCTGAAAGTATGAATAGAGTGAATTTTTTCTAAGAGCTAACAGCCTAAGAGGAAAAGTCGGCAAATGACAAAAGTTCTCACATGTTAGAGTGGTAAATGTATTGATGTGTACAGAGGTACACACATAGTAAAGTAAGTAGGGGGTGTATTTCTTTTGCCTGCCAACATACAAAGCAAGAAGTAGATAAATGCTATGTTGTGAAGAATTTTTAATAAGATTGTCAAGAATATAGATTTTATCATGCCCTGGTGGAGCCAGGAAAAGCATATGAAGTGATAAGAGTTCTTCTTCCGGGAAGATCTCTGAGAGCTAATGGAGTGGCTGTGACCAATGTGTCATATAGTACACATTGGCAATTTGGTAGGGGCGGCTTGACCTCAAGTTGGTGTCGGCTCTTAATTTACATAATTAAAAGTCTTTTGAGATTTCTAGCCCAGAAAATGCTCCTCTTTCTGAGTTCTTCCTTCTAGTCATGGAAACACATTTGCTTTTCATTCCGTTGGGGAGGCTCACAGAAGTTTGAAATAGCCCTAACCCTATTCTTCGTCACTCGTTTCTAGAAAGTTTATTATGGTGCATCTTCCTTTTCTGTGTAGCAACTCTCTTCGATGCAAGTGGGATTCTTTAATATTGAACATACTGTAGTATAACAGCTGCACAGCAAAGGGAGTAAGAAGAGGGATTTAGAAGGTGCCATTCCATGTTGAAGAGGTTGGGAACAGTTTGGTGTGATCAGAAGTCTCAAGGCAAGAATTAAAGCCCTGGAGGAAAAAGGAGAAAGGTCATGAAGGGAATTTCTCAGGAAGTAGTGCACTTAGTTCCACTTCCAGAAATTTTGGTAGATTTTGTCTGGAATACACTATTTTTTAAATTGATTCTTATTTTGAATGATTGCTCAGTTGGGATATAACCTGTCTAATTTAGTTGTGTCATCTGAAAAACAGAGAAGGTGTGATTTTAATTGACTAGCTTTTTGATACCACATTCCAACCTGCCAAACTCGTTTCAGAAAGTTACAGCAATATCTGTTTGTGGCTTCTCTTTGGGAAGGAAGAATTGGTTATGCCTTGGATTTTGCCTTTGCTTACAGCAAGAGACATGGAAATAGAGGCAGGCATCCAGGAGCAGTCAGTTGGATATTTCAGTCATTATTACTTTATATTGTTACCAAAAAAATTAAAGCTTTAGTAGAAATAGTGTAACTTACACTTGGGATTTTAAAATTTTTAGTATTTTTCATGTATTAGTCAACCAACTTTATTGAGTCTCTTGCTTTCTGCCAACAGGAAATTGTGATCTGTGGCTATAAAAATGACTTAAGAATGTTGCCCTCTAGAAGTTCCTATTAAATTAGCCATCTCGTCTACATATGTTTTTAATTAACTGAGATACTGGAAACTGGAGCCACAGGAACCCCCCAGAAGAGGTCATCTTAGTAGAATGAACGAGTTTCTGGAGCCTGCTTCGTTGGAGAGTGACACTGTCATTCTCTCTGAAACTGGCTGTTCTCCTTTGGGGATTTAAGCTGGGCATCCAGTCACTGGAAGGTCATGCAGCCAACCTCGCGAGCCATGCCGAAGACTATGTATTAAACTCTAGATAAAAGCGCTCTTTAAAATCAGTTAGACCACATCACTAAAACGTTAGTAGAAAAATGTTCAGCATTAATAACAATCAAGGACGTGATGTGCAATTTATTTATGTTTTATTTACATATCCTCAATTCAGTAATTCAGTCAGATTAAGAAGAGTTATGTAATCATCACCACAGTCAGTTTTTAGAACATTTCCTCTTTTTGTATTCATTGTTATTAGCTCCCCACTTCACCCCCAACCTCTCCTGCCATACCAACAAGAAACCAATCATCCAGTTACTTTCTATATCAATTACCTATCCTGGATTTCCTATACAGAAAAACAAACAAATAAATTAACAACGATAAAGTAAAACAAAAAAACGCAATAGAAAAGAAAGCAGAAAATATTAAATAGAACAAATTTAAAATGCATCAAAAGAGAGAACAAATGAGTAAAATTACATTTTAACTTAACTACATCTGCCATAATCAACTTACAATACTCTGACAACAGAGCTAGTCACATCCCTCAACTATGGTCAGGGAAGGATTCACCAGACCTTTAATCTCTATGTGGACCCTGCAAATGGATTTGGGGTTTCCACGGTCATCTGTAGCTGTCAGCAAGCCAGATGTTCATAATTTAAGTTCCAACAGCACTCACTCTTTTGGTTATGGATTTATTATTATTTACCACCCTTGAATTCTGCAGGCTGTTGTGCTTCTTCTGTGTGGACTTAGTTGATGTTTCATTTAGATGGCTGCTTGTTTGAAGACCCGAGAGGCTATTTCTGATAGCAAGGCACCATCTGGTTTCTTCAGCACACTTTGCTATTGCACCTATATCTTCAGCGATCTCTTCATGAGGGTGAACATCAAGCCAGGACCATGTCCTAAGAACGAATTGTTCTTAGATTGGGGTGTGGTGTACAATTTAAAATAAGATGCTATTTGTTTCATCAAAGATCATCAAAGGCCAAAAATAGGTTAATAAGGGATAGGAGTGACATAAAATATATCAATTCTGATTGCCATGGAGTGTAAAATGAAGGTCGCCTTTCCAGAAAGCACTTTTTTTTAATTAAGAGCTTTAAAATGGCTGTACTGGTTTTTTTGTTTGTTTGTTTTGTTTTTTAAAACATGCTCTGGCCAGTTTTATTAAAGAAAAATATTGCAGGATTTATTTTTCACCAGTCTGTTCTGGCATGCTTCAAATGATACCAGCATCCCCGGGATCGATGAGGGCCAGGGCGCACACCCTGTAGCACTTGCCACACGCCGTGCCCAAGTCGATGTGGCCGCTGCAGGGATGGACACCAGTTTGGCCAACGTGACGTAGTACTCGATTTCTGATTTCCTCGAGGCCGGGCACTTATTGGCCAGGATGACCAGTTTCGCTTTGCCTTGCCTGATCATCTTCAGTGTCTGCTGGTAGCCCCGCACGTTCTTCCCACTTTTCATAATGAGTTGGAGCCTCAAGTTGACGGACTCCAGCGACTTTTTCGTCTTCTTTACGGCCATCATTTTCCTGTCTTAGGTGCGGACGGCCCCAACCGAGAGCAGCCGCCAAGATGGCTGTACTCGTAATTCAGTAGTTTCATTTCTATGATTAAGCAGTTGAAGATTTACATGTAGGCGTTCTTAGTTTTCTATTATTTGTTATAAAGCAAAATTGGAAACAACCTAAATCTTCAACTCATAAGTAAAATAACTAGAAGGAAAAATATCAAAATGTTGATATTGTGTAAGATGTGTTTTAGAGATCATTTCCCTTCTTGTCTTCCTATTTATGCTTATAGTTTCTGTGTTGATTGCTTACCAGTTTTTATCATTCAAAAATTGAGGACTTCAGTTGTAAATGTTCTCAGGATCCTCTTGTGTACTGGAGATCTATGGGAGGGATCTCAAGAAGAATGAGACGAAGTCTCATATCACTTTTTCACTGTCTTTGTCACCTCTGTAAGAGTGGAGGATGGGTTGTCAGCAGGAATTTCTTCATAAGTGAGAAGAGCAATGAAAGAATGTAAAGAATAAACAAATAATTGAAATAAGAAAATCCCTAATGATGAAATTTTAAAATATAAGAAACTTCTGAAAACTAAAAATGAAAAATTTTTTTATTGATTTTTAAGAACATCTGTAAGCTCAGACATATCAATGTGGTTTTTACTGACTGAGACTATTTCACCATTCAGGAAATCAGATCTCCAATTTTTCTCATCCAGGTTTTTTGTTGTTGTTTCTTAATCATAGTTTGCCTGAATGTCATCTTTATACTTTTCATTGTACCAACTTTAAAATAGACTGCCTTGCTTGCTTATTAAAATTATTTTTCACCTCTATTCTTTTTGCTATTATTTCTTTGCTTTTAATATTGAGATCATTTTTATTTGTATATTGATAATATTTAGGTAGGTTTTCTAGTTTTACAATATAAAACTAAAATATACTTTTATTATGAATAAATTTAGTTAGAGAATCATTAAAAGTATTTTTCAAAATATCTTTTTCTGTTCGTGCATCACCTTCTCAGGAGACTATTTTGGTAAGATGTGATATAATTATTTACAAATTGGCTTTATCAATTCCGCTTCCAAGCAAGCATGAATATTTTGCTTATTAAATACTATTTCATATCATAGCATGAATTGTACACATTACTGTAGTTTTCATTGATACATGATCACACCTTAATTACCATTAATTTATAACTGGCGTTACATTAGTTTCTATTTAGTGTCATATCTGTTGATTATTAAAATGTAGAAATAATGTTAAATACATCAGTAAGAGATGTACTTAACATCTCTTAGATGAGTAAGAGATGAAAAAGAACTTTCTCTTTTTCTTTATTCCAACTTGAGGCAACTGATGCGGTTAACTTTCTTGCATGAAGAATTGTAATTTTTCCCTCGATTTTGATCATTTGTAGGACTGCGGATCTCTTTAATCTTCGGCACCTTGATTGTTTAGATTCAGTTACCTGACTTTGTCCAAAATTGGTAGGCTCATCCTAAAAAAATTCCTTAATGATTGTTTTTTAAACATTAAAAATAGAAAACCTGTATTTTCTATGTAATTACATTATTGTCAGATTATTTACAAGTTGTGATTAAAATATCTGTGGGTGCCTTCCATGTATGTTTCCCAACCCTGACCCAGAAACATTTAGTGCTTATCTCTGGGTCTTCAAATCCATTACACATATTGACCTAGCCTAAGTAAAGATCACTTCATCAGATTAGGTGTTTCCTTTGCTTTAGCTGTCAAATGTCCCCTTTGAAAAAAACATTTCCTATTTCTGTAGTACTGTTCCCACTGTACTCTCTCTTTTTATAATTATAAATTGTTTTAAAATATATGACTACAGTTCTCCTTTCCAGGTTTGTACTCTTGCCTTTTTTCTTTTTGTAAAAATCGTTTACTTTCTTTCTCTTAAAATTAGGAATTCTCTTTTCCTCTTAAAAATAGGAATTCTCTTTTGCTTTGTTCTCCATTTACATGTTGTCCCTTTCTGGAGTCAGTGAAAATAATGTAATTTGTCATAGTATTGCATTCATGGCCACTATTTAAAATATGCCATTTACTGTGCCAAAATGTTGGTCTACATTTTCAATTTTACTGAAATGTTAATTTTCAGTATTGCTGGGCAAGTCCAGAGAAATAGCTAGCATTCATCTCATTATACAGGTGAGGAAACCAAGGTCAGGAGAGAAAGAGAGATTTGCCTGGCATCCCATGGCTAATAGCCCAGGTCAGACTGACATGAACACTTGCTCCTAACATACGAATCTTTGCTGTCTTTCACACGTTCCTGCTTTCCCTGTTCCTCTGCTCCCTGTCTTGTGGGACCTCTCCTTTCCTTGTCTCCCTATTAACTGTCCTTTAGCCATGTAGTTGGCCATTTTGCATAGTTTTTAATTTGCCTAAATCCTATATTTTTCCCCTAACATATTGTAAGTAACCATATATTATTTTTTAAGATTATACCTTAATCATTGCCTTGATAATAGGTAAGTATTCTATTACTGTTTGTATATACAAGAGATAACTGGGAAGAAAGCTGCATTGCATCAAATGTAGATAGGAATTTGAGGTATATAAAATTTAAGTGACAGAATTGGTTTTCTTAATTTTTGCTTTTTTCCCTTAGATGAATGTAGAATAGCTTTTGTAACATGTCTAAAATATTTAAAACCTCCAAATCAAACTCACTGTCCCCGAATTGGTTCCAAATGAGAGTCAACGACACCATAGGACATTGTAGAACTACCTCTGTGGGCTTCCAAGACAGTCACTATTTAGAGTTAGAGAGCCTCGTCTTTCTTCCATGGAGTGGTTGGTGTTTTCAAGCAGTTAGCAACCCAGCATGTAACCAGAACAGCTCCATGGTCTTTCATTTGCTTAAATATGGCCATTTAACTGAGACTTATTTTTCTTTAACCTTAAAAGGAAGTTAATGTTAATGAACTTGCTTTCTGTCGGGGTTTTTGTGCTCTCTTTCCAAATGTTCAAATAATTACTCTCGAATGAATGTGCTCCTAGGATGAAGTTTAGAAATTATAGATTTTTTTCCCCCTTTCTGTTTTTGTTCTTGCCCTTTTCTTTCTCCTTTCATTTGGCCAGTGAGCCTGGTATAGTGGACTAGAGCTTCTAACTGCAAGGTTAGTGGTTCAAACCTACCAGCTGCTCTGCAGGAAAAGATGAAGCTGTGGCTGCTTCCACAAAGATGACAGTTTCCTTTTTGTTACATACTGTAGGTGTTCTTTGTTGCAGTTCTCCCTGCCGCCTTCCTGTTAGCTTTTTTCTAGTCTTGCTTGTTTGGTAGGCTTATAGACCGTTTGAATGTATGTTCAAAGACTTCTCATTTGGTAGCTTGAACTTGGGTTCACAGATTATAAAAGGTTGCCAAGGGTGTGTGTACGTAAGTATGTATACATCATACTTCGTGAAAGTAGAGGACCATTGAAAAAGAAGACCCTCAGAGAAGGGAGATTGACCCGCTGTTACAACAGTGGCTCAAACACAGCAGCGATGATGAGGATGGTATGGGACTGAGCAGGGTTCGTTCTGTCGCCATGTGTCTAAACCAACCTAACGGTTCCTAATAGCAACAGTAATGCAAATGATAGTGTCTTCTGAAGCTGACCGAGCTCAGGTTCTGGACATGCACAGCTTTAGTTTCTCTACCACAACCATAATATTTTATCACTATTTTCATCCTTATAGATGTCCTATTCATTTTTTTAATGACTAATTTTTTAACTTAATTTTTGAAGTCGCTTTGGATTGGTCCTATTATGAGTAAGTGCAACAGAGAGCAAAAGTGTTTAGTATTAATACTGCAAATGTTTTTAAGTCATCTGTGACATTCTTTTGAAGTGATGGAGGCCTGAGCCAGTCCCAGGATGACAGCATTGTGGGGACAAGACACTGTCGGCACAGTCTTGCTATAATGCCAATCCCTGGAACACTCTCTTCCAGCAGCCCTGATCTCCTGCAGCCTACTACCAGCATGTTGGATTTCTCTAATCCTTCAGGTAATTTTTGTATGTGATTTTATATAGCCATATTGGTTCCAAGTGAATCAATGAGTCATAAGTGCAAGAGCTAGATTTTTTTTTTAAAAATCATTTTATTGGGGGCTTGTACAACTCTTATCACAATCCATATATACATCCATTGTGTCAAGCACATTTATACATTTGTTGCCACTATCATCTTCAAAACATTTTCTTTCTACTTGAGCTCTTGGTATTAACTCCTCATTTTTCTCCCCTACCTCTCTCACAATCCCTTCATAATTTATAAATTAAAATTTTTTATTCATGTCTTACATTGACCGATGTCTCCCTTCACCTACTGAAAACTAAATTTGTATGCAGCCTTCTTCTCTCACATGTACATTAGAATTTAGTACAAAAAGCTAAAGGAAAGATCATGTCTTTTAGTCCTAGGTAGAATGGCACTTCCTCCATCGTGAACTAAAAACTCTGAAGAGGGATCACCCCTGACCACAGTCCCACAGCAGTGAGATAAAGGACAATACACTACTTAGTGGCAGAGTATTTTAATGCAAGCAGCCTCACTACCCCTTCTCTTTGGTATTTAGAAATGTGTTAGTAATTGTCAAAAAGCAATGATTTCCCCCTGATATTTGAAACTGAAGTTGTTCATGTATTTTTGTTCATACTTTGTGTGAGACACCCAAGTTCACATTTCTGCTACCCATTCATTCCCATCCCCATTGTCCTTTAGCTGTATGACCCAAAATTTGTTATAGTAAAGAATAACTTTGACTTTAAAGAATTAGTTATATGTCTTATCATTTGCAAGGCCTGAGATGACTTTCAATAAAAGATAACATACAATTAAAAACTAAAATATGTAATCAGATCTTAGGAAAGAATAGACTTCCACAAAGTCAGTTTACTTGTGTTTCACCATCACTCTTTTTAAAATACTGTATTTTAGCTGAAGGTTTACAAAACAAATCCAATTCCAATTTAATATTTTTTTTTACAAATTGTTCCCTGACAGTAGTTAGAGTTTTTAGCATGTCAGCAGTCTCATGGTTTCTGTTCTGTTTCCTCTGTGTCCACTGATACAGCTTCCCTTTCCCTCTGTGCCTTCTCATCTTTACTTTGGGGAAATGTGGCCGCATGCCCTCATGCAGTTGTTTATGGAAGTACCATACTCACAGACAATATTGTTTATTTGATATGCCAATCTATTTGGCTAGAAGGTGGCCTTCAGGAATAGGTTCAATATCAAGTTGAAAGTGAACCTTTGGGCAATAATCTAAGAGGTTCCTCTAGTGTATTAGTACAGTAGTCCTGGCCTTTTTCCACAATCAATTTAATTCTGCATTTTTCTCCCCCACTCCATCTAGGGCTTTCTCTTGTGTCAGCATAGTATTTTTCACTCTGAGATTCCTAGCAGCTAATATAAAAGAGAAGGAGACTCTACCAACTATATAAACCACATTACTAGAAAAGGAGAAGATATAAAGTATAGTAGAAAACTTGTATTATAGCAACTTAAATAAAATTCCTGGTGCTTAACATAAAAACACACTCTGGTCTGCACATTGTTTTTCTTTGAAGTAGTTCATTTGTTTCATAACCACCAGAGACTTTACTAAACCTAATACTCTGTCTTTGACACAACCCCATCTGTGGCTGCTAGCATTCTTTCTAGAACAAAGCTCTTAGTGGATCATTACTTTGCTTAGAACTTTCCAGTGATTTCTGGATTAGTCAGAAACAGGCCCTCTCCAGTTATTTGATCAGAAAATTTAATTTAAAATTGTATGCCATGGTATATTAAATCAAATTTAATCCAGAAGGATAGGAAAGCCAAAGAATCAGGTAAGAAAAATGCAGACCAGGTTCAGCATTTGATATGTGAAAGGCATGTCTCCACCAGGGTTATGAAGTGTTGCTGGAGTGGTACAGGAACAAAAAGCCCACAGGAAGAAAACAGAAAAGAGCAATCCCTCCGTCCTCTTTAGCTTTGTAGTTAAAGAGGGAGCATACAGCACCCAGTATTCCCAAGCAGTTTCCTATGCAAGTACTAAACAGGCCCAACCGTGCTAATCTTCGGAGATCCGACAAGATTGGTCAAGTTCAGGGTGGTGGTTGTGAGAGGAAGACCCTCAAGAAGATGCAACAGTAGGCTCCAACATAATAAAGGTGAGGATTATTACATGGGAGTAGGTTTACACCAAGTTGCTATGAGTTGGGACTAACTTGGCAGTCCCTAATAACAGCAGATAAAGAGGGAGCCAGTTGGCAGAGAAGAAATGTGGTTGACAGAGTTTCAGCCCCATCATCACAAGGCCAGAATAAAAGTACGTTTGGAGTCAAAGAATAATTCTCCATTTTCTCCCTCACAACATTATTTATAAACATCCTTTTGCAACTGCCTTTCTGCCCTCGGTTTCTTCATCCTCTGTCCTGAGGATGGCATGTAATTCTCTTCCTTTGCCTGTGCGGTTCACTTCCTGTGATAATATTCTATCCTTGTCTATCTGGTGAGCTTTGCTTGTTCCGCAAGCTAAACTCAAAAGTTACCTTGGCTCGGAAGCTCGGTGCTCTGATGGAGTCAGTTCCTCCTGTTTTCAGCAGTCCCAGCACATTTGCTGTCTCTCTTCTTTGTCGTGTGGTAGCATAGGAATTTATTTCCATGCCTGTATGTGTTCTAAGCAGCACTTCTCACACTGCATAGAATCCCGCAAATAAAATCATGCATCCTACCAAATCCCAAACTAAATATGCATACTTCCATAAGACAAGAGACATGTGGTTTGCAGATTTCATTATTTTTACTGCAGTGTTTATTCTGTGGACATATGTAGAAGTGAGGGGCATAATAAGGGAGGAAGTTGGAATGATTGGGATTTAGAAACTGTAAACCCCATGGAGCTAACACTCAAACTTCTGAAACTGAGATGTTGCTTGACTTGATTTCATATTGACTGCACAATTCTCTACTAGGAAATATTTGTTGAAAAGACTTGCACTTTTAAAATCTATTCAGAGAAAGTCTTACATGGTTCTATCTGCAACACAGGCTCATACTGGTAATATAAATGAGCACCTACTTAAATGAGGTATTTAAATTGTAAGTTATATGTTTAAGCCCCCTAAAAACATAATCTTATGGAAAGGCTTTTTAACTAGTAGTGGTGCAGTTTTTACTTGGTCTTATGTAAGATACTTATTTTCAGTTAATTCCAAAGTCAGCTCCTCAGGTTCTGTATGATAGCTTGCACTCTTATGCTGCATGATTAATATTATTTTTAGATCAAAAAAGAACATGGAAGTGAGCGTATAGCGCTATTAATAGCTTGCTTTTGATTACTGACTTTTTTTATGCTTTTGCTTTGTTTTTGCTGCCTACAGCTGTTGGTTTTTACTGTAAGTATACTAAAGATAGTAGCATTTTATTGCCTGTGTTTATATCTAATGTTTTATATTTAAAAAGTCAAGTGATAAAAAGTTGAAATAGAAAGTAAAGCTTTTATATTCACCAAGTAACCTGTGTTCATTGGTATGTCCTTTTAGTCATTTCTTTGGGGGGGAAATACATACATATATATATATATATATATATATATAATTAGCATATTCATACTTTTCAACAACTTGTAAGGTTTTCGGAATTTTGACCTAATATAATATCAGACCTAAAAATTTCAGAGTGTGGCTAAAAGGAATTTGAAACTTTTGTTTTGTTTTTTACCCTGAATCTCCATATAGACTCTTTTGCTTACCCTTTTTAAATTAACTGCACCAGTCTTCAGCCTTTTATTTGGTTTCTTTAATGTAGTAAACTTCACATTCTTTTCTGCTTTGCAAGTCTGGGTTATATGAACTAGTTTTTCAATTCCAAAGAAACACAGGTTGCCAAGAGCTGGACGTAACTCGACAGTAAACAAGCTAACAAAAATTTTAGGAGTTGAGACTTATATTCTATCTTTTCTTTGTAGTTTGGTTTTTAAAAGCTATGATTTGGGTTTCATGGAGAGGAGAGAAACAAAGCAAGCATAACTGTTTTAGGTGACAAGGTGGAGATATTGGAACCTTCATCCACTGTTAATGAGAATGAACAATGTAATGATTACAGCTTCTTTGTAACAAAAAGTTTAGCAGTTCTTCAAACATTGAAATAGAACCTACTATATAATCCAGCCATCTCAATCTAGGGACAGATCCCAAATAATTGAAAGCAAGAATACAGAAATTTGTAAATCAGGCTTCATTTCAGCATTGTTCACAGTAGCTAAAAGGTGGGTAATAAATGTCCATCAACAGATGAATGAATAAACAAAATGTGCTTCCTGTATACAAGGTAGTATTACTCGTTCATAAAGAAAAATTAAGCCCTTGTATTTGGTATAATATGGATCAATCTTGAAGTGACATCACAAAAGGAAAGATATAACCCCACTTATATGAAGTAAGCTGATGTATTGGATTTATTAGTGGTTACAAGGGCTGGAAGCAGGGCAAGATGAGATCAGTGCTTAGAAAACATTGAGTTTCTCTTTACAGTAATGGAATAATTTGTAAACAGATAGCAGTGATTATTGCACAACGTGATGAGCATAATGTTATTTTCACCACGTATTGGGTACTTTTTCCCATTAAAATTGTTTTGTAGCATAATGTATAAGGATGCTTATAATTTAAAAAATGAAAGATAGCTTATAATTTATGACATTAAAGAAAATGTGCCATCCAAATTACGCATATAATATGATCCCAGTATTTATCTTTTCTTTGGTAGTTTCTTAAAATAGTTATATTGTCATATACTTCACATATCATACAATTTAATCATTTAGTCATATTTAAGTAGTTTTTTCAGTCACCACAATCAATTTCAAAGCATTTTCGTCTCATACTCTTTGATAGCTCCCCATTCCCCTCCACCCCATTATTCCATGAAGCAAATACTTCCTCCCCTCCAGAAAAAATGACAGACTAGACAGAACATAGAAAAACTTCAATCAAAAAGAAAGTAGAAAATATTAAAAACTGAAACAACTGTAAAATGGGTCAAAAGGGAGATAAAATAATAAGATATTACATTTTCACCTAACTGATTCTGCCATTATTGACTTTACAATGTACTCTGTCAAATTGCAGTGCTATTTTATACCTCGACTATGGCTACAAGGGATTCACCAGAGGCTTAATCCATTTGATGATTAAGCCCGCAGATGGATTTGGGGTTTCCACTGTCATCCATAACCTTCTGCAAATAAAGTGTTCACAATTTAAGCTCTAATAACATTCACTCTTTCAGATTTGGATTTTATTTAGTACAATCCTTGGGTCTCACAGGCGGGTGTGCTTCTTCCATGTGGACTTAGTTGCTGTATCTTCGATGATGGCTTGTTTAAAAACAAATCTGTTAGATCTCAGATGCTATTCTTTGTGATAGCTGGGCATCATCTGGTTTCTTCACCACACTTTTCTGTAGCAACCATATCTAAAGTAATCTCTTCGTAAGAGTGAGCATGGAACAATGCCATGTGCCCAAGTCATAAGAACTTAGGATTGTGAGCCCCAAATCCATTCATATATCTACGGTTTGTATAGGTCTCTGGTTCACTTTTTAAAGGAGCTCTAGGGTACAGTTAGTTATGAATTAGGATACTAAGCAAAAGTCAGTAGTCCAAACCACCAGCTATGCCAGTGGGGAAAAGATGATGTTTTCTACTCTCATAAAGAGCTAATATTCTCACTTTCTGCCTGTGGACATCACAGAAGAAGTATCATTAGAATCCCCACCACCACCATACCGCCACCAGCATGTCTGTCAGAGACTCATAAAGAGCCTACACAGCTTTGGAAACTCTTCATCAGAGAGTTGAGCTTTGAAACAACAGATGAGTCTGTGGAGCCATTTTGAGCAATGGGGGGAATTGAGGGGGGCCGCACTCTAGAGGCTTTGGGTTTGTCGCTTACTCTGCTATGGAGAAGGGAGACCCAGCCATGAATGCAAGGTCACACAAGGCAGATGGAGGAGTTGTGGAACCAAAGAGGACTGTCTCACGAGAAGACTCTCAAAGACCAGGTGCCCATTTAACCGTGAAAAAGATCTTTCTTGATAGTATCAAAGAAGACACTGAAGAGCACCACCTATGAGATTTATTTTGAGCAGTATGGGAAAATGGAAGTGATTGAAATTATGGTTGATGGAAGCAATGGCAAGAAGAGGAGCTTTGCTGTTGTGGCTTTGGATGGCCACTATTTGGTAGATAAGATTATCATCCAGAAATACCATACTGTAATGTAAGGAAAGATGGCCATTGCCTCTTCCAGCCAAAAAGGTCAAAGCAGTTCTGGAAATTGCAGTGGTGGTCCGGGAGGTGGTTTTGTTGGGAATGACATTGGTCGGGGCAGAAAACTTCAGTGGACATGGTGGCTCCGGTAGAGGTAGTGGATATGGTGGCAGTGGGGATGGTTATAATGGATTTGGTAATGATGGAGGCAGTTTTGCAGGTGGCGGAAGCTACAATGGTGTTGGCAATTATAACATACAGTCTTCCAGCTTTGGACCGATGAAGGGAGACTTTGGAGGCAGGAACTCTGATGGAGGTAGAGGTCAACATTGCCAAATCATGACCAAGGTGGCTGGTGGTTCAAGCAGTAGCAGCAGCTATGGCATGGCAGACGATTTAATGATTACCAGGAAAAGAGAACCAGAGATGTGAAAGAGAGGCTACCGCAGTGGTTCTCAATCTTCCTAATGCCGCTACCCTTTAATACAATTCCATAACATTCTTTTCTTTTTTTTAAAATCATTTTATTAGGGCCTTATACAACTCTTATCACAATCCATACACACATCAATTGTTTAAAGCGCGTTTGTACATTCATT
>NW_022111373.1:9363042-9373099 GCF_000313985.2 Echinops telfairi
CATTATTTTCGTTGCTGCTTCATAACTGTCATTTTGCTACTGTTAAGAATCGGGCAACCCCTGTGAAAGAGTCGTTCGACCCCCAAAGGGGTCGCGACCCACAGGTTGAGAACCACTGAGCTACAGGTTACAACAGATTCGTGAACTCAGCCAACCACATTGGTGGCAGGGCCTCCCTGCTACAAAGAAGACGCGTTTTAGACAGTACTCAATTGTATGGGCAAAAGAGTTTGAGGACTGATGTTGTGAAATTGTGTAACAGGTCATTCTAGTTTTTATTCTGTGGAAAATGAAGCATTCCAACAAAGGGTTTTAATGTTGTTGTTATTTGCACTCATGCTGTTGAATGCTAAATGCAAGAGTCTAACTATGATGCTAAATAAATGTCTTTTTTAAAAAGAGCTATAGTCTCAGAAAGCCAAGAGGGGGCAGTTCTACTCCGTCTTACAAGGTTGCTATGAGTCAGAACTGACTTGCTGTCAATGAATTTGAGTTTTCTGATTCACTTTAGAAACATTATTTTATGATAGCATTATAAATGCCCTGGGGCATAGGGTAATTCTATTGATTGTGCCATTAATTTAACTAATGGCATAGAATTTAAAAACTGAAAAGGAAATAATACATGTATTGGCCAGTTTCAGACGCAATACATGAATTGTTAACTTGTACAGATTATAAATTCTTAAGAGACTAGACACTGTTTACACAAAAATTGTGAGTGGGTGATAGGACAAAACTTTCTATAACACTCATCACATAGGTAGAGCCATGCCTACCAGAGTAGTACATATCATAAAGCAAGGAGGTTAATGAAAATAGTAAATATATGGTAGTCCCAGGGCCAGTTCATTGAGCACAGTCAAAGAAAGATCCAGACCAAAGTCCAGCGACCACTAATTCCATAACCTTGAGATAGCAGCCGTCTGCTTCCTCTCACACCAGCACATTTCAGCCTTCAGTGCAAGGGAGTATGTTCAGTTTCATAAATGGGTCACAGGTGAGTGAGTGTGTGTGTGTGTGTGTGATATATTTTGTCATCTAGAAAAAATAAGCTTCATTAATAAATGTAGTAGTGCTTTCTGTTAACTTCTTAAAACAGGAAATTACTATTCTACTTGAACTGGATGATTGTGTCCCAAATTGCTTTAGGATTAAAAGTTTTCTATTTTGTTTTTTTAAATAACCTGGCACATCTTTTTTTATATATATAGATATTCCTGATCAAGTTATAAGAGTTTTCAAAGCAGATCAACAAAGTTGCTACATCATCATCAGTAAAGACACTACAGCTAAAGAAGTAGTTTGTCATGCTGTTAATGAATTTGGTTTGACTGGTGCATCCGACACATACTCTCTCTGTGAAGTTTCTGTTACTCCTGAGGGTGTCATAAAACAGAGAAGACTTCCCGACCAGTTCTCCAAGTTAGCTGATAGAATCCAGCTTAATGGAAGGTGAATATACTGAATAATAAATGTGTTTGTTTGTACACGTGCTTTTTTGATCCCCCATTAAAAGAGGTGTTTTAAGTAGAAAGATCATGTTGTAAGAGATACTGAGTTCTGTAAAAGTAGATTAGAGTTGTTTGAGGTTTTGCTTCATTTTCCCAGCTTTTCTTGTGTCCCATAATTACGTAAATGAACCTTAGAGGGTCAGCACTCGTAATGACTTCCCACAGTGGGAGAAGGACAGGCCGGACAAGCAGCTTGCTTAAATGTTTTAGCATACTGACTAAGCCGAAATCTTCAAACCATTGATAGAAGTCTCCTTTTACAGATGAGAAAACTGTTACATATAATCATATATGTATCTGAGTATGTGTTTAGTATAATAATACATGTATATAAATTTATTTTTACTATGTACAGTATTTACTTGACAAAGGACTTTATAATTTTCAAAATTCTTTTTCTAATTAATTGGTTTCCTTTTCCTGCATAGGAAATTTCCTAATTCAGGAAAATTATTTAAATGGGGGCTCTGAAGATCATGTAGATGTTATTTTGATAAGTACACTTGTTAGTATTTTCTTTACTCTGGAAATTTTTTCTGAGAATACTCTTTATAGAGAGTCCAGTGTACATACAGAAAGAGAAGCTTGGGAACCTTAAACTGCCAGGCTATCATGGTCCCTCTATAAAGAGTAGATTTGCTCAGCTTTGCTGGTTATATGTGTTGGGTAAGCCCTGGACCTTTGGAGCTAACATGCTCAAATTCAAATCCCAGTTCTGACTCTGTGACCTGGAGCAAAGTATTTAGCTGCTCTCTATTTGAATTTTCTCATCCATAAGCTGAGAATGGTAATTATAGACCAAATTGAATAGGGATTTTTATTAGGATTAAATAAGCATCTATAAATGTTAGCTATAATTATTTTTATTATTTCTAATATAGTGATTTTCAACACTATTATTTATTGCAATGCCTTAGACATGTGAACTTCTTAAAGGCAGGGGAGAAAAGGAGGTGTAGGTATAGTTTGTTGGTGGTTAGCAGCCAAATGCGTAGAACCCACCCCACCCCACCCCCCAGCCACCAGGGCTCCTGAAGATATAGATGCACACAAACTTAGATACATTGTAGGGAAGTTATACCACAAAAAAAGCCTGTCATGAAGTAAAGGCTTTATTTTAAGCATCAGACTTGTACAAGATGTTTCCCAATTATAATTCTTTTAGACTAGTCTCAGAGTTTAGGTACCACAGAATTATTGAACTGAAAAAGAAAAGAGGAGTTATAGGTCCTTTATAGGGTTGCTGATCAATACCATTTGGTGGAATGAACTTTGGTGTTTAACAAGGAGACACCATTAGAGTGATGTCCCCTTCCTTTTGGGTTTTATTTGTCTTCTCTTAGAACTTTAGAAATAGAAAAATAAACAGCAACAGCTTCTTAATAGAGATGTTAACAGTCTGGTGCGAGTATTCATTTTGTCCTGCTCAGATTTCATTTCACCCCAGAACAGACACTTATCTAATACCAACTAAGTCAGGTGCTGGCCTTGCCCTCCTCAGACAGCAGATTTTATTCTCAAGAATATAAACACACGTTTATTTCACAAGAATGAGTCATAAATTATTAAATTCACAGAATCATCAACATAATTTTTGCTCTTTAAAATAATTGACAGCAACTTGCAGAAAAGCCCTTCTCATTTAAAGTCTTAGCTTTCCATTGCATTTATCAGTGAATATTCTAACATTTTGAACAATTAGTTATTAACAGTAAAATTGAAATGATATTTTGTAACAGTAATAGGAAAAGTAATCTTACAAATGTGAAAATATTTATAAACACAATTCTTGTTTTTTAAGGTATTATTTAAAGAATAACATGGAAACAGAAACCTTATGTTCTGATGAAGATGCTCAAGAATTAGTTAAGGAAAGCCAGCTCTCCATGCTGCAGCTCAGTACGATTGAGGTGGCCACTCAGCTGTCAATGAGAGACTTCGATTTGTTTAGAAATATTGAACCTACTGAATACGTTGATGACCTTTTTAAGTTAGATTCCAAAACAGGAAATACTCACTTGAAAGCGTTTGAGGACATTGTAAACCAAGAAACATTTTGGGTTGCCTCAGAAATTTTAACGGAATCAAATCAACTCAAACGAATGAAGATTATTAAACATTTTATTAAAATAGCACTTCATTGTCGAGAATGTAAGAACTTCAACTCTATGTTTGCAATAATAAGGTAAGTTTATTCAAAATAGGTTCAAACAGCTGCGTGTGTTTGAATTGGGCATGTGTTTTTAAATACCCAGAAGAAAGCTCATTTAATATACTCATATTAATGCATTGTCAGATGTAAAATTGGTAATCATAATAGTGCCTATGCCAGAGTGTTGTGAGGATTCAATGAATTAGTATATTGAAAGCTTTCAAAGCATCCTGAGGTTTTTCCAAATTTTTATGTTTTCCTTTTTGTACTATTATAGTTTGATTTATTTTAAAGTTTTATCGTTTATAAATTTGTGTAAACATCACTTAAAGTTATCCCAATCCGTTAATCCGTCATGTTCATGAAATATGCAATGCTGTCATTCTGAAGTTGGCTCAGGACTGGGTAGTATTTCTTCTTTGGTGCACAGGGTAGCTATAGTCGGAACTGACTTGATGGTACCTAACGAACAGCAACATCATATACCTAAGTTCCATATATATGAAGGTAAATCAAAAAGCATTGCTATTTAGATTCCAGTTCGTAAGTGCACAAGTTTACTTCAAACAGTACACGCTTAAACATGCCTCTGATCAGTGGATAGCTGCAGACAAGTTCTCTAATACATTTGTCTTAGTCTCCTTAAAAAAAAACCATACTCACTGCCATCAAATCACGACTGACTCATAACGAGCCTATAGGGCAGGGTAGAACTGCCCCTGTGAGTTTCCAAGACTGTAACTGTTTACAGGAGTAGAAAGGCCCTGTCTTTCTCCCAGTTTCTGGAGGCTTTGAACTGCCAGCCTTTTGGATCACAGCTGGTAAACACCACTCCACCAGGGCTCTCTAGTCGCCTTAGGAGTCTCAAAAAGCCAAATCAGAGCAGTGACCTCCAGGAAGGTCGCTGGGCCAGTTAAATTAGCGCAGAAAACAACTGTTTTCAGGGTTCTCTAAGGATAATCTTGATAGATTTTTTTAGAAGGGCACAGGACAATCATGTGAGCTTAGGAAGAAATTTTAAGAAAATAGAAAATTGCATACTTACCTGGCAGGGGAGATACCATGATCACGAAGGTGGATTTCCCAGGGCGAAGATATCCATTGCACTCCAGATGTGCTGACGCCTGCGATTTCCCCAAATGCGGGAAACTCAACTGCATAATCTGTGGTAGTGGGGGACTGTGTTCGCGCACTCCCCTTAAACAAACAAAAATAGAAAATTGCTTTGGTGAGAAAAAAAAAGCCAAAAAGTTGAATCAGGGAGTTCTCTTCCATCACAACATGCACCTGTTCATTCTTCGGAGAGAGCAAGTCCTGTCCTACTGGAATTACAATCGAAAACTTACCCCATCCACCCAGCAACCTGGATCCTACCCCTTTAGATTGCTTTTTGTTCCCCAAACTCAAAAGAACATAGAAAAGAAACAGAATTTGAGCCTTCCAAGGATGTTCAAATTGCCATTTTAAGATGTGGTGTAAATCTTAAATGCAGAATTCTTCAGATAAAGTTTAGAGGGATGGAAATACCATTTTCAGACATGTATAAACCCAGATGCACTATATGTCACAAAACAATAAATGTTTTGATGTTTTTGTAAATAAAGGTTCTATGATTTTGTAAATAGATTTATACTTAACCTCATGTTCCTTGGAGAAATGTTGATTCAATTTCATTGTTTTATATGTTGCTCAGGAATATAAGTTAGGCAGATTTGGTATCTCCATTGCTTGTCTCCTATATTCACTTTTTTTTCCTAATTCTTTTAAACTCTGTCCACATTTGTTTAATTGCTTTTGTCAGTCATTCCTTCCACATTCCTTAAATACGCGTAAAGTTTTTCTTTGTTTAGGTTCTGATTTGGCCCTCATTTCTGTGTTGTTGTTGATTCCCCTCCATTTATTTCCTAAATTTTGCTATTTAAATTTTTATCAACTTTTCATACCATATTTTCCCTAAACTCGTGCATTGTTGCACTAAGCTTATTTTATAAGTTACTGAAATCTTGACTGGAGCGGTTGGTTCCTCTGTTTTTATTGGGTTGTGGCAGCATCTGCTTTGTGTCTTTAGGTATTTGTTTGTCTTTGAAGTAACTTATTATAGATCCTATATTTGTTCCTCCTTTTTGAATGAGATGAGCTCTCCTACACCAGCCATTGGCAGGGGGTTCATACTAGAGAGAAATCAGCTTGGTGGTCCTGACTAGCAGGCGTTGGCTCTAAATGAGTAAATCATTTGTTGTTGTTTGTTTGTTTTTTTTAAGGTGTCAGCAAGCTAACTTTATTCACAGGCAATGGGGACTCCATGCAAGTTTTTTAAATCACTTTTGTTTTTTTTTAACTTCAAGCTTTTTGTGCATTATAAAAAATTTGAAAAGCACAGAGCAAAAAGCAAAGAACACAAAAGGTGTCCAGAATCATTTTGATGATTTCATACAGTTTGACATCTTTCTATACCCTATGCACGTATATGAATGACTGAGCATACCGTATTAGGGGGTTGAGGTCACACAGTATGGATTCATGCATTTTCCCACACACACACACACACCATGAATATTTACCAATTCAAAGTCCCGAAGCCATGAGTATTTTGACAAGCAAGAATATATGCTGACTCATGTCGATTGTTTTACACTTTCCTTTTCTTCAGCATATGCAGGTTGGCAGCTAAATTTAAATTTACTTACTACTTCAGAGTTTCTCTCATTTTTGCCCTGTCCCATGGTCAAATTGCCAAGATGTATTGATTTAATCTGCCCCTTCACTCCATGGTGAAGAACCTAGAATTAGGGTCCAGCCCCTACCTAATTCCATCAGCCATTAGACCCTGTTAATGTCTTGCAAATTAAGGCATTATTTGTTTTGCTCTCAGGGTAAGTTAATTGCTTGAGGTCTACAACAGCAGCATCTTTTGTAGTCCTGTTTGACCTTGGCTACCACTTCTCTCTCAGCTTGATTATTATTGACAATTAGAATACAAAGGTTGGAGACAATTAGGAAGGAACAGGAGTTGAATTATATGGCCTTGGTGAAAGAAATAAAGTTAGAAATAACATGATAGGATTTTGGAAGACCCAACAACTCCTTCATTGCAAATACTTTTTTCAACAACACAAAAGGCAACTATGCACATGGACTTCGCCAGGTGGAATACATCAAAATGATCTGTGGGAAAAGATAAGGGAGATGCTCCATATCGGCAGCTAAAACGAAGCTAGGTGCCACCTGTTGAATAGACCATCAACTGTAAATTCGGCTTTAGCCTGTTAAAGCTAAAGAAAATTAAAACAAGGACAGAAGAACCAAAACACCACCATGAGTATAGCCCACTTGACTATTGAGAACATCTCTGGCATACATTTGACTTACTGAACACCAATGACAGAAGACCTGATGAGTTGTGAGATGACATCAAGAACATCAGACGTGAAGAAAGTAAAAGATCATTGGGGGCGGGGGTGGTCAAAGTGGATGTCAGAAGAGACTCAAATTTGCTCAGTCGCTAAGGCAAATGTAAGAAATGATGAAGTGAGAGAGCTGAACTGAAAGTTTGAAAGGGAAGCTCAAGAAGATAAAGTATTATAATGAAATGTGCAAAGACCTAGAGTTAGAAAACCAAAAAAGAAGGACAGGCTCAGGGTATCTTAAAGAGAAGGAATGAGAAAAATACTCAAGCCTGAAGTTGCAATCTTAAAAGATTTTGTGGACAAAATATTGAATACTGCAGGAATCATCAAAAGAAGATGGAAAAAGACACTATATCTAAAAGAACTAGTTGACATTCATCCATTTCCACAAGCTATGGTACAGCCCAAACTTCCCTGAAGGCATTAGCTCTAAGCAAGACTCCAATCATTGATGGAAGACCAATGGAAATATTTCAACACGTTAGTGAAATGCTGGAAGCACTCACTCGTCTATGCCAAGAAATTTAGGAGGCTAAAACCTAGTCAACTGACTGTATAAGTGATCCACATTTGTATCCATTCCAAAAAAAAGTTGACCCAACAGAATGCAAAAATATAAAAACAATACTGTTAATGTTGCATTCTAGTAAAATTTTGCTGGAGATCCTTCACCAACGTTGCAAGTAGTACATTAATATGGAGCTGCGAGTAATTCAGGAGAGGACATAGAACAAGAGATTTCACCACTGCTATCAGATGGGTCTTGGCTGAAAGCAGAGAATACCAGAATGATGTGTACTTTGTTTTATTGACTGTGCAAAGACATTTGACTGTCTGGATCATCACAAACTATGGATGGCCTTGAGAAGAATGAGATTCCAAAACACTTATCTGTGCTTGTGAGGAACCTATTCGTGGTTCAAAAAGCAGTTGTGCAAACAGAAAAAGACAGGCATCAGGGTTGTATACTCTCACCATACTTATTCAGTATTAATGCTCAGCAAAAATTCAGAGAAGACTAGATGAAGAATTCAGCATCAGGTTTAGAGGAAGACTTATTCGCAACCTTGTTTGCTGAAAGTGAGGACTAGAAGCACTTGCTGATTAATATTACAGATTGCAGCCTTCAAAATGGATTACAACTTAATGTAAAGAAAGCAAAAATCCTCACAAGTGGACCAGTGAGTAGCATCATGATAAGCGGAGAAAAGATTGAAGTTGTCCAAGATTTTACCTTGCTTTGGATCTTCAACCATTGTTAATGGAAGCAGCAGTCAAGATCAGATGGTATATTGCATTGAATAAAACTGCTGCACAAGACCTCTTTAAAGTGTTGAAAAGCAAGGATGTTACTTTGAAGACTAATATGCACCGCGGTGACACAAGCCATGATGTTTTCAATTGCCTCATATGTATATGAAAATTGGACACTGAATAAGAAGACTGAAGAAGAATCAATGTATTTGAATTATAGCACTGTTAAAGAATATTACAAGTACCATGGGCTGCCAAAAGAACAAACAAAACTGTCTTGGAAGAAGTATAACCAGAATGTCTTTTAGAAGCAAGGATAGCAAGACCTCGTCTCACAATCTTTGAACATGTTATCAGGAGAGACCAGTCCCTAGAAAAGGACAGCATGCTTGGTAAAGTGGAAGGACAGTGGAAAAGAAGAAGATTCCAGGAAATTGATTGACACAGTGGTTGCAACAATGGCCTCAAGCAGTGATATGTCATAGGACTGGGCAATGCTTTGTTCTGTTGTCCAAAGGGTCACTATAAGTCAGAACCAACTCAATAGCACCTAACAACATATGACCTTGGACTCTGTTTTGGCAGACCTTCTAATACGTTTATGGGGGGAAAAGATCTACCGACCTGCCTCCGTAGAAAATTATAGCCAAGAAAACCCTGTGGAGCAACTCCCCTCTGTAACACATGGAGTCACCATGAGGTTTCTAATGTGTATGTGGGTTGCTGATACTTTCATGTCTCAGTGGATATGAATTAGTTTTATTATTCATCCCTTTTTGTGGTGGTTTGGGCTGGTTTCTGAGATGCAAAGGGAGCAAAGAAATCATGACTCTGCACTTAGACGTTAAGGGGAGATTTTAAAATGTGATCGTGTAAGGAAAAGTCATGGCTCAGAATCAAAGAGAAATAAAAACATTGAATCACTGTGTTCACTGTTTGGGAGAGTTGAGAGGTAAAGAGATAAGAGAGTTACAACCTAATTGGCAAGAATATCTTTTTGGAATTGGAGGATATCCGAACTTGTTTAAAAGGAGACTTTTTTACTAAATGCATACAGAGCAGGATTAGAACCAGGAAACATGGAAGTGCTGGTATCAAGGACATGAGCGAATAAAATCTCAGAAATAAGGTTGCCTGAGTCACAGAACTTGCCTCAGTGGTTATTTAATGTTTGGGGTTTTTTTTACACCATGAATCAAGCCATTCTCAAGTGTGTATTGTCTCGATAAGGATGTGTTTTAAGTAAAACATAAGCATTGTGATATTAGAAATGTTTCAACTTAAGTATCTGTGTTACGGAATTTTGTCACATACACTATAGAACGTTTTGTGTAACACCAAAGTAGGTAACCATTTGTACCACCAGGGGTCCCTTTTGGTTCTGTCTAAAATGGGAGGAGCCAGACAATAAATAAAGACAAGATTAAGCATCTTGCTGTGCTAATATAGAAGGCCAGAGGTAATGGTTTGGAGTGAGAAGAATCTTATTTTGTTCAGCTGACCACAATGCCTGAGACTCACAAGAATGAGAAACTGGACACGTCACCGGCTCTAGACATGGATTTTGATTGTCTTCTTTTTAAAAAAAATAATTTTATTGGAAGCTCGTACAGCTTTTATCACAATCCATACATACATCCATTGTATCAAGCACATTTGTACATAAGTTTCCATCATCATTTTCAAACCATTTTCTTTCTGCCTGAGCCCTTGGTATCAGCTCATTTTTT
>NW_022111373.1:9373481-9413690 GCF_000313985.2 Echinops telfairi
ACTGCACCCTGACTGGCTCATCTCTTCCTTGTGACCCATCTGTAAGGGGATGTCCAATTGTCTTTAGGTGGACTTTGGGTCTCTGCTCTGCACTTCCCCTCATTCACATTGATAAGATTTTTTGTTTTGGGTCTTTAGTGCCTAATACCTGATCACATCGACCTCATGATCACACAGGCTGGTGTGCTTCGTCCATGTGGGCTTTGTTGCTTCTCAACTAGATGGCCGGTGTTTGTCTTCAAGCCTTTAAGACCCCAGATGCGATATCTTTTGATAGCCGGTCACCATCAGCTTTCTTCACCACATTTGCATATGCATCCATTTTGTCTTCAGCGATAATGTTGGGAAGGTGAGCATCATTGGAATGCCAGGTTAATAGAACAAAGTGTTCTTGTATTGAGGGAGTACTTAGTGGAGGCCCAATGTCCATCTGCTACCTTAATACTAAACTTGTACATCTATGTACTTAGATTTATTTCCCTATCATTATATATAAATATATTTACATATGCACATACCTGTATTTATCCCTCTGTAAATGTCCTTTGCGTCCTAGTTCTTTCCTTTGTTTCCTTTTACTTTCCTCTTGTCCTACCATTATGCTTGGCCTACATTCGGGTTTCAGTAATTCCTCTCGGTTACATTGTCCTTCATCAAGCCTTACCAGGCATCTTATGTCCTCCTTTCCATCTACTTTAGATCACTTGTTCCCTTGTCCTTGGGTTTGTTAACACCCACTTCCTTCCTCCCCTCCCCCTCTCCTATGTTGCCCTCAGAACTGTCAGTTCCATTGTTTTCTCCTCCGATTTTTTAATCCCGCTTATCTTATCCAGATAGACATGCAGAGACAATAATAAGTACACACAAAAAGAACAAAACAAAACAAGAAAAGAAAACAACAACAAAAACCGATGGCCAAAAAAAGAGAAAAGCCTATGAATAGTTCCAGGTATGTTTGTTGACCTTTAGGAGTGTTTTCTGGTCGAATCTGATGGAGTGCCACACCCTGACCCCAAAGTCTAATTTTTGTATTCTTGGCGACTTTTTTGCTTTTTCTCTCCTTGCTGCTCTGTTGCACACCCTTAGCATTTAGCCTGGAGTGGTGGGGTCAGATCTGGCACAGTTCCCTCACTGTGCCTCCAGTGTTGTCCCTCGAAGCGCTATGGACCAGTGAGGGGCGTTGTGTCTTGTGGTGGGGTGGGCCCTATGGTCCTCTTTGTGCATTGGCTGCTCTGAGCAGGAATATCATCCTCGGGGCTTGGTGCGCCCAGGATGTGTACCGTTCTCTCTTTCCCTCACCGTTTGCTCCTGTGTGCTCTGATCAGACTCGCCCCTCTCCCTGAACTGTAGCTTCAGTGCTGTCCTCTGAAGTGAATTCTTCTGGGGAGAGGTGCTTGTCCATGTGGTTGGGATTGGGGCCAGTCCCAATTTTGATTTTCTACATTAACCAGCTTTGATGATGATTATTAATTAGTTTTAAATAGGCACATAATAAGAGTCCTGGTAGTACAGTGGTTCAAACTTAGCTACTAAACAAAAAGTTGGAGGTTCACACCCACCCAGCTTCTCCACAGAAAAAACACGTGGCTTCTGTAAAGATTACAGCCTAGAAAATCCTGTGGAGCATGTGAGCAAAGTTGGATCAGTGAAAAAGAGCATGTGAGCAAAGTTGGATCAGTGAAAATCCTGTGGAGCATGTGAGCAAAGTTGGATCAGTGAAAATCCTGTGGAGCATGTGAGCAAAGTTGGATCAGTGAGAGAGGTGAGATGGACCTGATACCATGGATGGACACCTGTGGCGTCTTTTTTCCCACTGGAAAGGAAACATGATATGTCAAGTATGGGCTCTCATTGCAAGCTGAAGTTGACATTGTAAATGGCAGAGTGGAGACATGGAAATAATTATGGGGCCCGATTATGTGGCTGATTCTGTGAATCAAACTTAAAAGCCTACCTGGTCTCTAGACTTCTTGTTATTTCAGATGATAAATCTTCCTATCTTAAAAAGTAAATAAATAATGACTGCACATAACCCACTGTTGGCAGAGAAGTAAACCTCTGAGAAGTTCCGAGGACTACTACACCCTTCCTCTCCACCCACCTACTGTCCATCGTTCTAGTATGTTTTAGTGCAACAGTGTCTCTACATAATTTTAGCTGTATTAGGGAAATTTGGTGAATGTACTTTTCTGACCTGAGTGATTCTCCTTCTATCCCAAGTCCTTTTTAAACGTTTTATTCTCATCTTTGACAGTGGCTTGAACCTGGCACCTGTAGCACGACTAAGAGGTACATGGGAAAAGTTACCAAACAAGTATGAGAAGCACCTTCAAGATTTGCAAGACATTTTTGATCCATCCAGAAACATGGCAAAGTACAGAAATATTCTTAGCAGTCAGAGCATGCAGCCTCCAATTATCCCACTGTTCCCCGTTGTCAAGAAGGATATGACATTTCTACATGAAGGTAACTTGAAATTTTGGAAGTTTAGCTTCAGGTCATTCTACAGAATTGTTATAGTTTCAAACATAATAATTACATATCACAGATAAACACCTTTTAGGACTCCAAATTTAAGTGTTTACCTTTTGCAAAGCAATCAAGCTAAAATAACAACACTGGTCTCTGTCTTATAATTTTTGTGTTTGATAATGTTCCTTGAATTCTTCCTTTATTGAAGGACAAACAAAACAATGAATTAGAAACTAACCCCCAGCCTAGAAGCCCTACTCACATTCCTTCCCAAAATACTACCCTCTCTGCAAACGTAAATGTTATCCTGATTTCCAATATTTTGCTTTCCTTTTGCCTGTGTGACTTTTACTAGTTTTGGGAAATTCCAAAGCATCTTGTCTTCAAATTTTTTGTTTGCTCTTTTATTTACTCTCCATTAAGAACTCTGATGGTCACCTTTGCTAGACTTGTCGCTGTACCCCTAACATCTGTCTCTGATCAGTATAATCTAGATCCTCTCTGGGTCATTCTGTAGTCCCTTTATTTCCTCTCGAATTTTAATCATGTTATCTTTTATTTACATGTGTCTTGTTGTTAACAAAGCAATGGACATTGTCATTAAGATTTTACAAAAATAGTAAGATGTTGGAGATGATTCCATTCTTCCAGAGAGTAATAAAACTTGCTCTGGACAAGCAACCTAGGGGTGGAAGTAATCTATAAAAATGTTGATATAATTTAGCGCTGGTATACATTGAGTTCATCCTTCATCCTAGAAGTTGAAGCCCTTCAGGGCTTTGGTCTCCAAAGCATTGAGGATTTACCTCAACTTAAGCTGTTTTTCTCTCACCTAAAAAGGTTCAGTTGTCCTGCTTTGTTTTATGTTTTGTCCAGCTTTTTATTTGTTATGAGTAGAAGGATTAATCTGAATTACAAAATCTATTCTTCCAGTATAATTTATTTTTAATAAGGATATGTTATTCTCCCTCAAAACAGATGTACATTACTTGAGTACCTTGATCAGTTAGCTTTTAACTAGCGTGGATACCCTGAAATATTCATGTCTAATATATATGCTCATTGTCATTGAGTTTATTCCAATTCATCGTGACCCTGTAGGACAGATTAGAACTGCACCTATGGGTTTCCTAGACTATTAACTCTATGGGACTTGGAAACCTCATCTTTCTCCTGCAAAGTGATTGGTGGCTTTAACATTAGCAGCCCCCTGTGTAACCCCTACACCACGAGGGTTTCTTCTAATAGATAGCTCCTGCTAACTGTGAGATAGAAAACTATTCATGCTTCTGACTGTATGGTTCTCACACTTGGCTTCAGGGCCTTGGACTCCCTTAACGGTAATTTAGGGGCTGCTGTGGAGAATGGACTAGGATTAAGTCCAACTATTAAAGATACAGTTCTGGGCATCAGCTTGACCTTTGAACATGTAATTTTTGCTTTGTAGTTTAGCTTGGGTAAACCAACAAAGAGGCTAAGTGTGGCTTCATACCTAATCTTTTGAAAGAAAAGAAGGCCATTTTGAAAGCTGCTTGGACTCGCTTCTTAGCAAACTATAACAGAACAGAAACACAATTTAATAGAACATGTGAACCAGTACTGCGTTAGTGATTAAAGTCATCATTGTAAATTTACACACACTGAGAGGGGAAAGTGAATGGAGGTTGAAGAGTGTATTCCTGTTGGATGGGATCTTCAATGTCTTAAATATTGACAACTTACTTAATCATTTTTGTAATATTGTCACCCAAAGAAAACTTATTTACAGGCTGGATTTAACTATCGCCCAAAAATCACCACTTGTTTTCAAGTGCTATACCCTTGCTGTCCTAGAGAGCAGATACAAGTCCTTCATTGCAAATGGACTAGACTAGACGTCTAGAGAGGTAGATTTGAGGGGCTATATATTTTATAGGTTTGCTTATAAAATTATGAGATTACATTTTTTAGCACTTTCCTACATTCATAATATTCCTATAACCAACAGAATCTTTCCTAGTATCGAGCTCACTTTCAGGGAGTAGGCTTTGGGCAGTGCCGCAGGACCAGGCAGTATTTTGTTCTGTTGTGCATAGGGTCACTATAGATCAGACCAGACTCGTTGGCACCTCACAATAACAACATAGATTTAGTAGTTCTTATAAATAAAAGTTAAAATCCGATAAGGTTTTGATCTGTACCACCACAGGAAAACAACTTGACTTCTGCCACTTTTACATGTTGTTGATGGTCTTAGGTTTCACTGAGTCAGTTCCAGTGAAAGAAGCCCTGTGTAACTATAACAACTGTGAGGATGGCACAGGACCAGGCAATGCTCTGTTCTATTCTGCATAAGGTCTCATGAGTCAGTACAACAAAAGTGCGCAGGACTGTGCCGTTTGCATAATCATTGCTATGCTTAATCCCATTGTTGCAGCCACTTGTCAGTCCCTCTCATTGAGATGCTTTCTCTTCTGTTGCAGATCCTTTACCAAGCATAACATCCTTCTCCAGGGACTGATCCCTCCCGACAACTTATCCAAAGTCTCTGAGACAGTCTTCATTGTCTCATTTCTTAGGAACATTCAGGCTGTACATCTAATACCTTTATAGAGAGATAGATTAATATTGGAAATTAAATAATTATTTTTATTTTTAGGAAATGACTCCAAAGTAGATGGCTTAGTAAACTTTGAGAAGCTCAGAATGATTGCCAAGGAAATTCGTCAGGTTGTTCGAATGACTTCTGCTAACATGGACCCGGCTATGATGTTCCGGCAGAGGTATGGCATTGAATTATGTAAATGCGCTGAAGAGTGGTATGCAGATTGATTCAGAGCCATGTATTTACTTACTGACCATCTCAGTCTGTGGGAGCTGCAGGTGGTTGATGTGATTGGTCACTGACCAGGAAGCTGGAGGTCTGGGTCCACCCAGAGGCACGTTAGGAAAAAGACCCTGCAGCTACTTCTGAAAAGTCAGCCATTGAAAACCCCACAAAGCATCTTTCCTCTGGCACACACCACGTTCCCGTGACTGGTCTTCCGAGTATATAGATTTTTTATTGTTCTTTAAAAGATCAGCGGATTTAAGCCTAAACAAATTGCTAATCTTTGCTGTACTTATGCTTTTATCTGGTCTCCAAGCTAAACTGTGAAGTCCACACATGCCTATTACTTTCACAGAATATTTTTAAAGTTTTATCTCTAACTAATTTATACTTCAGTCTTATAAAAATCTAGTCCTTGTTCTCAAGCGATACTACTACTGCTATTTTTTAGTAAAGTGTTTGATATGTTGTTGTTGTGCCATTAAGTCAGTTTCAATTGTAGGGCAGAATAGAACTGCTCAACAGAGGTCCTTGGGCTTAATCTTGATGAGAAGATTGCCAAATCTTTTCTCTCGCAGAGGCATTGGGTGGGGCAAACTGCCAATCATTTCGTTAACTGTCGAGTATTTAAAAATTAGGGCACTGGGGTTCCTTTCAGATCCTTTATAAATTGCACGTTTAAAGATATTCCATCTTTAATAAAAGTGGTATTATTTGTAACCTTATCTTTTAAATGTTTATTTAAAATTCACTTTTAATGTAATAAGAAAATCCACTGGCATTCAGTCGATTCCAACTCATAGTGACCCTATAGAGTTTCTGAGACTGCCAACCTTTATGGGGCAGGTCGCTTCATCTTCCTCCAGCAAAGCAACTGGTTGGTTTGAACTACCAGCCTTGTGGTTAACAACCCAAAGGCTACCCCACAATTACAAAAAAAACTGTAAAATTACCAAAATTGTCAATTTGTTCTGTAATCACTGAAATTTTCAGAGTAAATAGACACCAGTGTTTTAATTTGGGCTCATTTTGCCTCTGTGCCTATATGTTTAACATCTATTACTAAGGGCTTTGAAAAATAAAACACTTGCAAAGACATACACAATTCCTGTAGTTTAAAAATATATACTCTGCTAGAGAAATCAACGCAAACTCACTGCCATCCAATTGATTCTGTCTATAGGACAGGATAGAACTGCCCCCATGGGTTTCCAAGACTGAGTCTTTACGGGAGTAGAAAGCCTCATCTTTCTCCCTAGGGGCGCTGGTGGTTTCTTACTACTGACCTTGTGGTTAGCAACCCACATTGCACTGCCTGGGGTTCTATACTAAGGAAACAAAGTATTTTCTTCTTTAAAAGTCACAATTGAACTTTTTGTAACCAAACAGTGTGTGTAGGGATCTTTGTTTTGTTGTTTGTTTTGTTCTGTTTTGTTTTAAATCACTGTTCAGGAATCTTTGTTTTAGTAAGTAGTTGATCTCATGGTTCCTCTAGTTCAGAGACCCTCAAAGTCTGGAGAAAGGGATAGATCCCTAGTCTCTTCTTTCTTACCCATCTCACTTCTGCCCTTGAGAACCACTACACATAACAAGAGCTGTCATTGCTCAGCACTCTGGAGGCAGAATCAGAACCCGTGATCAAAGCAAACCTGCAGGCATGTTTCTTTGTTTGGGGGTTGTTGCATGTCTAAAAGCTGTTCAATGCCCCTCACCACCCGTTGTCTTACATCAACCTCCATTCCCGCATATATGTTACCAGCTTGGAATGTGCACTTCTGGCTCTTCCAACCCAGTTGATAATGCAATAAGTACCAGCTACACTTCAGAAAGGAACAAAGAAAAAAATTTATAAGGAAATGAATAAAAGCCGATGTTCTTGGGAGTGGACTGTGCTGAGTAGGATAAGAGAAAATGAAAGTTTTTTATAAGGTTCAGATTACAGTGAACCTTTCCCAAATCTATTTTACCAGCCAGTAATGAAATGCAGTATCTTTCTTTGAGCAAATAATTGTTCGTTTTTGTGGTATGTATTAACTAGTGTGGACTCGATCCCAAAATCCAAACTCACTGCCATTGAGTCCATTCTAACTCAGAGCAGCCCCATAGAGGGTTCAGAGGGTTTGTCCATCTTTCTAAGAGCAGGCAGCCTCATCTGTCTCCCACAGAGAGCCGCCGATGGGCTTCAACCTCTAACCTTTCGGTTAGCGTTCTAACACCCAGCAGAATTCCCTTTTATTTTAATATAATCAATTTGCTGACTTATGACTATAGCAACTATTTTATCAAGAGAAACATTGATGGCATATTTTTATTTACATTTTAGATTTGTTCACAAATTCCTATCGGATACATTGGCAGAGAAATTCTGAATTTCAAAATAAAATTATAAATCTTCCTCAATGTTCCTTATAATTTCACCATACCACTTACATGAATGACTTTAAATATTTTCAGTGGGGAAGGCTCAATTCCTTTCCTTTAAAGTTTTCTTTCCTAAGAACTTTGTAGTAAGTTAATGTTTGTTTTTGTTTGTTTTTTCTCTAATGTGATTGGTCCAAAACATATTTTTCTTAATATTTTTTAGCGGCTCTAGCTCACATCTTAATGCATCTTATACCCCACCGCCCCCCACCCCCTGCCACTACCACCACTACCCTGCATTCCATTAAAGTCATTTTACTGTTAAGCGTCAACCTTATTCTAGTAAAGTTTTTCTGGTCTATTCTGTCTGCATAGTTTCTCTGACTTTCACCTGTTGTCTTTTTCCTGTGCTTTCCTGTTCAAACACATGCTTCAATGTTTGTGGCTCTTGCTTACAGGAAGAAGAGGTGGCGGAGTCTGGGGTAAGTGTAGAAATGAACGCAACTGGAATGAAAGTTGTGCAACTCTTAACATATACTGCATCCTTTTCATTAATGCACGCACCAAAAACAGCATGCGTTCTATTAACCCTGTCAGCCTACGTTCCTGACAAATGCCTTTTGCTAACAAGAAAATTAGTGATAGAGCTAGCCTTTTCTTTTCTTGTCTTTTTTAACTTTTCCATTTTTGATGTCCCATAACGCCCTTCTGCATTTTAATTTAGCAGTATCAGTTAAATAATTATGATGATAGTGACTATTTCTTTTGCCCTTGCTATATGCCAGGAATTGTTCTAAGCACATTAAACAAATGAGCTTATTTAATTCTGCATCCACCCTACAACCAAACCAAACTCGCCACCATCAAGTCAGTGCTGTCTCATAGCAACCCCCTGTGGGTTTCCGAGACTTAACCATTTACAGGTGTAGAAATCCTGGTCTTTCTCCCAAGGAGCTGCTGATTGTTTCAAACTGCTGACCATGCAGATCGCAGCCCAACACGTAACAACACCAGGGCTGCTCCACCATACAAAGGAGGTACTATTATTAGTCCTATTAAACACATGGAAAAGAGAGAGTCTCCCAAAGTCTTAAATTTCAAACCTGAATTTAAGCCATTTTATTTTCTTGTATGTAAATATATAAATGTATTAAAATTAATGGGAGGTGTGATGCACTTCACATCAGTTTATTAAAAGAGACTTTTATCCAAGCTGAACTATAAGATTGAGTTCATACATAATTGAACTCTTAAGATCCTCAGATCACTGATAAAACCAGACTTCCTGGATTATTTAAATTTTGTGTGAAATTCTACCTTGAAATAAAACTTCTAAAATCCCGTTTTTTGGCAACTGTGATAGAATTAAAAACTGCTGTCTTTTCAAGTTGACTAAGTCTCTGCTCAAATATAACTAGATATCTAGTTAAGAGTCTAAGAATGTTGCAGATCCTAGAAGTCATCTAATTATTAGTCTTTTCATTTTTAGATAAAAAAGGAGGCCCAGCAATGAGATAGCTGTTTTTGTTTTTTTGTGTGTGTGAGCTACTTTCTATGTGTCTTACTTTAACTGAGTCTTGTCTTTTATGTATGATCTTGCTTTCTGTCAGAGCAAGGTGATCTTGATTCTCCTTCTCTACTTCCTTCCTCCCTGATGTGTGTAATTGGCATACGTTTTTATCTACGTGTACATTTATGTCTTGGTAGAAATGGATCCCTGGGATTACCATGTGAAGAGTATTTGGACCATATATTTCGGTGGGCATTGGGTGTATGAATGACATACTAATAACATCCTCTGTGTGCTCAGCTTGAGAATCATGTGATGCTTGTGGCCTTAAATATTTCTGTTCTTATGTCTGAGTATTTGCTTTCTTGCGGATAACTTAGAAGATATTTTATTATCATTTATCACAGTGTTTTTACCATCTAACAAGCTAATAGAGATTTGTAAATATCCTCTTATTTTGGTTATCAGTTTTTAAAAAATCATTAAACACTTATTGTCATTTGGTCTGATATGTTGGATCTTGATTTGACTGTATTTCTTTGCATTCAAGGCATCAATTGTTGGATACACTATTTTATGATCTTCTAAAAAAAATCACCACAGTGCTTATCATCACTAAGAATTCATAGACTTACTGAAAGAAACTTGGAGGTTTTTATCCTGTAACACCTGTGCATAAATATAAATTAAAACCAAGTAAATTAATTAGGATTTTTTAAAACTCCTTTATATGCAGATATGAATCTTGAATCATTTCTAATGTCATCGTTGTCCTTTTTATCCTTGACACATACGAGTATTGCCTTCAGGCTTAATTAAGTGTGTTTATAATGAAACTTTTCTACAACAAGCTATAAAAGTAACACTAGAACCACTGGTGTTGGGCACTAAGACTGGCTTCCCCAATACATTGTTACTTCCTTCTGACGCCTACTTTGGGAATATTGTTCAACTACTCAGATTCAATCATTTGGTTGCTAGAGCTTAAAATAGTTATTTGTTAACATCATTGTATATAAGCAGTGACAAGGACATCTCTCCTTCTGTCTGACCAATAATAGCAACTGGGAGTTGCCATTGAACGTAAGGCATTGCCTATTTCAGAGAACTTAAAATATGAAAGAAAAAGTACCTTTCAGCGAAGTTTTACTTAATTTATCATCAGAATAGTTGGATTGGAGTGTTTATGAAACTGGATATGTGAGCACTGAAGAAACCATTGAATGGCTGTGGTCTATGTATAATTAGAATGTTTTGTATATTATGGTTCATTTAGAAAACTCATAAATTTATTGTTTTTGAATGATTGTCATGGCAGCTGCCTTTAAAATTAAAATTCTCCAAGAGCCTTGCAAAGACTGGCTTTGTTAGAAAAGACAAACAGCATTACAATTCCTGTTTCCTATTGGCTGTATACGGAGCCAGTGTAGAAGGATGGTTGACAAGGAGAGTAGAGTTGAATAAAGCCGTGGCTTGTTTGAATTTGTGAATTTCTACCTAGCTTTCAGTTCTGTCACATTCAGAGGGATTACAGAAAAGAGACCCCAGATACCCAGTCCTCATAACACCTTCCCATTCTGTGTGCCAGTGGAACCATTGGACAGTTTGGCTGTATTTCTAGTCTCTGATAATACTTAGCTGAATGTAAATGCAATTGTGTTTCACTACTAATATCTTAGTTATTACTTTTTGAGTTTGGACCAAGATCTAGTTATTGATAAACTTGACCAGCATTCTCAGAATGGGCCTGCTGTAGACAGGAATGGTGCTGGCAATAGCATGTCCACAGCAGAACATACAATCCAAAGGTGCCCTAGTACAGATGGACTCGTCCTGACCCAGGCTCTTGCGCTAGGTGCTGAGTATGGATGCCCTCCCGAGCTAGAAAAATAATTTTACTTGTACCTTGGGTTTATATAGACACAAACACACAGGTCTTACAAAATATGCTCAGCAGGGTGAGGGGTGGGGGGTTGTCACCTTATTCTTTTGAATTCTGCACTTTGCCAAATCTTGTTCTTAATTCAAAACATTGCCATGTGTGTCAAATTACTTTTCATTAATGCTTTTATCGTTTAACTTATTTGCATCAGCATGCAATAGCATTAACAGAGCAAAAGTCTTTTACCCTTCAGTGTGCTCCGTATCTCAAGGTTACAACCCTTTTATTGAGATCTCCATCTTCTGACAGGTCACTGAGTCAAGGCAGCACAAATTCAAACATGCTGGATGTTCAGGGAGGTGCTCATAAAAAACGGGCCCGCCGCAGCTCTCTGCTTAATGCCAAGAAGCTCTATGAGGATGCTCAGATGGCAAGGAAAGTGAAGCAGTATCTCTCCAGTCTGGATGTAGAGACAGATGAGGAGAAGTTCCAGATGATGTCTTTGCAGTGGGAGCCGGCATATGGCACCTGTGAGTACCAGCCTCCGAGTTCACACTTGTATAACACTAAAGGGACAACAACATAGTTTATTTCCTTAGAATTATGTGCTGTGCTCCCAAGAAAATTTTTTACTCACAAAAGATTACTGACATGTCCCTAAGCACCATATTATCCTGTTTATAGGATACTCACGCTCATCCCTTCCTGATGATCATCATAAAGCAAGAAAAAGAGGGATAGGTAGTTTATGATTGAAACCAGTAGACAGCATTCACAGCATTCTTCTTTTAAAGTTCTTGTAACATTTGGAACATTGTTAGAAAAATGTACCTTTGTTTTTAAATGAGTAAATGTACATAAAGTATATTTTGGTTTTGGATATCTGATTTTCTTTGCTCTCTAAGTCTGACTTGGGATAGTCACGATCACACAGACTTCTTTTATGCTTTGCTCTTCGTTAAAATTATGACACTCAGAAAAAATTCCATATACACGTTCCTTTAAGTTGGCTTCTGTTTATTTTTGCAAAATTTATTTTTAGATGTTTGATTAAATAATAACTTTATTCCCAAGTCCAAGAACTTTAAGTGATTTCTGAGCATTCCAGGTTTTAGTTCTTCCTAAGAAATTCAGTGTATGTATATAGGTATATATGTTTGGGGCATTTACCTATGAACTTTTTCCTCTAGTTGTCATTAAAGTAAGCTGTTAGTGGGAAATGATTATTGAGAGTAGGGATTATTGAGAGTAGGAAAGTGCTTTTGACTCTTCCGTTTGGAGCCACTGTATGTTGTTCCGTAGCATTGCCTGTTTCAACTTTGTGAGACGGTTTCTAATTCTTGTCACCAAAACCAGACCATAGGTTCCCAAACCTATTTGGCCTTCCCTTGGCTCTTCAAAACCTTTGTTCCTTAACCCATAATCTAAGATAAAGTGTAGATACCAGCTTTTGCAGCTCCCCCTAGGTCAGCAGTTCTCAACTTGTGGGTCATGGCCCCGTTAGGGGGTGAATGACCCTTTCACAGGGGTTACCTGATTCATAACAGTAGCAAAATTATAGTTAATAAAGTAGCAACGAAAGTAATTTTATGGTTGGGGGGATCGCCATACCATGAGGAACTGTATTAAAGGGTCACAGCATTAGGAAGGTTGAAAACCACTGCCCTAGGTCATTCCAGCACCTGGGGGGCGGGGGGGGGGGGGGAAAGAACCCTAATTTAGTTATTATCTCTATATATTCATTATACTGAAAACAGATAAATACAAAAACCAAGAGTCAAGAAGGCTACCAACAATAAAGGGCCTTTTTAATTAGGCTAGATAAATATTAATTGATTGTCATGGATTAATAAGCATTGTTATAAACAATGCTCATCTCTGTGAAGGAAATATACAGGATGCCATGAGAACATAAAGCATGGGTTCCTGACTAGTCACTGCAGGCTGTGAGAATTTCAGGAGGGCTCCCTAAAGGCTGTGAGGAAGTTATCTGAAAGATGAACGGGGCAGCTTTCTGATTTAGGGAATGATTGAAAGCTGATTTAACAGAAACCTAGAGATTGGGGAAAGGGGGAAGGGGTACATCGTTCAAGAAGGCAGGCTGACGCTAGATCCTGCAGGACTGTATAGACCTTATTTATAGACATCCTCGACTCAGGTCTTCATCCTGATAGCAGTGGTAAGTCATCTGAAGGTTTGAGCAGGACATGTGGAGAAGAGAAATTTTTGGTTTATCCTTTTGGAAACACCTGAATGGAGGACAGCTTGAAGGATAGGATACTCTTGCAGTAGTATAGGTGAGAGGATCTTAGCTTGGCCTTGAGAGTGACAGTGGGGATGGAGATAATTAACTTAATAGAGACCAGAATTATTTAGGAAGTTAAATTAATAGACTTTTCTATAAAATTTTAGAGGCAGCATTTTGTAATACTTAAGTAAAATTACTTTTAAGAAATTATTTTTTTTAGAAAATTATATTTTTATGTTGAAATAGATGGTTTTAAAGTAAACATTTATTATTACTGTCAGTGGTAATAACTTCTTTCTCCCCCCTCCTCTGCCCCCCCAAAAAAGTGCAGAATCACCTATTTCTTACTCTTTCCTATTAGTGACCAAGAATTTAAGTGAGAAAAGATCAGCCAAATCATCAGAAATGTCTCCAGTGCCTATGCGGTCAGCTGGCCAAATAGCCAAAGCTCACCTGCATCAGCCCCACAGAGTAAGCCAGGTGCTCCAGGTGCCAGCTGTTAATTTGCACCCCATCAGGAAGAAGGGTCAGACAAAAGACCCCGTCACATTGAGTGAGTATTCACAATAATTCACATTCATGAAATTGAACTATCCAGAGAAATTAGATTGAAAAATAACTATAAATTTAAATACTCAGGAGATCAGCTATTTAATTTGTGTAATGTAGATCATCGTTTCATGAATGAAAAATATTCTTTTTGTGTGTGGATGTTTAATGGCATTATACATTTCTTAAATTGGGACATTAGAATTCCTCTAATATTAAAATCTTTAGATCATCAGAAAACGTGCAGGGATACGTCTTAAAACTTAGTACATTTAAAAGTTTGAAGGACCTTTTATCAGATAACCAATGCAGATACTTCCCGTAAAAACTGAGAGTGGAGATACTAAAAATGATTGTATGTTTTTTTTAATAACCACTTCAGGGATATGTTGTGTAATATATATTTCTCAGAAATAGCACTTTTTTTCTTCTTACTATGCAATGAAGACCTTATCCAAATTACTTTGTTTTAATTGTATGGCTATTTTAGCTTTTTGAGTGGAAGCATGGTTAGATCTGGTTCCATGCATTATACATATAGAACCTGTTGGATTTTATTTTATTTTATTTTGAGATACAAAGTTGAATAAGGATTGCCCCCTCCTTTGCTGGATTTTCAGTCTGATGATATAGACACTTACAGAAACATAGCTTCAGTGCAATGTGTGTTATGTTGTTCCAGAACATAAGATTTTGGGGAATATAGAAAAGAACAAAGGAGAAGGACCTTTTAGCCTAGGAAGGGATTCGGATGAAGGTTACTCAGAAACCAGACCCTGCGTGGTGCCAATGGTTAACATGTTCGTCTGCCAATCAAAAGGCTGGAATTCACAGTCTAGAGGCGCCTCAGAAGAAAGACCCAGTGATTTACTTCTAAAATGTCAGCCTTTGAAATCCCTATGGCGCACACTTTTCTGACACACATGGGGTTGCCATGAGGCAAAAACCATTGGATCACGACTGGTAATTAGGCAAAGGGTCCAGGCAAGTTGCTTCAGACAGAAGAAACAACATGTGTCAGCAAGGAGCTACTTGCAACTTGCTACCCATTAGTACAATGCTGTGTGCAGTGTTGAGAGGCAATAATGATGGTAGCTAACACAAAGCACTGACTGAGTGCCAGGCTTTAAATACTCTATAGTCATATAATAACCCTACACCACAGGTGGTATTGGCCCTCATTCTGCAGAGATGGAACTGTTATGGACTCTAGGCACACTTCCAACTACGATGCAGCCTCCCAGGATGAAAAACAGTGAAGGGTATAGGTATGCCCAAATTGTGACATGCTAAAAGCAAAGTTGTCGGCAGGAAGCCGTTGAAGAAATTTCAGCAAGAGATTATAGTCCAATTTATGATTGAAAGGAGGACTCTAACAAATGTGCTTGACACAATGGATGGCTTGTGATAAGTTGTACTAGCCCCCAATAAAATGATTTTTTTCTAAAAGAAAGGAAAGCGGACTCTAGAGCGTGAGTGGAAGTGGGTGGGGCCTGGGGGCCTGGGTTAGTTTTGTGGCTGTGAAGAGGAAGACCGGGTTGGATGCAGAAGTTGGTGGTATTCAAAGTATGGCACTTGATTTCTTGACATATAGACAAAAATGAAGGCAGACTTCACAGTTGGCAAAAGTTTATACATCATTTGCTGGTGGGACAGAGGGGAAGAATATGACTTGTACAAGGTGGTCCACTTCTTCCCTCCTACTGTAATATGTCTTCTGTTTATGTAACCAAGATGTGAAAATGGCATTTAATTATGGGGTAGTGTGAGTACACTGTGATTCAAACTTTTCCAGTGTCAGGGGCAACTTGTGACTATACTTGTTACTCATCCACATTGCACTTTTATTACTGGTCAAGAGCAATGTCAGAAGCTCATTGAAATCTGTCCAGCGTTGTGACACAGGGCCAGCTAATGGACAAGGGATTAGATTGGACTATGCACAAATGTTTCCAGTGGGCTCCATACTATTTTTCTATAAATTCATGATTCTTTCTGTTGTTTACTTCTCTCCTGTAGTGTGAATGTGTGAATTTAGTGCTCTTGAAAAGGGCTGGACTGACAGCCCTGCAGCCTCTTCTGTATGCCCACAGAGCAGATGCAGCACAGGTAGTGACAGTGCCAACATCCCACACTGCCCCGACCACATGCCTCGCCCTGACTTGGAGAGGCCACCTCTAGAGGGGAGAGAGGAGTTTGAATCCATGTCTTCTCTATTCCGACATTGAACAAACATGTCAATTGTGGGAGGTGGGGCACTGTACTCCAACTGTAAAATTGATTTCCCTTATGCCACAAAGCAAACAATTAAAAAAACCCTATTATAATTTGGTTTGTACTGAATTTGATTAAACAACCTAGAGGTGAGAATCTCTGTGTGCCATTACCCAGTCATTTAGTCCCCGTCTGTCATTTACACATTTCAGTTTACTGCACATCATGGCTTTAGTTATGGAGTCATCTAGGCAACTGGCAACATTGTAACTGCAGAACGATCATTATTTACTTCCTTTGTTTTATTTTTAGGTACAAGTTTACCTCCCAAAATCATAGGAGCAAGTGAAGAAATGAGTGGTCGGAAACATGCAGAAGATACGATTTCTGTGGCCTCGTCCTTGCACTCCAGTCCCCCTGCGTCTCCTCAAGGTTCCCATCGCAGAGGTGGGCTGTTCATGTGCTACCAGAAAACACTTGCAGCACAGGTTTTGCTTTTTTAATGTAGAGTAATAATGGGAAGTGTTAAAATCATCCCTAACTTTTTAAAATTTTCATGTTTTGCATTGAATTACAGGCAGTCACCAAGTTATGAATGTCCAGCTTAGTACAGCCCAGAGTTATGAACCAGTTCCATAGAGATGCTGTGTTAAAGATATGAAGTACATAAAATGGCTTCATAGTAATAGGTGCTGCTTTGCAATGCATTATTATTATTGCTGTATTACATTAACAATGTTTTTAATATAACTGAAGTGTTTCTTTAATGCATAAAGGTACACTATCTTATGTCAAGCATTTGACTGATGATTATACAAACTGTACCTAATTGTTCTAGCTGACATGCAAATTTGACTTAAAGACAGACTTAGGAGGGGAACTCATTCATAATTCAGGGACTGCCTATATTCAGATATGCTTCAGGTATTAAGTATCATATAATGAAGATGGTAGTATTCAAAGTATGGCACTTCTTGATATGCAGATAAAAATGAAGTCAGGCTTCAGAGTTGTTTTGTTCTATGCAGATTCTTAATGTTAGTGTAATTTGAATTTCTAAAATTTAAATATTTTATGGAATTTTGCAAAGAAGAATTTCTACAAGAAATTGTTTTGAACAAACTATAAGCTTTGGGGGAAAGTATTTAGGTGTATACATTAGTAAAGGAATATTACCTTTTTTAAATTGAAGCTGAAAGTAATCTACATCCTTGTAGATTTTTATATTTATACTGAGCCTCTTGAGATTTTCTCCTAATACAAAGTGAGGCTGTGTAATTTGCGTTTAGTTGTAGTTGCAGCTTGTCAGCTACACAGAGGAGTCCTCTCATTAAGGTTTATATTGCTCACTTTGGCTCCTCTGAGTTATCTGTATACCCAGGGGATCAAGGCTTCTTATTTGTGGATCTTTACAGATACAAAAGAACTGAATTTTTAAATAATAGCACAGTATAATACAGGGTCAGAGAAGTCCCGCTTATGAATTCTAGCAGGAGAGAGAAGCTTTCAGAGCTTGCCTCAGGGTCTGTGTCCTACATTTCATCTTACCCTTAAGAGAGCTCTCTTCTTTTTGCCACCTAAGTGGTATCGTGACATCAGACCTGAGTGAATCCTGCCTCTGTTCCTCAACAACTGTGTCAGCAGCTTTCTTCTAAGGTGGGTTTTCCTGTCAGGGGAAAATAAAAAAGACAACCGATTTTAGGTGCCTCACATAGATGATATAAGATAATGTTTCTGAAGCCTGGTGTTACTAAATTGGAGTTTCTCTTTCCTGATACCACCTGAAGGGCAACATACCTCCAGGACTCGCCTACCCTTCCCTCATTTGACGAAGCTGAAACGAGCCACAAGTTACACTCTCACTCTGGTTTTACTAAGAAAAACTTGGGAAAATCAAATAAGACATGTAAATAGTATATAGGAAACTCCCAGATTACAAGACTTTATTTTGAAAACTCTCTTGTAAGTTGGTTGTAATACAAGTCAAATGTCTCTTCTCCACCCCACCCCCTTCTTAAGGCCTGCTATACTGCAGGGTTTTGAGCAGTGTATCATAAAATTGAACATCTGAAGCTGACAATAATCAGCAAATCACCCACTACAACAATGTATGTAGTTCATATTACCAACACTAAGATGTACCAAAAAAACCAGGCTTTCGTTCCTAATGTAGTTCTTCATATGTACAGCACATTATTAAACCGGAGACTGCCTGTAGCTCATATCTGGTTTGTGAGACACACAGACCTGTTTCCTTCCTTGTCCATAGGGTCCTGCCCACAGTGCCTTTGATGAGATTTCAAGGAGTGGGTCTGGGAGCCATGCTTCCAGTCAGACAGATGGTCCAAATGAAGAGCCTTAGGGCTCCTCCACTGACTTCTGAATCCTCTTCTCTTTGGGAGGCTACTGTAGACATTTATCTCATTGGGAAACTGTTTTTTATGCTTCAATATGACTTGTGGGGAAGAAGCAGTAGGAACCGAAAATCTATTTTCAACAATAAATTCATTTCACCACTGGAATAAAGTCTTTTTTCTGTAGTCCCTTTCACTGTGTGGCTAACAATTGACCTTGGCCTTTATAGGTTTCTGAGCCAGCCACATAGTCATGCTCAGAAGCTTGAAGACATTTTTTATCTTCGAAGCTATTTCTGATTGTCATTATATATGTTCTATCAAAATGCCAACCCAATATCATATTTCTATTTACTTTCATTGACAGTTGTTGCCAGTAATCTGATCGAAAGAAAAATGTTATCATCGTACTAGGAGTATGTTATTAGCATCTGCTCCAAGTTCTTGCGAAAGTTTGCGATTAGTTCTTTGTTCCCCAACAACTAAAATAAGCCCATCTTCCTGCACTTATCTTCCCAGGGCATCAGGCACACAGCCTCCACCTCAGAGGCACAGCACATTTTAGATGTGCTATTTATATATCCTACTTGCTTTTAACTTTTTCTTAGTAAAATCTGCCTGAAGAGTCTAGAGAGTTGGTTCTGAGAGATAAATCTGGTCATATGAAATACTTGATATTTTTCCTATTTTTACCAACTTCCACGTGCTTTTTAAGTTTTTATTAACGTCTTATTTTGATCAAAGGTGAATCATTTTTCCATGTTCTCTCTTGCAATGACTAATGTTTATGCTATATTGTAGACTATCCGTTTAAAGATACTTTGCTAGAGTTCAACATTTTAGACATTGTCAAGATGTTCAGATTTTTTAATTAGTGAAATGTTATATAAGCCAGACTAATTGTGATTCATTGGAAAGAACTGACTGACCATGTCAGGGTTTTTGCATCTCTCTCTCCAGTTGGCAGTGTCCTATCTGATCACAGCATCCTGCTGCACCTCTCAGGGGTCTCCTCACCCCCTCCCGGGGAGTCCAGCACCACCATCAGTGGCCAGAGCTGCCCCGGAATAGGTGGGGCTTACTTGCAAAAGAAAATTCTCCAGATTACCAGGAGCACAGCCAAAAGAACAGACAGGACCCTGAAGGCCACTGAGGAGAATAGAGACAGGACTATTTGTGAGAACACAGCCAGGAAGAGAATGACCTCCCCGTTTAGAAGATTTAGGGAAAGAACTCTTTCAAGGGAGAGAGTAGCCAACAGCAAAAAAGAGGACGCAGATCACAATCAAGCACCAGAAAGCTGTGAGACAGTAAAGGATGTTGGAGGCAACATCAGAGAGGAGAAAAAAGGGAGTGGCGTCTGCAACTCAAATAGCCAAAGCCACAGTAACGTTTTAAACTGCTTCCACACGCGGTTCAAGTCTAAAAGGAGAAAGACGCTGTGAACGAAGTTCCAGATTTAACTTTTAGTGTTAAATTTGTTTTCCGTTATTAATGTAAATGTAGCTTATAAATTAAGTTTGTCAAACAAAGCCGAGGCAGACAACTTAATATTATGAGCGTGTTACGATGAGTATTACATTACGGGTCCTCTGGCAGCAAAGTAAATACTGCTTTAAAGTGCCTTTTTGTATAATGTTATTTTTCTACTGTATTGAGTTAGTAAAGTTTATTCTGTTGTCTTCTGTAGTTGGCTTTATTTCTTCTCGGTAGCAGATGAGTCTGTGAGTGACTGACGTAAGGAGAAGAAAAGGCGTATAGAAACCAATGTGCACTTTCACTATAAACTCCCAACTCCCAAGAGTGATCTCTCTGGTCAGAATAGTTGCCTTGGAGATTTTTATTACTCTTGTTTTTCAACTACTTTATAAACAGAAGAAAAGAAGTATTTTGAGAGGCAAGAAAATGCCTCTCATCAACACATTAGCCTCTTTTTTTTTTTTGGCCAAATGTTTCTGATGAGTGAGAAGAGAGTAAAACAGCAAGTTCACAGTCTTCTGGGTAACTTACTTGGAAATGCAATCAGGGTGCCCCACCCAGACCCTGTAAATCTGAATGGCTAGAAACAGGCCCAGGAAGGTGTCTGTTAATAAACTTTTCGGGTGATTCTTTGAATTGATTATATTTGGAAAATATACTGATGTATCAGACATAGGGATGAAATTTTAAAAATCATTTTATTGGGGGCTCATACAGCTCTTACCACAATCCATGCATTCTTCCATTGTGTCAAGCACATTTGTACATATGTTGCCATCATCATTTTCAAAAATTTTCTCTCTACTTGAGCCTTTGGTGTCAGCTTATTTTCCCCCTTCCCTACCCTCCCTCCTTCATGAACCCTTGATAATTTATAACATTTTTTCAATGTTTTACACTGACCAGTGTCAGTGATCTCTATATAACTGATCACAATGATCTATATATAACCCCCTCCCAGAAGGACAGACAACAGAAAAGTGGGTGATGGGAGACATCAGTCAGTATAAGACATGGAAATTATTTTTAAAACAATAAAGCAAGTTTGTTAGTCCATATAATTTTTTAAAAGGTGTTTTTTTTTAATTTGAGAATATTTCCCTTTTTTTTCCCCAAAAAATAAAACTTTAAAAGAAGTCAAGGGACTTCCAAGTTTGATTGCTTAAGAGACACCAGACGCTCCACCTCAGAGCTACAACCGCATCAGAAAATATGCTTTGTTAACATGGGATTAGATGTGCTATTTATATATCCTATTTGGTTTTGACTTTTTCTTAGTAAAATCTGCCTGAAGAGTCTAGACAGTTACTTTTGTTTATATTCCTTTTCTTGGGCCTCTTGAAAATTGACAAATCAATTCATGAAGGGTGCTGATAAACAGCCATGATCCCAAGTTCAGGGAACTAGAGTAGGAGTCCGGAGGCTGGCTCAGCTTCTGAGTGAAAGCAAAGAAGGGCATTGGATCTTAGATGGTTGTCATCCTCATCAGCTGACGTGCGAAGACGTTGCGGTTGGTTGCTAAGTGCTATCAAGTCAGTTCCTCCCCCTGGAAACTCTGCCCCATAGAGACACTGCCCAGTGCTATGCCGTCCTCACTCACACTTGTTTTATATGAGCCCCTTGTGGCAGCCACTCTATCAGTCCATCTCATTAAGGGTCATCCTATTCTCCTAACCCTCCATTTTAGCAAGCATGATGTCCTTCAGGAACTGGTTCCTCCTGAACATGCCTAGAATAGGTGAGAGAAAGTCTGAAAATCCTCAATTCTAAAGAGCATTCTTTAGAGCTATATTTCTTCCCACACAAATGTGTTGGTTCTTCTGGAAGTCCATGCATTGACTGCCATGAATTGGCTGCGAAGGTCAGCGGTTTGAAACTACCAGCTGCACTGTGCACAGCCCTAGTCAGCAAGTGTCACTGGTTCTGTGAGAATCTCAATGCCATGCCCAAAGCCTCTGCTGCTTCTTAGTGAGATTTCCGGGGCATGACAGGCATCATGTAAGGCAGTCCCTGGTTTCCGGACAAGTTTTGTTCCTAAATCTGCCATTACACTGAATTCAGACAAAAGTCACAACAGTTAGGTACAGATTGTATCTAACTTCACCCAGTCAAATGTTTTGTCTTAGTATTGAGTGCACCTTTCTATGTACAAAAAAACTGGCTTTTTCCTGAGCTATTTAATATGATACTCTACAAAGTTTGTGAAAAAACAAAATTAAATCCAAATCTAAAATAATTTATTTTAAAATACTGAGAACACTTGACTCTCAACTAAGGAGCAGGGCTTCTTAGGTTCACGGCAGAGTGTCGGAGGGAGGCATACCCATAAGCACACCTCAGAGTTATTGTGGGTTCAGATACAAACAAAACATGTTGTAGCACATGGAGTCACGTGACTTTCCTGGTTTCCAGTGCGTACCGAAGGTTCATTTATATCATAGTGTGGTCTATTAAAGGTGCCCTGGGGCCATACCCACTCCAAGGGAAAAGACCAGACCGGGCTTTCTACTCCCATCAAAACATGACAATCTCACAAACCCACAGGGGCAGGTCTACTCTGTCCCACAGGGATATGAGTCAGAATGGAGTCAGTGGCAGAGAATGGGGTGTCTCTGTCATGTAAGCAGTGGACCGCTAAACACAAGATGGGCAGTTCAAACCTACCAGCCAGTCTGCAGGAAAAAGATGAGGCTGTCTTACTCCTGTAACGATTTATAGCCTTGAAAACCCTATGTTCGGTCAGAGCCAACTTAGGGCAGAGAGTTAGGTGGTCTATCAAGTATGAGATAGCATTATGAAAAAGTATGACATGAGAATTACCAAAATGTTACACACATACGCTGTTGGAAAAACGGCCCTGGTAAACGTCGCTCAATACAAGGTTGCTACAAACTTTTAATTAGTTAAAAAAAAATGTTTAAAACAGTAAAAGGAAGTACAGCCATATGAGGTATGCCTCTAGTTTTGAAAAACCAAAAGTATGTTTTTTTTTCTTTGAGTCCCGACTCTCATGTCCTACTCTACCACAAATGATATTTTGGACCTTCTGGTCAGGGCCAGAAATATTTATGTTTATCAAAGGAAGGGCCATGGAGTTTTTTTAAAGGTGAGAAACTAAAGAGTGGGTTTAAAACTTTTCATAATATATTTCTTGTTTTAGTAAATGCTTAGAGCATAACTATGAGGCAGATACTAGGATGGTGGGGTTTGGGGAGCTTTTTTTTTTTCTTTTGCAGTAACTGGTTGACTTTCTATTTCTTGAGTCTAGAGTTGGATTAGTGTGGGGAGGCAGGTGAGTGGATGTTGTGGGAATGTGTGTGTGGTGGTGGTTTTAAAAAGGTGCTGCTACACCTGCATAAATGCAAACTCAGTCTGCCCTGCACTTTGTCTTTTGTCCTTGGCCCTCGCTGCATCCCCACCTGTTTCCTGCTCTGTGTGTTTTATCAGTGGTCTTCTCTCCTTCAGGTTGTGCACTTATACCATCAGCTAAATCTGACAACTTGTCCGACTCCAGCCACAGCGAGATCTCTTCCCGCTCCAGCATTGTGAGCAACTGCTCTGTTGACTCCATGTCTGCAGCCCTGCAGGATGAACGGTGCTCCTCCCAGGTTCCGGCCATCCCAGAATCCACTGGGGCACTGGAGAAGGCAGAGCCCTCCTCAGGGATGGGAGACCATGGCCAGCTTGGCGCTGGGTGAGCTTCCCTGCTGGTGTTCATGTCACAAAACTCAAATCACTTGGCCACCACTAGCGTGGCTCTCCACTTAGTTGGCCCTAGAGACCCAAGGGTGGTTGGAAAGAGACCCATAAAAGAGGATTCTCAGTCTGGCTTGCAGAAGACTGTAGAAGACGGTGGGAGCCCAAGATTCATTTATGAGAACTCCATAGGAAGTAAGCCTTGACTTCCCTCTATCCACAATTGAGGGATGGGACGCTAGTGGTTACTAAACAGAGAGATGAGCACACAAAATCAAAGGCATAAATCTGACTTAAACATTTAAAACCTTGTCAATTGATCCTGCTCTCATGCATGCTGGACTTGATTTGGTTTTCAGCAACATCTCCATTTTTGTTTTGTTTTGATTTTGTATGTGCATATTGGGATGTATCTCAGGCAGGGGTGTTATATCACTGGAGGTGACACAACTGCACCCTCTTGAAGTTGTGTCATGTTGTTCTGTGCGTCGGTAGATGAAACCCAGGCTTGATGAACCTATAGGGACAGCAAGTAGAATAGGGCTTGGGGGTGGAAGGTAAAAGGAGACGATGTATCAGCTGTGCCACTGCCAAAAAAAAGGGGAGACGATGTCCTGAAGTCCAGGAAGAAAAAGAATGTTTGGAAACTGACTGTGGTAGCAGTTGTACAGTTCTCCTTGACGTGATTAAACTATGGAATGATATGATATATGCAGTAACTCCCAATTAATAATAAATTTAAAATAAAATTTAAATATAACAGTAAACAATATTCTCTATACTGACTATGCAAATAAATACTTGTGTGAAAAATATATAGGCACTCATATTTAAAACATTACTGAATTGATAAAAGCTTTCTTTTACTATGGATCTTTTAGAACAATAAGAACTATTAATAGGGGGGAGAATGATTCTTGAACTTCTGGGAGACTGACAATGCTTAATTCTTGGTTTCTGAAAGTGTAATTTGGGGAGAAGAATCACCTTGTAAAAGTCCCCAAAGGCCCACTCCTTTTTTTTAACTTTAGTTGTAAATTTTGTTATAACCAAACAAAATGGAAATCTTAAAGTATTTCTGATAATTTATTTAAAACTGATAAATACTTATTAAATCCATATAGAGTGTAATAAAGTATTATCCTACTTATGAAGATTTCTAAATGGTGATCCTCTATATTAGGGATAAGCAAACAGTGTAAAAGTTTAGGTGATGATGTTGTTGGGGGCCATCAAATGGGTTCCAACTCATAACAGCCTCAGGCACAGCAGAAGAAAACACTGCAGGTCCTGCACCACCCTCACAGTAAAGGGAGGAGAGTAGGTGAGACAGTGTTTCACTTTGCCAGCCACGTGTTCTTCGACAGCTGCTCACCTCTGCCCTTGCTGCACCAGAGTAGTCACAGATAAGGGGGAACAACAGACATGGCCTTGGAGTCACTGAAACAGGCTCAAGGACAGGCCAGACTCAACCTGAGCCCTGGTTGATACTAGAAATCTAGCATTCTTAAACTTTCTGTATAAAATGGCAGACAATAAATTTGAGACTTTACAGGGTTGTACTTGCTCTGTCTCAAATTCCTTGCTTTTTTTTGTTTGTTTGTTTCATTTAACCCTTCCGATTATAAAAACCTTTGTTCCAGACGATCTCAAAAGAGGTGGTTGGCCAACTTTGACCTTTGTACCCCTTGGTTTGTTCCAGGGGATGAGATTATAGGTATAGGTAACACTAGTAATCAGGCTTGGGGTTTGCTTTTTTGGTTTGTTGCAGGTGATGAGGTTAATGTACAGGTAATCAGGGGACATTGCCATTTACTAAGCGCCACACTCTGATCTTGGAGCCCTGGTGGTGCAGTGAGGAAGCACACGGCTGCTAGCTGAAAGATAACCATTTGAACCCACCGCTCTGTGGAACCGACATGGCAGTCTGCTTGTGTAAAGATTTCAGCCGGAGAAACCCCTGGGCAGTTCTGCTGTGTCACGTAGGGTCGCTGTGTGTCAGAACCACTGACGGCAGGGCATTTGGTGCTATGGGCCTCTGCTCACCTCAGATGTACCTGGCAAATCAAAACCAGGGTTCCTATAGATGGGGGTTCTTCATTCTGTATGCCTGGGGATCATTCTAATGTTGACTTCCCAAGAACAAAATATACACCTACCTTTATGAATTTCAAGCTTCATCCTTGCCTTTTTATTTTAAATCAGTTGGAGGAAAATTCTGAGGACACCTGGCTAAGCATCAGAGCATCTTCCGCGGCTGTTACTTCCAGCCAAGTGGTAGTAAAAACGTGAATAGCAACAGCAAGTTTAGTAGTGACTGATGTCTGGTGTCAGCATTTTCATGGGCTTGGTCTAATGTGAACATCCACTTTTAACTGTGTATTTCTCCAACGCTAGGTGGCCACTCTCAAAGCCCCCCCCAGTCAAGGGGGGTCTGGCAGTCTCGTCTTCTCTGAGCAGTGAAGAGATTTCTCATGAGCATATCATTATAGAAGCAGCCGACAGCGGTCGTGGAAGTTGGACTTCCTGTTCCAGCAGCTCCCACGACAATTTCCAAAACCTCCCAAACCCCAAAAGCTGGGATTTTTTAAATTCCTATCGGCATACTCATTTGGATGGCCCCATCGCTGAAGTTGAACCCACCGACCATGAACCCTGCTGCTGTCCTAAAGGCTTCTCTAGAACTTGTGGTCACTGCAAAGGAGGCCTGGAGACTAATCCGTTGAGACAGAGCTGGGCCTCCTCCAGTTCTCTGCCGGACACCTGTGAACCAAACTACGGGACTGTCAAACGGAAGGTCTTAGAGAACACCCCAGCTGAGTTGTCCGACGGCTCAGATGCCAAGGATGGCACTGACCCGACTTACAAAATGGTCACCTCAAGTACAAAAAAGGGTTTAATCGGTGAGTGTCGTGTCCTTTGTCGTATTGGTTGCTTTAAAGGTTAAGTGACAGGAAAAGAAGGCATTGGGCTATTGGGCCTTCACTCTAGCCTCTCATTTCACCTCTACAGACAAATCATTTCCCAAAAATTAGTGACTTCTCAAGGGGTTGGGTAGGTAGGTACTCACATTTGTTAAAGTGAACCAAAAACTGGTGATGTGTATTAAGTTAGGGGTCCAGATTTGTTTGCTATATTTTGTTTTCAATATTTTTGTTGTTTTGTTGGGGAAAATAATAGCATTGTTATGCATTCATAATAAAAGGAGTATTCTTTGTCACCCCCAAAATTGCTCGGACCACAGTTGCTTTGAATATGTGGTAGCAGCATTGAATCTGATACTACACTTAGGTAGTAAGAATGGGAGGCCATGTGATAAGGAAACTAAGGTTAAATACATTCTTCAAGAACATATCACAGATGTGCCCACTGCTGTTTGTCATTACATTCTAATCACATACACAGCAGTCTGTATTGAACTAAACAAATCCCTTTTTAAAAAATAATTTCCTGAATTACATAAACATACAGATGTAATACCTGCTTTTCTGTTTATGTGGGAAGAATATACTTTTTGTCAGTATTTTCCTAATTTGTAACTTGATAGAAGATTTGTAATGTTACATTTAATTAGCATGCAAAAAGAAAATGTTCTGGTTTTGCGGTTTCTTGTCAAATGGCATTATAGGCTGGGTTTTTAGCTCCTTCACTTTTTCCCAGGGTAACCACTAAAGGTCTGGTGGCACTATGGGTTAAGTTTGGGGCAGTTAACAGGAAGGTTACCGCTCCAGGGGAGAAAAACGAGGCAGTCTATTTCCACAACCATTTGTAGCCTTAAAAACCCCACGAAGCAGTTCAGCTCTGCCTTGCAGGCTCACCGTGGGTTGGAATGGACTCCACAGCAGTGTGTCTGTGCAAGTGTGTGCCGGGACATAAAGACTAGCTCTTGTCCGCCCACCCACGACAGGTGTGGCTGCATTGCTGCCATTCCCGACTGCCTCGACAGTTCACTGACATTCTCCACTCTTTGGTTTTGGCAAGCCGGCTCCTTATTTCCCCTGCGCCCCACCCTCAAATGGGAGTAGAAACACCTTTTAACCTTGATAGTATGTGGGAATTCTACTGGGGAAGTTGTGGAGCTTGCTATTTGGGTAAACCTATCCTCTAAAGGAGAGAAAATACTAAAATTAACTCAATTGCCCTCTTTTTAGTCGGTTCTGCTTTTGCATCGGTAGTGTTTATATAAAGATGGCTTGCATGATTGAGATAGTCAAACATTTGCCCTGTGAATCATGTGGATGAGGGTCAGTTTCCTAGAGTTTCCTTTTTACCTCGTTTCTGTTGCTTGTTGGAGTTTTGCTTTATTCATAGGGATTGCAGACTTAGGGAAAGGATTTTAAAGTTGCCAGCATATTTAATGTCCACTGAAAAGCAGGGAAATTTGATTCATTCATGAATTTCCTAAAATTGCCATGTTTTCTACTCCGCTTAATCACAAACAGTAATGACACATAAGGTCCTCAGAGGACAATGCCTTGGTACCAGGAAAGTGAACTTGGTGCCTGTGCCAGGACTGAGCGCGCTCTTCTGCCCGAGAATGCCAGCCAACAGTGGTCCTGGGCTCAGAGAGAGGGTGAGGCAGCAGCCTGCAGGTGGCCCAAGTGCCATTTTTGTGAAACCCCGCCAGGCCACCAGAGCAGGTGTTTGTGGGAGTGCTTCCGGTGACTGGCTCGGTGGGCTTTGGGCTGTTATTCCCGGAAATGTATCGAACTTGCGTGGTGTTGAACACTGAACTGCCAAAGGAAACTTGCCATCCCCGTCACCTCCTTTAGCTCGCATTTTATGCCCTCTCGCTAAACGGTGTATTGTGTCAGCATCGCCTCTTCACAAAGCGAGCAGGTGCAGCTTCCCGTAAAGAGAGACACCCTCGGAAACCCCGGAGCCACTGGGGCTGAGGTTGGGGTTGGGGGCCACTTTATAAACCGGTTTAATAAACACTACGTTTATTGAGTTTTCATATGTTCTAGATCTGCCATTGGTTCCAAATTTATTCACATTGTCTGTTTTTAAGTTCTATTTTGTCATTGTAGTAAGTTTCTGTTTGGTTTGTTTCTTTGTGTTTCATTTTTCATTAACATCTCCATTGATTGTTTTCCATGCCAGTGTACTGTGTCACCTCACCCAAGAAGGACGATAGGTATAGGGAGCCACCTCCCACCCCTCCAGGATACCTGGGGATTTCTTTAGCGGACCTGCAGGAAGGACCCCACCCGCACCTCAAACCTCCTGACTATAGTGTGGCAGTGCAGCGGTCCAAGCTGATGCCCAGCAGCCTCCCGAGACTGCCGCCCGCGCCTCTCGGCAGCAGCCCCGCGGCGGCCCGCGCCCCACGGAAGACGGGCGCTCTGCCCGAGCGGCGCGGCGCGCAGCCGGCGCGGCCCCAGCCCGCCGCTGGGCCGGACGCAGACAGTGACGACGACGACGGTACGTTGACCAACTGCCCTCAGGGCTCTGCCGTACAACCGTGGTGTGTTCTGGTCACCAGTGATGCTTTCTTGAAATCCTCAGAGGCCTTCTGTCAAATCTCTACGAAATCCCTCCAAAATGATGGTGTGTTTTCCAAGTGGCGACGCGAGCTGCTTGCTTGCACGTGCCCGTGCCCTCGTGGCCCAGATGGTGGTCTTGGCTTTGAGGGAGCAGCAGCGCCGCCTGGTGGGGTCACGCGGGAGCGGGCCTTTGGGCACCTGCAGAGCTGTGCTTCCACTTAACGACTCTAAATGCAGAACTATTGAACGCTTTCTTAAAATAAAAGTTTTATCCTTGTAAACAGCTGAGTGAATGATTAAAACCAATTATGAAAGAAGTTCCGGTTTATCGGCAGACAATTCGATCAGAGAACATTGGGGTCTTTACAGTAGAATCTGGGCCTTGATAAGATACTAATTGAAATTGACTTTCTAAGTAGAAGTTAATGTCTATAACTTGATTGTAAGTTGATATTCATGACTGCAGATCTACCCATTGGTTCTGTTTTTGTGCTTTTCAGAAGATGAACAGGTTTCAGCCGTCTAGTCGTTGGGTGGCCTGTTGGAAGGTCATTGGAAGTTCTCGAGGAACCGTGAGGCCCTGCAGGCCCTTGCCTACAAAGCGCTGCTGCTACTCCTGACCCGGAGGTTCCACTGCCTGAACTCTGAGCAGACGCCCTGAGCCCCGCTATATTTGTGCTTCCTCCCTGCACACGCAGCCTTTGCTCGGCTGCCCCTGCGGAGCCAGGTCCTCTCCAGTTTGCACACCAGACCTGCCTTGGGACCACTGTCTAGAGCAAATTCCAATTCCGAGTCATCCGGATGCACATGACCATAGTTGTTCCTTTAACGATGTATTTTATGTTAGTATTATTATTATTATTTCTGTGCCAGAGCTTGGGCTCATGCACAAAATTTAAATGTCTGCCAATGCCAAGGGTATTCTTGTGTATTTGAGAAGTAACTTATTTGAAGTCTTATGGTGTTGATTATGGGGTGGGGGGTGTCTCTGGTTAGCAAATGTGTGTGTTTATAATGGCCATCAGTCTGCCTTGGAGCAGAGCAGACGGCAGCCCTCGCCTTTACAGAGCCGGTTGGCTGTAACTTGTATTGCGCCTGTGCAATGTAGAGTTTAGGAAGCCTTTGGGGCTCAGGTGTTAGGGAGGACAATACTGCCATCTCGTGGTCTCAGTTTGGAAGGCCAAATGAAGCTGAGGCCTTGTCAGTCTTTAGGGGGAAGGGGGTGGGATTGGGTTGGGTAGAACTGTTGATTTCCCAAGAATGAAATTTTAATGCTAAATTATCTATATTGAGTCTGCTCTGAAGTGAAAATCATGTTACTGCCAATTGTAACTAGAAGTATAAATCCTGATGAATTCTAGAGAGTTAATTTTTCTGGACCATAGGAACCCAAAATTCCCAATGTCTACGCCAGACATGGAGCGTTGTCATTTTAAAGATGACGTCCACGCTGAGGAGGGTACTCGAGAGATGAATGCGCTCACACACGGCGTTCCGTGTGGACCAACGCTCTTCATCCATCTCAGGAACTCCCGCGCGATGGGACTTCTCGAATGATGGGACGTCTCATCTGCTCACCTTTGTCATCGCGGGGGATTTGGGTGTGGGGAGAGGAGCTAGAGTTAGGACTCATTATCTTGTTTCTCAGGGTAGCCCCGGAGGACATACCTTAGCAGCCTGTTCAGCATGGATTGATCTCATAATTTAAGTATTTAATTAGAATTTGAGTGACTTATTTCCAGAATGAACTCAATTTTTTCTCCATTCACATTTTTAAAAAATGAAAGACAATTCTCTTTATCTTAAGTTTAAAGTGTCTTCTTTTTTAATGTAAAGCTAGAGTGAAGTTTTAGTAAACTTCTGTTATTACCAAAAAAAAACAAAACGCCAAAGCCGCTGATCGACGGAGCCGTGATGGATTGACTCCCGAAGGTTGGCTGTACGTGACCTGGAGGAAGGTCATTGGTTCTGTGGTTGCCTTCGTAGGCGTTCTCTTTTCTCCCAGCGCCTCTCCCCTTCCTTCGCTGCACCCTCCCCCCTTTCATCGTCCAGCCGGCATCCACTGCTGCGTTGATTGGTGAACAGTAGTTCGGTCCGGCCCATCAAAATGATTGTCTGCTCTCTATAGGGAGAATAGCAAGCCTGAACAATTCACCCGAAGGATCGATGTTCATCTGAAATGCAAGCCTTAGAAATTAGCCCAGAGACACTGGAGTGGGCTGGCCAGCTCCACCACGTCCTTGGTCCATTGAGCTGGGCGGCAGCAGGCTCGGAAACCGGTGTGAAGTCACTGGCCTCTGCACACAGGTCACGAGGCTGGGTCTTTCCTCTGAAAGGCCGACTTTTTTTTCTTTCACCAATTTACACGGACTGGTTTTGTGTCCATGCAAACCACCAAATGTGAAAACTATTTTTGCTATAACCACCTTTTTTTATCAAGTTTGGGCATTTATTTTCACCATTTTGTATCCATAACTCCGGGAAAATGGGCTGTTCGCACGGTTAGCAGATCTTTCACACCAGGTGGAAGCCATACTCCTCCTCGTCCTTAATGGTGTAGATAGTAGCGCGTGCGCGCAGAGAGCTGAGGTCTTTGGTCTGGGATGGACCCCCTCGTCGCTGCCTTTGCTTGCTCTAGCTTTCACTGTTGGAATCTACTGATCACATTGATCAGAAACTAAAGCCAAATGCTTTGTAGGCCCTGCAAAAAGTCATGTTTGGATTTTTGTTTTATTTGCATGAAAGGTACAGAGACACCCAGACCTGTCTTTGCTCCGACTCCAAATTCCCTGTTGGTTTTGTTTTTTTTACGTTTACAACCTTCCTGCAGAGACTAGCAGTCTCTCATCCCACCACAACTTCACTGGGAAGATTGAAACAGTAAACCCTCAGTGCAAACTTCTGCCAAATCATAAGTTTCCATAAAGCAATCTCTTGAAAGTGAAAATGAAAAAAATTGGAGAATTAGTAAATCTCAGGCTTCCATAAATATTTGTTATTAGTAATAGATTCTAATTTCCTCCAAGTGATGTTTTTCAGTATGATAGGTAGCCGGGGAGGGAAGCCGTTGGCTTTCCCTGCAGACTCTCCCCAGGCTGGCCAGGTGGCACTTAGCCCTGCCGCTGTGAGGAACAAGCCCAGTTTCATCATGCGTTCTCATCCCCACAGAAAGAAGAGCGAGAAACCGTCTGCTTGTGGACTTAAAACATTCTGATATAATTTTAAATTTCTAAATAATATACTGTTGCAGATGTATCCCTTGAAAGGTTAGAAAAGGGGGAGAAATCTTCCCCAAAGCGTCACTGCAGTGTTTTCATACTTAAACTTGAACCCCAGCTGATCTTTAGCTTTTGTTGTTTTTGTTTATTTTGCTTTTAAGGCTTCTTTATTTTTTTATACAAGGAATGCAGTTGATCTTTTAAAATCTAAAGGTGAGCTTATCAGCAAAAGTCAAAAACCAAACTGCACAGTTGGAATAATTAAATAGCAACTATACTGCACAATTCCGTGATTGTAAAGTAGCCTGTAAGAAGCAAGGTTTGTCACCTATTTTTTGATACCTCTTAAACTTATGTCTTTTAGAAAGACAGTGCCTCTGTATGCTTTTTGTATTTTTACTGAGTGTAAATATTTGTTATATTTTTGGTTAAGAGAATGTAAAAGTACCATTTATTATCATATCTACTAATACATTGGTGGAATCAATAAAGAATGTACATGAAGCCTCCATGCACTTGATCATGAGTGAGTGTATAGGGCGGGTGAGACAGTCACTCTGGGCCCCTGTCGGGTGTGGAAACCTTACTTTAGCGGTCTTCAGAGAAACGGGAGCACCCTAGTTAACCCTGACCTTATGAAGTGTGTCAGAACATCGAGGTGGTTGTCTCTTTACAAAAAGAAAGTTTGATTGCAAACCAGATAAGTCATCTAAATTCCACTGGGGTTTGTTTTCAGCCAAGTAATTGATGCCTCACACAAAACTGGGATTCTTTCCTGCCTGTGCCATGCCTGTAGAAGGTGACGTAAACTCTGCCAATTCTCTTAGGAGGTCAGTTCTCAGGGCCTTGGCAACATCGAAGGAAATTCTGCCTTAACATCACTTTCCAAAACCTCCCAACCTTCCCTCTCCATCCAAAGAATATTATTCCTGTGAAGCTAAGCCTTCTGTCTTTATCACGTCTCCCTTCCAAACACAATCCCGGTTTTCCCAGGCCTCTCGGGGAGTGGATTCGCGTCCGCTGACTGAGGAGGAAGAGCGCTCCAACAACGGGAGGGTTCATCCCTCCCCCTCGTTCACCGTGTCCACTGCCCGCAGGGCCACTGTTGGAGGTACTGGGTAATGCTTTGTGGTGGCTCCAAACAGCAGAGCTAAAGTACCAGGTTGTCATCCTGACCATAAGCAGGCATCCATGTATAAAGCTTAGAAACAACTCTCTCTGTGATGGAACAATCAGACCAAAGAACAAGCACAATGCAGACAGACACATGGGACAACAATTCACAAGCCAGTGGACTGGTTTAGAGCACTTCAAACTACTGCAGAACTCACATTATTTTCAGGTGAACATGGTGCATTTATCAATATAGGTTAAGCCATACGTAAACTGTAATATTTGTAGAAAAAGTTGAGATCCTATATCTGTGATATAATTGAGTTAGGAATTAGTAAGATGTACTCCTAAATCGCATGCTTATGAACTGAATGAAGACGTGGCTATCAACATTTTGGACATAAAAGCAATGGTCCCAGGGAATGATGTCGCCTTATACACATTATGAGATTAGAAAAGAGGTTCAGCCAAGCATTCTCAAGAGGCCACATGTTAATAAACCCAAATCAGAAGAAAACAAATATGAAGACGTTAATGTAATGCATATAAATCAAAACGGATTACATACTAGAGCAACAAGTTGGCTCCTTGAAAAAACTAATAAAATCAAACTAAACCATCAGGAATGAAATAGAATCATTGAAAATCATTTGAAAATGTAAGACATGATGGATGTTATGGTAATATGGAGGAAATAAATTCATTGGGGAACATGCATACCTAAAAGGAAAATTCAGTAGCTATAAAAGAATTGGGGAAATTGTTAGGGGACACAAAATGGCCACAGCGGCACAACGGGCGGTCGAGCAGAATGTGGAAGTCGTGTCTGCTCCGGGCAGCTGCTGATACACGGGGCCCCAGCCCAACCCTCTGTGACCGGCAGCCCAGTCACCTGTGCTGAGCCTTCCTGCAGGCCTCCTTTCTGCCTCTGGGACCCCGTCATGGGGGTCCATTCGGCCAGAGAATAAAGCCCTCTCTCGCTAGCATTGCAGACCCCAGAAGGCGAGAGAGGGCCTCGTTCCACCTGGACCCATGGACTTAGCCCCCAAGGCACCAGGATTCTCTCCCCAGAGACCAAGGTGCCCACGGCCTTTCTCCCCTTAGTGATTTGAAAGCTGTCCCCACGGCCCCTGTGCTGCATACACGTCCTGCTGCCACTGCTGCTTTTGTGTCAGACTGTACCGACAAAGTAGCTTTCATATTCCCCTTTGCAAATGAACAACTCACATCTATATCTGAGTGTGCAATAAAATCATTGTCCCCCCCAAAAGGAATTGTTAGGTGCCTTCGAGGCAGTTCTGGCTTTATAAGGACCCTATGCGCATCAGAACCAAAACACTGCTCAATCCTGCACCATCTTCATAATGATTCCTAAATTTGAGCCCATGGTTGCAGTCACTGTCTCAATCCATCCTGTCCAGGACCTTCCTCATTTCTGCTGCCCTTCTAACCAAGTATATCCTTCAGGGCCTGGTCTCTCCTGACAACATGTCCAAAGTATGTGAGACTGGGGGGAGGGGAGGAGGACAGTGGGGGGGGGGAGCCAGCCCCCCACAACTAATCACAGGTTCAGTAAGCACAGTTGTATGGTTAAAATATAAAGATTATAATAAAGTCATAGAGTAATAGAGGGGAGAGAGTAAAATAAAGAAGTCAGACATTTCATGGTAGCATGCTCACCTCTTGGATGGCCATGGTTTCGATAGCCAGGTCCACGCACAGCGCTGGCAGAGGGCAGGAGAGGGGGATTTATTGCTAATCAAGGCTTATATATCTTTGGGGGCATGCATGCCCCTAATTACAGGTAAAGTCACAGGAAGGGGCTGTACACTAGGCCTAAGTGGAACAGGAAGAGGATGAGCTAGGGGTGCACACATAATAGGAAGAGGAGGGACTAGGGGTATACATGTGAAAAGAAGTGCGGACCCTAGACTCAACATGGCAGCCTAACCTTGGTAATCCTTGAGTGGAATGGGCTTGACTTCCCTGGGCTCTCCTTCAGGAAAACAATCTACTACTATCCTTATCAGAAGAGAGTGGGCCCTACTTAGGGTGGGACAGACTGTACAGTCTGGTTGCTCTAGATGGCCGATAACCCTTTGGGAGAATAACCTCTGACCTACTTTTGTTGACCAAGTGTATAGTCATTTACCATGTGTAGCAAGCCCCTAGGTTTGGCATATATTTGGGGGAGACAACTTGGGAGAAATATTTCTGTTTCCCACAAGAGACAAAGTCCCACCATCTTTGCCTCTAAAAGAGCATTCTGGCTGTACGTATTCCAAGACAGATTTGTTTGTTGTTTTGGCAGTCCATGGTAATTTCAGTCGGGTACTTTTCAATATTTTTCACCAGCACCATAATTCAAATGCATCAATTCTTCTTTGGCTTTCCTTATTGAATGTCTAACTTTTACATGGATAGAAGACAATAAAAAATACTTGGGTCAGGCTGTACCTTAATCCACAAAGTAACATCCTTGCTTTTCCAACACTTTAAAGAGGTCTTGTGCAGCAGCTTTACCCAATGCAATGTGTCACTTGATTTCTTAACTGCTGCTACAGTGAGCATTGATGTGGATCCAAGCAAGACAAAATCCTTGAGTGTCAATCTTTTCTCCATTTATCACAATGCTAGCTATATTGGTCCAGTGGTGAGGATTTGGGTCTTAGTGACATTGAGTCATAATCCATACCAAAGGCTGCAATCCTTGATCTTCATCAAGTGCTTCAAGTCCTCACTTTTCAGCAAGCAAGGTTGTGATACCTACATATTGAAGGTTATTAATAAGCCTTCCCCCAATCCTGATGCTAAGTTCTTGTGTTAGGGTTCTCTAGAGAAACAAAACCAGGACACTTATGATTTTATATGTATGTATATATATATATATATATATGATTTTGTATATATCCATATATATGATTTTGTATATATCCATATATATGATTTTGTATATATCCATATATATGATTTTGTATATATCCATATATATGTGTGTGGATAGATACATACAGCATGAAGGAATATAACAATTAGTCCACACAGCAGTACAGAGGGCTCAGTTCAACTCACTTTCGTGAAACAGTTCATATACTGGAAGTCCTTCAACTCACCAGGGCTGCTGGGTGTCCAAGGTCAAGGAAGCAGACAGCTGAGTCATCCTTAGAATAATACAGGTAGTCCAGTCACAGGCAGCAAAGAGTAGGGTGGGTCACCAACAGTCAACCAGACGACAGTATCCGACAGTCCCAAGCTCAAGCGATGTATACACCAGCAGTGTGGCAAAGCAGGTCTCAAAGGAACCTCAAGCTCTAGTGCAGCGGTTCTCAACCTGGGGGTCAAACGACCTTTTCACAGGGGTGGCCTTAAACCATCGGAAAATACATATTTCCGATGGTCTTAGGAACCGAGACATGGTTCCTCTATCTGTCTCCAGGAGGGTCCACCCACATGCAGATATGTTGATCTAGTGAGAAATAAGCTATCTCAACCTTCACACTGATGTTGGCTTCTTACGCATAATGTCACAAAATGTAGCAGTGTCGTTTACTGTTATATTAAGACTGTTACCCATGCTACACCAGGCTTCAAGACAAAATTGCATTTACTTGTAATTAGAAATAAATATTTCACAATATATAATTGCATATTTTTATGTGATTAATCACTGCTTTATTTATGTTCAGTTTGTAACAATGAAAATACATCCTGCATATCAGATATTTACATTATGATTCATAACAGTAGCAAAATTACAGTTATGAAGTAGCAACAAGAATTTTATGGTTGGGGATCACCACAACATAAGGAACTGTATTAAAGGGTTGCAGCATTAGGAAGGTTTAGAACCACTGCTCTAGCGACCCTTGAGTTGGGTGTGCCATGGGTAGTGTAGCTCACAAGTTGAGGCAGAGAACTAGTCACACACTGCTCTGATCGCCAGACAGCAAGAGAGAAAAGCAGGGCTCACCAAACCATTTATCTCTGCTCTCCAATCAAACTGCGACCTTATTAATTCCACATGTTCCTATTAGCCAGGTTGGCACAATAAACCTACCTATCATAGTTCTTCATGTAGTCCAGCTTCTCTATGATTTGCTCAATATACAGATAGAACAAGTGAGAGGGTACAACCATGATCCACACCTTTCCTGATTTTAAGCCATGACATATTCCCTGTTGTATTCACACCACTGCCTCTTGATCCATGTGGTAGTTACACAATTTTATGTCACCTTGAGAGAAGAATGAAGGGGTGAAGTCTACCCTGTCAATCAGGTCACACAGCCTGATGATTCCTCCTTGTGGGCATGGCCTTCTCATGAGGATTCTGGCCAGAACCCTGGAGATGCATCCACTGCCGTTGGATCCACAGGACTTTTCACCCACCAGCCTGCTGTGATCTTCCTGCATTCAGCATCATTGCATGTGCTGTATGTGTCTGAAGAGAATTCGTGGGCTAATATCGGACTTATAAGCTAATATCAAACTTGTGGACTTGCTCTGGACTGGGCTGGGATATTTTATTGATGCATAATTACCACTTGATATAAAGTTCTCTCTTACACACACGAGTGTCTCCGGATTTGTTTCTCTAGTCAACCCAGACTAACACAGTCCATGTACAAGTTCCAAATGAGCACAATGAAATGTGGAATTACCATTCTTCTCAAGGTTATCCCTAGATTATCATGATCCACGCAGTGAATACCTGTGCATAGTCAATGAAACACATAAATATCTTTCTGGTATTCTCTGCTTTGAGCCAAGATCCATCTGACATAAACAATGATATCCCTTGTTCCATGTCCTCTTTTGAATCCAGCCGGAATTTCTGGCAGCTCCCTGTCAATGTACTGCTACAACCACTGTTGGATGACCTTGAGCAAAATCTAATCTACACGTGGTATCAAGGACACCGCTCTGTAAGCATTCTGCTGGGCAGCTTTTTTGGAATAGGTGCAAGCATGGAACTCTCCCAGTCACTTGGTCGAGCCGCTGTTGTCCACATTTCCTGGCACAGATGCGTGAGTGAGTGCTGCCAGTGCTTCGCCAGCTTGTTGGGCTGCTTTCTTCAGCGACAGTAGTTCTTGATCATATGCTTCCTCTGTAGATGGCTGGATGGCAACTCGGTCTTTTGTTTTTTTAGAAAAAATAAATTAAATCTGAAGTTTTAAATCCCACAAAGAAAAAAAAAAAATCCCACAAAGAAAACTCAATGCCTGCATGAATTCACCAGTAATTTGTATCAAAACACACTGAAGAAGTAACACTGATCCAGGCCCCATTGGGATTTCTTAAAACAAAACACACACACAAACGCATCAGAAATTATTACTGCACCATGATACCTAAGTTGTCAAGCAATTCTTTCCAAATTTGTGTTGGAACAACCCGAAGCTCATGAGCTTAACATATTTTGCTCATAAGAAATAATAATTAAAAAGCAAGTTCTGAGGCTCAAAAATTACACTTACAAAGTCACTGTGGAGGCTTTATCATAGTTCTTAGTTTTTCTCTTAACTTTACTGCCGGAATCACTAACTTTCTTTAGAACCATAGTTACAATATTTTACAGAAAGCGCAAAAAACAGCACGATGATGAATGTTTACATGCACAAATAAGCATTATATGTTGTGTGAGGGAGTGGGCGCTTAGACCGGGGTTCTCAACCTGTGGGTCGTGACCCCTTTGGGGGTCGAACGACCCTTTCACAGGGGTCGCCCGATTCATAACAGTAGAAAATGACAGTGATGAAGTAGCAGCAAGAATAATGTTATGGTTGGGGGTCCCCACCACACGAGGAGCTGTATGAAAGGGTGGCGGCAGGAGGAAGGTGGGGAGCCATGGCCGTAGACTGAGCGGGCACCCCTTTGGGTCAGAGAGGAGACGCTGCGTGAGGCTCACTCTCGGCTCTCATGTGGTTCTTCAGGTCAGATCTGGGGTTCAACTATGTAGAAAGTTAGTGTGTTAGGGTTCTCTAGAGAGACAAATCCAAATTGCTAATAATTATCTATATATTTATTTATGAAGATATATATATATAACAGAAGAAATGAACAGTTAAATTATAAAGCAGTACAAATGGCTCAGTGCAACTCACTCCCGTGAGAGAGTTGTGAGACACTGGCAGTCCTGTAAGTCTTGAGGGCCGCCAGGTAGTCCTCTATAGAGATATTCAAGCTATCCCTGGCACAGGCAGCAAACAGCAAGGCAGGTCACCAACAGTAAGTCCCCAGCTCAAGAGATGTAAATTCCAATTGTGTGCCGAAGCAGGTCTTAAAGGGACCTCAAATTACAGTGACACAGTCCATGGATCAGGTGTCCCACAGGTAGTGTAGCTTGCAAACTGAGGTACAGAACAAGCAAGGCAGCCGCACACTGGTCCGATGATCAAAGAGCGAGAGACGAGAGGCGAGGCTCACTGAGCCATTTATCTCTCTGCCCTTCAATTGATCCCACATATGTTCATCGGCCAGGCTGGCACAATAAACTAACTATCTCAATCCACCCCTTGCCAACCTGGCACCTGAACACAATTCTTTAACCATATATACTTATATAATTTCCGGACATTGATGAAATCACACTTATACTTATCATCTATCATTCATATAAATGAAAACACACTGAGTCCAATTGTATGTAATATATCATACCTTAACAAAGGAAAGATATGCAATAATCATATAAAAAGAAAATACATTGACAATTACAAACCTTGCTTTTGCAATTGATCATGTGGTCATAATTCATAGGTAGAACTACCTTCTACTACTACCCATTCTCTATTACCTTTGCCCTCAGCAAGCACCTC
>NW_022111373.1:9415899-9417841 GCF_000313985.2 Echinops telfairi
GTGTGATTCTATAATCATGTCCCCCTAAAGTGATATAATGTGAGGTTAGCAATAAAGAAGAGAGGCTCCCCGGTTCTCACTCCCTGAGGCTACTCCTGCTCTCATGGCCAGGTTCCCCCCACGAGAACCATCAAGTGCGGCTGAGGTGAGCAATGCTACCATGAATTGTGTCTGACTCCATTTATTCCAATCTCTCCTCTAACTCTCATGCTCTCTATTGACTTTACTATAATCCTTATTATCGCTGTACAATTGCGCCTACCGGACCTGTGATGATTTATGAGGGACCCCTCTCCTCTTCTCCCCACAGATGGCGCCCATCACGTGTGGCCTTGTGGGAAAAGAACTCTTTTGAGTTATATCTCGTGTAACAATTGTACGGTCTCATCGGACAGAGAGAGTGAATTGGGAAAACTTGTTTTTAGTTTAGTTTTTTAAGTGTGTTTTCAGTCCGAGTGAGATATGGGTCAGGCAAAGAGCAAGAATCCAGAGCATGGTATCATGCTTTGGCACCTCTTGAAGAAACAGAAGGTAAAGGTAACAAATAAGAGAATGAACTGAGTTCCTTCAATTAAAAGAAATTCAATCCTTCTTTTCCAGAGTCAGGAACCTTTGATATGGAGATCTGGGATAAGATAGCCATTAACTTAAGAAAAGCATACAGAGATGGGGAGAGTATCCCTGAGGAGACATGGTCTCTGTGGGTTCAAGTTAAGATGGCCTTAGTACTTTAGCAGGAGGAAGAGAATGAGGATTATCAGTCTAGTGAGAAGTCTTGTGTGAGCTATCCAGATCTAGAAAAGCAAACTAAAATGTCTATGAATGAGTATGAATTAGGCGATGAAACTTTAGATAAAACTGAATCAAGGATTGATTTGTTTTCTAAGGCCTCCGATTCTAAATGGAACCTCGTGGCCAAAGCGTATATGCCCTTGGGGGACTGCAGCCTCCGAAGGTTTAAAGGTGATAAAGTACTAGGGGCAGTGGATTCCAAGACCCAAAGCGAGGCTTTTAAACAAACCCAGGAAGCTAGCTCCCTTGCTTTCAAAGGTAGGGAAAGCAAAGAAACAGAACCAGCAGAGTAGTTAGGAACGTCTAAGATACCCAAACTTAAATCAGGTGAGGAGCAGTCAAAATGGGTATCACGCAAATGAGGAGATTTTAGGCAGAACTGAAAAAACGAAGCCTGAGTCAGCAGGGGACATAGTAAAAGCATCTGCTCCCCTGCTGCAATTTAGTGTAAGAAAGACCAGAGATTGTAAAACAAGCAAGCAAGTCAGTTCTGGAGGTAGAGAGATTAGATCCAAAGCAAAGCAAGTGGAGAGATTTAACGTAGGAAGGTGAGGTTCGGGAAGCAAAAAGCAAAGAGGCAGGGCGTAGAAAAGCACCTTTGCTGTCACAGGTAGAGAATACCATGGCTCAGGAAGCAGATTTAGAATTTAGAGTGGCTTATCCCATGAGGGTTATAGACAGGGAGCCTGACGAGCAGCGCCTAAAAGGGATTCACAGTGTTCCCTATAGGGAATAGGGCACGCTGTTAGATTGTCTTAGAATATGCAGGAATGTAGAGACAGATGAGCACAAGGCCAAGCTCATGATAGCTGCATTGGCAAATTATATTGGCAAATTGTATATTGGCAAATTACAGACCAGAAGAAAGTGCTTTAGTTGCGGGAAGACAGGTCATCTTCAAAGAGAGTGCAGACAGCACAGGGCGATCAGCCTGGCCGTGAAAAGCAAACTGCGGCCTGCGTCAGAATATGGGCCAGGTCCAACTAATTCGGGTTTAAAAGGACCTGAACTGTGCCCACGCTGTAGAAAGGGAACTCATTGGGCGAGCCAATGTCGCTCAAAATTAGACCGTGACAGGTTGCCATTAGCCAAGGCTACCCAGCGGGAAAATAGTGGAAGGCGCTTGATCCAAGTCCCCGCCTAACAGCGC
>NW_022111373.1:9418741-9420102 GCF_000313985.2 Echinops telfairi
ACTTGGAGAAAAAAATGTCTGTTTGGTAAGTTAGTTCAAGAACAGCTGAACAAATTTATTAAGACTTTTTTCAGTCTTTCAAAATATGGTAAGAAGTTCTCCCAATTAGTCTGCTCTCTTAATTCTCTGATAGCTGGGAGCCAAAATTTACATGTTAGCTCTCTGGATTCTCTGAGGGCTGGGAGCCAGTGTTTACATAACAATGAAGGCTATCTGGCTAGTAGTTTTACTGGTTCAAGACCAAGCAAGGGAACTGAGATTGCCAGCAATGCTCTAAAGGCTGCATGGTTAAAACAGAAGGGGGAGAAGAGGAATCTCATGTATGACAAATTTCATTTAGTCAATTTAACCAAAAAATTTTTCTCCTTACTAAAAGCTTGTGACAAAATTAGAACAGATAAACATGTTTTCACTTCTACACAGAAAATTGATCCTAAGAAGTCCCAAGAAGATGGAAACCGCCTTTGGGATCCAGGTCCATTCGCCTGGAGAAAGGGCGATGCATTTCCATTTTTGCAGAATAAAGCTGATGGACTCCCTTTAGAAGGACGCAACCACGTTTGGAGAAAGATGGACAAGGAAGAGATGGAGAAGCCACCCAATCTTAATCATAATTCCTATTTTCAGGTTAATGACACCCTGAAGAGAGGGACTATTTGTTTATATTTTCACAGGCAAAGGAAATAGGTGGATTTCTCTTCAGCCAGCAAGGCCCAGAAGAAAGGAGGGATGCCCATGCTGTGACATGACCCTGTACTGGTTATTGAAGTTACTCAAAACGTCGAGAACACCTCACAGATTCCTGAGAGTGGCAATCGCTGAATGCTGAGAGATTTCTTCCATCTGATGCTGTCTAAGGGACACTCTGGGACTCTATCAAAGCTGAACATATTATACAACAGTGACTAGACTATTACTACAAACTGTTGCTTTGCTGAAATATCAAGATTTTGGACTTGTCAATGCTATAATGTGATTGGAATATAACTGATTTCTGTGTAATTCCTTACCTATATAATGTAACATTGCATGATTGGGATTTGATTAAGAAACATTTGCAAGGGTTTAAGGGAAACATTTCATTAGATGTTGATCAGCTTAATAAGAATATTTTCTAGACATTCAAGGGTGGATTTAAGGCATTCCATTAGCTGAGATATTTAAACAAATGGTGGTTGGCATAGAAAGAGGCTGGATCCCATGTGCTTGGGTTCAAAGCATTTCACATAACTTAAGCTCCAGTCTGACTGTGTTGTTTATCATCATAATTGTGATGCTTGCTGTCTCGTGTCGCTTCTATAGGAAGCTAAGAGATATGAAAAGAGACCATGTTGCCTCCATGAAACTATTGAATCTTAAAC
>NW_022111373.1:9422174-9423415 GCF_000313985.2 Echinops telfairi
AGCTGCATACCAAGTACCAGGAGAAGTATTAATTTGCTCAAGCAATGAAATCACATCTGGAATGGCAGCTGCAATTGGAGTCACCACCTGGTTGTTTATGATAACCCACTGTCATTCTCCAGGATCCATCTGTCTTCTTTACAGGCCAAATAGGTGAGTTAAATGGGGATGTGGTAGGAATCACCCGCCCTGCATCTTTCAAGTATTTGATGGTAGCACTGATCTCTGCAATCCCTCCAGGAATGCGGTATTGCCTTTGGTTTACTATTTTCCTAGGCAATGGCAGTTCTAGTGGTGTCCACTTGGCCTTTCCTACCATGATAGCCCTTACTCCATACTTCAGGGATCCAATATGGGGCTCTGCCAGTTACCAAGTATGTCTATTCCAATGATGCATTCCTGAACTGGGAAAATAACCACAGGATGGGTCCGGGGACCCATTGGACCCACAGTGAGGCGTACCTGAGCTAAAACTCCATTGATAACTTGACCTCCATAAGCCCCTGCTCTGACTGGTGGGCCTTCAAAACACTTTGGGTCTCCAGGAACTAGTGTCAGTTCCAAGCCAGTGGCCAGTAATCCCCGAAAAGTTTGATTATTTCCTTTCCCTCAATGAACAGTCACTCTTGTGAAAGGCCGCAGGTCCCTTTGGGGAAGGCTAGAAGAAAGACTAACAATATAGACCTTCACTGATGTAGCAGGGTCCTCCTTCGAAGGGACCCGGCCTCCCCCTCATTCAAGGGGTTGTGGGTCTGTAAACTGGCTCAGGTCTGGGAATTTATTGAGCGATCGTGACTGTCTATTCTGCTGTTCACCTGATCTACCATTCTTCTGCCTGTATAGATCACGTAAATATTTAGTAGGTTTCCCATCTATTTCATTCCTAGGGACACCGTGGCTAAGTAGCCAGTGCCATAATTCTACACGAGGCAGGTTGCTTTGATTACTATTGAAACCTTGTTGTCTATTATAACCACGCCCACCCTGTCTCTGCTGATTCAGTGCTGACACCTGCCCTCTACCATCACGGGGACCAATCAGCCCCATTGTGGGCAAATGTCGGAGTTTGCTTAGAGCAGTGCCCACAGTTAATCCTGGTGCACATAAAATAGCAATTATAGGAGTCTTAAGAGATGCTGGGGCCCACTTCACACACTTGTTCCTTATGGTTGTGGTAAAGGGTATGTCCTCAGGACACCCCCTTTTTGGGTCTATGGGAATATCCTGATAGATCCATTCCA
>NW_022111373.1:9424983-9426196 GCF_000313985.2 Echinops telfairi
AAGAGATGTAAATTCCAATTGTGTGGCGAAGCAGGTCTGAAAGGGACCTTAAATTACATCGACACAGTCCACGGGTTAGGTGTCCCACAGGTAGTGTAGCCTGTAAATTGAGGCACAGAACAAGCAAGACAGCCGCACACTGGTCCGATGATCAAAGAGCGAGAACCAAGAGAGGCGAGGCTCGCGGAGCCATTTATCTCTCCGCCCTTCAATTAATCCCACATGAGCTCATCGGCCAGGCTGGCACAATAAACAGTTCAGAACACCGAGCAGATTTATTCAAACTTTGCGGTTCGAGTAGTGGGAAGTTGGTTCCTGGAGCTGTACTAGGAGTGAGGTATCGAGGCGTTTGATTGTGTTTAACAGTCTTTGACTTTCTAAGTTTTGATACCATTTAACTGGGGAGACACAGCCTTCCCCTCCCACAGGATCAATTCCCAAAGAAGCGGCTCTTCCCGTCCCGTAGGGCCCTTTCGAGTCAGAATCTAGGAGACTGGGTGCCCCGCTGACAGTGGGTGCTGAATGACAGGCCAGCGTTGGAAATACACTGCGGTTCGCACACCTTCCACAAAGGCCAACGTGCTCCCACAAGCGACGACGCCTCCGGCCGGAGGACTGAGCCCTTCCCGGATCGGGGGTCACCGCAGGGGCGGCGGCAGCACGGCGGGTGCCGAGGATAGACGACTTTGGACGACACAATATGGGCTGAGAAAGAAAGCCCCGAACCAAACTCACTGGGCCTGGCTGCGGGCGGCTCCACGGGACGCACCTTCCACAAGGCCTCGCGGCCCCACTCCGACCCTCCCTCAGCCTGGATTCAGTACAGTGACACCGGAACTCACCTAACTTTGGGCGGAGGCGTCAAGTCCCAAATCCGAGCATCAGGCAGACAGGCCAAATCCAAGGCCCCACGTCCGAAGTCAGTCTGTACGGAAGCGGAAGCAGATCTTCTTGCTTCTCCCAACACCGAGTCCGGAAACGGAGGTTAAAAAAAAACGAACGCTTTGATGGAGGTGTGGTTTTCCTTTCTGCAAAGGGCATCTCCCACTCCCCGCCCCCCACCCCCGGAACAAAGGATGGTGACGTCAGCCGCTAGAGGATGCTCTAGGAACTCCCTCCCACTGCCCCATGGGGTTGATTGCCACTCCCTGTGACCCCGTAGGACAGGGTAGAACTGCCCCCGCGGTCTCAGAGACTGGAACTCTGAGCAGGG
>NW_022111373.1:9428613-9429952 GCF_000313985.2 Echinops telfairi
TGGAGACCTGGGGCCGAGAAACCGCAGCTGGGGAGGAACAGCTGGAAAAGAGGGCGGTGGTCTCGAAGAAGTTTCTGGCTTCTCAGGGCCCTCAGCTGGGAGGCGTGGTCCACGGTGCTGGTTGACCCCATTAGCTGAATTAAGCCCACCTGGCCTAGGTGTGGGCCCTGCAGGTGTACCGCCCTTCCTGGCTCAGAGCCTGAATTTGGAGCATGCCCAGTAGACAACCTGGTCCCTAATCTGGCTACTTAACATTTCTCCCCCCCAACCCTGCACTCCCACCTCAACTTTCACTTCCTTTTTTTATCTTCTAAATATTCTTCATTTTGCGTGAAGTAAAACACCGTTTCTACGTGGACAATTCAGGGACAGTGATGAGCTTCTTCCAGCTGTGTGAGCACTGTCAGCCTCTCCCGAATCCTTCTTGCCCTTTGACAGAGGCTCACTGCTCCTAAGCGGCTAATTTTTCACCTGCCTGTTGTCCATTTGATCCCATCCAGATAATGCACCAGGCAGAACTGCTTCACTTGGGGAGGCTAAACTCTTGCTCGTTTTTTAAGAAGATTTGGGGGCATATTTCTGGTTTAAGGTTTAGAGATGATCTCTGGGCAGTAGTTTCAGAGGTTTATCCACCCTGTCTTCAAGACTACAGAAAGTCTAGACTCTTTGAAAATTTGAAATTCTGTTTTGCATTTCCCACCTTTTGAGCAGGATTCTTCTAGGATTCTTCTTTGATCAAATTAGTCAGGAATGGGTGCCAGGTACCATCCAGTTCTTCTGTTCTCAGTTGTTCACAGAGCAATTGACCACACATTCCATATTCTTCCATTACGATTCTCCTCCTGTTGTGCCGAGGGAAGAGAGATCACTTGCTTTGGCTTGAATGATGCTTAGGAGCCTCTGAGACCCCAGGTGCTACACAATGAATTATGAGACAGAGCAGAAACTAAACACTTTGTGACGCCAGTTTACTGGGATGTCCCATGAAACCCTAACCCTAAACCTCTAAATCAGTGTTCTCAACCTTCCTAATGCCGTGACCTTTTAATACAGTTCCTCATGTTGTGGTGACCCCCAACTATAAAATCATTTTCTTTCTTTTTTTCAGTTCAGTCCTTATGTAAAATCATTTTCATTGCTACTTTGAACTGTAATTTTGCTACTGTCATGAATCGTAATGTAAATATCTGATATGCAGGATGTATTTCCACTGTTACAAATTGAACATAATGAAAGCATGGTGATTAATCATAAACAATACGTAATTATATATTGTGAAATATTTATGTGTTTTCCGATGGTCTCAGGCGACCTCTGTGAAAGGGTCATTCGACCCCCA
>NW_022111373.1:9431285-9432285 GCF_000313985.2 Echinops telfairi
AACCCTGGAGCTGGAGGAGCCACATGGAGATCGACACCAGTGCTGAGATGTATCCACCACCACTGGATCCACAAGACTTTCCACCCACTGGCCTGTGATCTTCCTGCATTCAGCATTATTGCATGTGTTGCTTGAGTCTGAAGAGGAATTTATAGACTGCGAAAGGAACATATGGGCTAATATTGGACTTAACGACTTGATCTGGGTCTGGGCTGGAATGTTTACTTAATATAAAATTATTCTTTGATATAAAGTTCTCTATTACACACATATGAGTGCCTCTGGATTTGTTTCTCTAGTCTACCCGGACTACCACAGTTATGTTTTTGTTTTTGATGAATGGAAATGCATTTTCTCAGTTTAAGCGGCTGTCTCTCTGAATCCTGGAGGCCAGCTCTAAGGCCAGGCTTCCTCTCTGTTGGCCACAGTTTGGAGGCGGGGCCTCGTCTCCGGTCCGCATTTGTATGGCCGGTGTCCCTCGGAGAACTCCATGCGTCTTGGCATCAGTTCCCCCCTGGACCTAGGCGGCTCACAACCCAGGGAGAGCCTTTACTCCTGGACTTAAAGACAAACAACCAACTTTTTATTGTGAACTGGGGGGAAGTTTACAGAGGAATAAGCTTTCCATTCAGCAATTCATCCATATTTTGCCCTATCTCACAGATTGCAATCCCCACACTGTAACATCACTTCCTTCCTGTGTTTTTGCTTCCATCCCTCCTTCTTTCCTAACCCCCTGAACCTTGTCCTTGGGTCCATGCTGCCCTTGACCTCAAAGAGTTCATTATCTTAAGGCAGGCATCCCTCTCTGGGAGTATTGCTCACTTTAGACATCTGTCTATGGTTCGAATGAAAATTGAACCCAGGGGATAAGTGTAGTAATTATTTCTTCTAGAAGAATTAATACCAGACCAGTTCCAAGGAGTTGGAGATTAAAGATACCCCAACTGTCCAATTCTTCCAGGATGCTGTTCGGATCTATTCCTGCCCCCCAACCCCC
>NW_022111373.1:9436844-9446098 GCF_000313985.2 Echinops telfairi
AATAATACAGAATCATGAAGTATTATTTTGTATAAATCTACCGATTTTTGAGTTAAAATATGTTAAATTAAATGTATGACCAATATGCTTTTTCTTTGAAGCATCTTACCTATTAAAATTTAACTGCTCAATAGAAAATGTAATTGAAAGCATGTGAAAAGTAAACCAAAAAAAAGTGGGATGCAGAACACTGTCTTTGCAAACTACGTTATGCCAATAGACTTTGGTGTCCCTGAGAAGTCATAATTCCAAACCCCGAGGTCCTCTTCTGAGAATTTCATGGTTTTAATTTTCACATTTACGTCAGTCCTGGGACAATTTTGAATTTGTTTTGGCATATAGGAGAGATGCATGAATCCTGTTTAATTTTTCTGCATGTGGAAATCCAATTTTCCCAGCACCATTTATTGAAAAGACTTGTTCAAATGAACTTAGAAGTTAGAACTTAGAAGTTTGGTTGACTAGAAATGTTTATTTTTGTACTATTTTATTCTGTTGGTCTATGTGTCTATTTTTAGACCATGCTGTTTTGATTATTGTAGCTATAGCGTATGCTTTAAAATCAGGAAGTGTCAGTCTTTAAAATCAGGAAGTGTCAGTCTTACTTGGTTCTTTTCAGCAGTTTTAGCTATGCAAAACCACTTACAATTCCATGTAAACTTCAGGATTGTTTTTCTATTTCTGTAAAGAAGGCTGTTGGAATTTTTAGCAGGATCTATAAATTGCTCTGGGAAGTAATGACGTCTTCCCAATATTACGTCTTCTTATACATAAACATAGTGTAGTGGTTACGTGTCGGGCTGCTTTCTGCTTGGTAGGCAGTTTGAAACCACCAGCTGCTCTGTGGGAGAAAGACTGCACTTTGTACTCCTGTAAACAGAGTCTCAGAAACCCACGGGGCCTGGCTGTGAGTCAGCACTGTCTCCCCGGCAGTGAGTGTGGTGTGGCACACACGGACATAAAACAGGTTTACACTTATTAAGTCTGTTAAATCTCTTTCAGAGGTGTTTTATCATTTTCACTGTATAAGCCCTTCACATTCCTGATTAGAGTTAGTTCTAGATATTTTATTCTCTCACGCATTTGGATCACAGTGTTGGTAAAGAATATTGAATAGGTCATGAACTACAAGAAGAATTCAGTAGTCTATCTTGGAAGTATGGCTGGAATGCTTCTTAGAAATGAGGAGGACAAGAGTTTGTATCCAGTCCTTTGGATTTGTTATCAGGAGGGATCAGTCCGTGAATAAGGACATTGTGATCATTAGGTTTTGTGTCAACTTGGCTCAGTGGTGTTTGGCAGTGACTACTGAGTTGTGCCCCATGACCTGAACTAACACCATACAATCAAGTAACCACAGGCAATCAATTGTAGATCTCCACAATGGGATAAGACTAGGGTGGAATGGTATACCCTCACTCAGAGGACAGCCGGGAGTGTAAGTGGACACTGTCCTGCTGTTTGACCCCGTGGCCTCAGGTTCATTCGTCCCTGCAGCCACAGGCCTGGCCTGTTGGGCTTGGATTAATTCATTTCTGTAACCACTGGATTGCCATGTTCCTGCTGATCATCAGTCCTTGAAGCAACAAGAGTGGGTTCCAACCTAACGCCTGCTCACAGACTTGGAGTTCCCCTAGACGTGGACGACAACTGGCGCTTGGTACGAATTCCCCTCTGTCTGTGCTCACACCTGTCACTGCTCCAAGGGGCCCAGCGGAGCACGGACATCAAGAGCAGCAACGTAGGAGGGCAGTGAAAGAGTGGACGCCCCTCCCTCAGGGGGACGGGCACAGGGGCTGCACCCCAGACCCCAACGGAACCGTGGTGGGGATGCCGCAGGACGGACTGTACGGGTCTCAGAATTAAAGCTGACTCGGCAGCGTCTAGCAACGATCAGATGCTCTTGCACATGGCATGGTCTCCATAATTCCCCTTTCGGGTTGCTCATTGCTGCTATCCAGATAGACGACTGGTTTGGGTTCATTCGCTTTGTACCTTACAACTTGGTTAAATTCCTCTGTGGGTTCTAAAAGTTTTCCTGTGGGCTCTTTGGGAGTTTTCTATATAAAGGCTCATATCATCCACGCACAGAGATCATTTCCCTCCGCGTTTCCCAGTGTGGTGACGTATCCGTATCCCTTTTCTTGTCTTACAGGTTTGGCTAGGACGTCTAGTAGAACACTGAATAGAAGTGGTGCGCGTGAACACCCTGGTCTGGCTTGCTTTGTCATACTCTTGATGAAGAGAAATTCTTCATTTTAGACTGGAGGAATTTCTAAAATAACTCACAACACAGTTTGCAATCACGTGGTAAAGTGACTTCCGGCCACATTGCTGAGCAAACTGGAACCACGCGTTGGACCAGACATGCGGCCGCTCTACGTTCAGTTTAGGTTCTGTCTTTGCTTATAATAGCAATATTGTCATCGAAAGGGACTCGGAGGATGTCCAATCTACTCGCTGACAGATCAATGTGTATTAATGGGCATGCTTGAAAAGAGGCCTTATATACAATATCAGAAATAGATATGAAAAAAATCTCTTTTAAACATTCTTGTGCTTGGGAATGTTTTGAGTATCTGTAAAGATCTTGTGTGAGTTATATGCCGACTCGCATGGATGCAGAATCATTAGATTCCGTTATCATAATTTTAAAATCTGGGCTTTGGATCACGTGGCCTCGCCACTCATACTTCATGCCACAGACATCCCTGCACGGATCTAGAGGTGACATTAGCTCTTCTCCATCAATCTATCCACAGGCTCTGCAGAGGCCAGATCTGAGCTTGGCAAGAGCTGGCCCGGCAAACATTCTAGAAGCTTCTAAGAAGCTCTTCTCCGAGTGGGTTTAAGTTTAAAGGCGAGGGCAGGATGAGGGTGGAACATGGAGAAAAGGAAAAAGCTAAGAAAATTATAAGGACCACAAGATAATCCAGAGTCCATTGAAAGTTGCCCGAGAGTAGGTGCAAGTCCCCAATCACCTCTCTGGGGACCTCCCATGCAGACCCCTCGCGGGACCCTGTCCTCTACGCACAGAACCCGATGCGTCCCGAGCGGCTCTGGAGCCTGGCGGTAGGAAGCCTGAATCAGACACCGCAGCCCGCCAAGAAGTCACTTCCAGAAACTCAGGTTATTCCGCGTGGCCCGACTCCGGACTGAGCGGGCGCTTCTGGAGGCCGCCAGTGAATGAAGAATGGATGCTGACGTTTTCCATGGAAGCTCAGGCCCCCCCCCACCCCCACCCCCAAGGTCGGACACTAGGTCTCATGTGTCCCAGGTGGAACAACTCGCTGGCGTCGGTTCTGGGCTTTCCTCGCCGGCAAGGCACGGACAGACGGGAGAGCCGGGGCAACCCGGCCAGCTATTCCGGGAAGTGGGCGAGAGGCAGATCGGACGCGTTATTCCGGGATCAAACCCCGGCCGCTCTCCGACGTCCGTCCGGCTCCGGGCACGCAGGGCCGGGCAGTACCTTCTCCTCCCGCGCGGTGGCGCCCCCGCCCCAGGACAACCTGAAACCCAAGCTCCGCAGCCATCCAGTCCCTCCCAACCGTCGGCCAGTCTGCAGGACAGAGTAGGGCTGGCCCCGTCGCTTTCTCGGCCAGAGTGAAACCAACGACACCCCCAAGGGCTCCTGCAGGTGCGAGGGCTGCGCAGGACCCTTCCCACAGTAACTTCCTTGGATCTTGGATGTTTCTGTGTCTTTTTGAAAAAAATAAAATCAGAGGTTTCCGAGTCTGCTGCCCAAGACCTCATTAGAGCATTGGAAAGCTAGGATGTTATTTTGAAGGGCTACGGAGCGCCTGGCCCACGTCATGTCATTTTCCACGTCCTCATAAACATGTTAGAGTTGTACACTGATTATGCAACAAGTGAACAAAAGTAACGGAGGGGGCGGGGAATGTACGTGTTCATCAATAGAGTGTTGATGTATTGGAATGCTATTGAATTGTCATGTTAAATATGACTATGTACACTGATACATATATTGTTTTAAAAGTAAGTTCACATTACATCATACCACGATTCCATTTGTTTTTGTGAATTGGAAGACTATATATACATCATTTATTTTTACTTGTTATGATAGAAAAAATTGTCTGGAAGGAGACAGAGCCAATAGTTAATAGTGGATATTTTTGGTCCGGGATATAGAAGTGGAGAAGAGGGAAAAATCTTGTCTTTGACTTTCTTCAATTTTTGTACTGTTCGATAATGTATTACAGCCAGCACATTGTTACTTTTCTAATCAAATGAGACAATTAAAATTGAGAGTTAATTAGAATTTTTTTAAGTTGTGCATTGATTACAAAAGACCGAAGACTCAATGCATTTGAATGGGTGCTGGAGAAGATCACTGAAAGTAGCAGAGGCTGCTACTATAGAGGGCAAGCCTACTGACAGGGAAGATGTAAGGCCACGGTGCTCCTCGGAGGCAAGGATGGCGAGCTTCCTCTTCCATGTTTTGGCCGTGTTGTCAGGAGAGAGCCGTCCCTGGAGAAGGGCAGCATGTGTGGTAAAGTGGGGGGTGGAGGGGGGGGCAGTGAAAAGGAGGGAGGCCTTGAAGGAGCAGGATTGACACCGTGTCTTCTACACCAATGGGCCCATCCTGAGGACGGCGCCGGGCAGGGCAGTGTTTCTGTTGCGCACGTAGGGTCTCTAGGGCTCAGAACTGACGCACCGAACAAAGGCCAAGGCCAAGGGAAAGAAAATCAGCAGCATTGACTCTGGCGAAGAACCAACAAACGCCGCGCAGTTGAGTGGATCCCAGTTCAGAGAGATGCTGTCGTCAAGAGTGGAATTGCTCCACAGGATTCCCGACTGATTCCCCACCGGGAGCCATCCTCCTCCAGCTGAGCGGCTGCAGGGCTCAAAGCGCAGGTGTTGTGGTTAGCGCACACTGCATCTTCTGGTGAAAGGGGGTGAAAACGCGAACAAAACGGAAGAGTGGTTGCTCCTTCCTTTTCCGGAGCCATGGTGATGCAGTGGTTAGGCTCTGGGCTGCCAGCTGCCGGAAGGGTCTGCGGATCACACCCACCAGGGGCTCCCCGGGACAAAGACCTGGCGATTTGCCACGCGATACCTTGGAAATCCTACTTGGCAGTTCTCCTGGGGTCGCGGTGAGTCAGAGCCACTGCAAGGCACAGAGTGACACGTCCACCTTTCAGACCCTAAGAAATACGGAAGTGCAGGTTCATTGACTGCTTTATTCATTAGGGGGAGGCGGGGAGAAGGGAGGGGCGTCAGTGGAAGTGCTGGGGGTTGGCTAGGAAGGATTTTGCAGGAAGCAAACTATTAGGACTCAGCAACCCTATAGGGCAGGGCAGAACCTGTGGGGTTCCGGACTGTAACTCTTTAGAGGAGTAGAAACCCCCGTCTTTCTTCTAAAGAAGCTGGTGGTTTTGAACTGCTGACCTTCCAGGGCTCCTGCGACCTTGGCTCAGGCGATTGATCCCATTCTCGCCAAGGGCCTGCAGAAGAGCTTCCACTCCCACGGGTGCACGGATGCTGGACCCGTGGTGAGAGACGGTGGCAGCGCTTAAGTAACCTGCTCGTGGTCCAATAACCAAGAGTATTCGTTAAGAGTATTCTTCAGGTCTCTGGAGTCTCCCGAGCTCCATGGGCCCCCACTGCATGGCCCCCATCTTGACTTGAATTGCCAGTAATGTTCACTTATCACACTGGTGGGAGTCTCTTGATTGGGGTGACATTAGCACAGTTTTTGTATGGCGGCAACAGACTAGTTGTCTCCTGCAGTATTAAATTAAAATGGCGTGGAGGAGTGGGGGGCCAGCCCCCACCCGCTGCTACTAATACTACCCACGGGTTCAGTAATGCACAATTGTACGGTTGAGATATATAAGTATTATATTAAAGTCATCAAGAGCATGAGATAATACAATACAGTCAGACATATTACATGGTAGCATTGCTCACCTCTGCCCCGCTTAGTGGTCCTCATGGGGGGGAACCTGGCCGCCAGAGCAGGAGCATCTCGTCCACCTCCCTCATGGGAGCCGCCCTCCTTCCTCAGCCCCCTCTGGGAGCACCCTCTCGTCCACACCTCTACTGAGAACCAGGGAGCCTCCTTATTTATTGCTAACCACGCATCATCTCAATTTAGGGGAATCTGATTACAGAATCATACATCACAGAAAGGGGCAATACAATTCACAACAATTTGCTTCATAGAGAGGTTGCAACAATACAAGCAATAGGAGGGGGATGACCTAGTCATCTTAGAGTGGTCCCGGGCTTGCCTTTGGGCACTCCTTCAAGGGAACAATGTCAGAAGGGAATGGGTCCTATTTGTTGTGGGATAAACAGTGGTGTCTGCTTGATCTAGACAGCTGATACCTCTCAGTGAGAATGACTCCCAATCCACTCTTGATGGCTGATGTTAAGGAGAATAACCTCTGACCTACTTTTGCTGACCGCCTAGTGAACAGTCATTCTCAAGCAGCTAAGTCTGGTACATATTATTGGGGAGACAGCTTAAGAGAAATCCTTCTGTTCCCCAGTCTCCCTCTTTTTTGTTGCAGGTTCAAATAACTGACAGCCACTATAATGTCTTGAAATTTAGAAGAGTCTTTATTCTGTGATAACCGGACTGTGGGAATCTAAAAGCAACTGTTTGATTGCAGTACTGAGTGGACACTTCCGTGAGTTTATGAACCCCAAAACTCATTTATCATTTATTATGGACTTTCCTATAGAGCGAGCAGCTCACCTGGGACCCACTATGCCCCAGGGCTCCTCAGAACCAAGTCAAGTAGACAGAGCACAAAAAGAGGAAGAAGTTCTAACAGTGTGGCTGGCGATCATTGCACAGCTACTAAGAATGTGTTGAAACTATTGGATTGTATGTGGACTGGATGTCAATATAACTGTTTAAAAAAAAGACCTCTTGTTCAACATTGCCAATATTGAGGGGCCTGACTTTATGTCTTTTTAGAAAGTAGAATACTATGGTCTTTAAAAAGCAGAAATAAGAGCTGACAGGGAGTCCAGGGCAGATAAACCCCTCAGGACCAATAATGAGAGTAATGATACCAGGAGGATGGAGGGAAGGTGGGGGAGAAAGGGGGAACCGATCACAATGATCTACATATTACCCCCTCTCAGGGGGACACACAACAGAAAAGTGGATGAAGGGAGATGGCGGTCAGTGTAAGACATAAAAAATAATAACAATTTACAAATTATCAAGGGTTCGTGAGGGAGGAAAAAAATGAGAAGCCAATACCAAGGGCTCAAGTAGAAAGAAAATGTTGTGAAAATGATGATGGCAACAAATGTACTCTACGCAATGGACGTATGTATGGATTGTGATATGAGCTGTAGGAGCCCCAACTAAAATGATTAAATTTTTTTAAAAAGCAGAAATATTGCAAAGAAGATATAACCAACCTTCAATTTCTTACTTTGGTAAAACTACCCAGATGTACAGAATTCCTAACAGGATGATTCTTCAGTGGGATTTCCCCCTAAGTCCTGTCATGTTGTCCACCCCCAATACCCACTCCCTGCTTCCCCCCACCACCACCCTCACAAGTATGTGTGGGTTTGTTTCCCTCTGGTTTCCGCAGCCAGGATAGCGGCAGGAAATGTGATGGACACATTTCTCTGCAGACAGTCACATCCCACCTGCGCCCAATGAGGCGGCAGCCCGAGGCTGTCCAGATCAACCGCCCATCCGGATCCGCTAAAGCAGCTGCCCAGAAACAGCAACGAGTTTCCCGGCATGCCTGCGCTTCTCTACCCACCAATTTCAGGCAAGTGGATGTTCCCTAGGGAGCTGCCAACCCCAGCATCTGCCGAAGGAGGGTGGCTTCCCAGGCGGGCAGGTGAGCAGTGCTGCGATGTGAGGCACAGGATCCGGTTCACTCGTGCCCATGGTTTGAGGTACTGCATCAGCAGACCCCCGGCGAGGTTCTGCAAGGTAGAGAGCAGTATCATCCCTTGCGGCTCCCAAAAGCAGGCTCAGCCATCCTTGCTGGGCCCCACCTGACTGAGGCAGGCTCTTCAGGTTCTTACAGGTCAGGGGCTGTGGAACAGCTAGGTGCACCAGTCGAACATATTTTGAAAGCTCTAGTGAGCTCATCAGCAGGATTTTTCAGGAGGGAAAGTTTGAGGGTGAGAACTAAACTTTATCTTTACCTTTCCTGCTACCTATGGCGTGTACACACACACACACACACACACACACACGCACACACACACAACCTTTCTTCAATGCAAAACCCACCACTCTTTCAGTAGCTGCTCATAAGGTCCCAGAGCACATACACTGCTCTCTTCTTATACAGAGTAATGTTTTTCCACTAAACACCAGCGTCATTTGCTTGTTTAAATGGGTATCAAAGGCGGGCCAGACAGACAACTACTGAGATCCTGGGCAGTGAGGGGTGAGGCCAGAAAGATCCATGGGGGTGCATGTATCTGGGAGAAAACATTTTATAAGAATTCCAACAGCTTGGGTAAACATCACAGAAAACAGGTGCCAAAATATCAAAAGTTGCATCAGGATGAGCGACAGAACTGGTTTTGATTCTTAGGGAATTCTGGACAGAGACCGTCCACGCAGAATGGAACGTCAGGGCTGAAGAGGGTGAAACACCCCTTTTGCTCATCTGTTTGTTTTGAGAAGATTGCATTTTCACAAGCTTTAGCAAATTTCAGGCTGTTTTAATAGTTTTCATGGACTTCCCTACTCTTTTTTTTCTGTCCTTTGTGCCTGTCCTTCCACCCATTACGACTGTCCTCAGACTAACGCTCTGGTTTCTTCAGAAACACCCTTCATGCTTTTGCTTAATTAGGAGTCATGTCTGAGTATCTGAATCTTGTTTTTAAAAGAAATTCATCCAAAGCTTTTTAAGTCCAGGGATGAGGGCAAAAGCCTCCCAAACTGAAAAAACAGCTCTTCCTTCATTACACCTTCGCTTTGCTCTGCCGGTAACCATCATTACACTGCACTCAGCCCAGTACAGCCACTCCTCATTCAGAGGGAGGACATCTTCTTAAGCTCTATCTTCCAAGGCTGGAAGATGTCTTACCCTATCCCCAAGCCCCCAACCCACTGCTATCCAGTTGATGCCGACTCACAGGGGATCTAGAGAGCGCTTCCCAGGCTGTAAACCTTTATAGAAGCAGACCAGGCTGTAAACCTTTACAGGAGCAGACCAGGCTGTAAATCTTTACAGGAGCAGACCAGGCTGTAAACCTTTACAGGAGCAGACCAGGCTGTAAACCTTTAC
>NW_022111373.1:9446882-9448576 GCF_000313985.2 Echinops telfairi
CTCACCGGACCGTACCACCAGCAAGGATGGGAGAGCTGGACACAGAGGGACTTAGATCCTAACTTGCAAGATGGGCAGAAACACAAAAGACCCAGAGATTGAGAATTGTCTGCCACCAACCCAATGGTCCCAAATCTATCATATATTGTGTCCAATGATAGAAAATTAAATCTCTTATCCTCCTCCAATCTAGTTAAAATTCTAAGTAAAACATTAGGAAAGACTCCAATACTACATTAATAAAATACACTGTGCTGAAATGGCCTTTATACCTAGAATGTAAGGATGGTTCGATATTAGAAAATAATGTAATTAATATTAATAAAAATCTAAGGGGAAAAATTCACTCATGTTCAGATGCCGAAAAGCCTTTGATAAAACCCAATATGCAACCCCGTATTCTTGAGAGGCAAAACTCTTCCCTAATATCCTTAGTGATTTTTGTAATTTCAGATTGTGTGGTGTCATGATGTAAATAAACCTGTTACTACTCCCAGTTCTCTTAACAAATACCCTAAATTGACTTTGTGTGGCACACGGTACATACCTGTGAGCGTGCAGCTGCAGATGTAAACCAGGTTTGTCTCCACCACGCCACAGTAACATCTTGGCTACGTATTTGTTGCAGTTGCTGACCTGTGCAACGAAGGGTGCTTCTGCACCACTGGTAGCCCATCTTCAAATCGGGACAAACAAAAATGTCGCCAGAGGTGGCCAACTATTTCCTGGGGCCCAAAATCTCCTCGAGAGGTACCGTCATGCTAAACTACTTTAGGTTAAAGCTTTTTTAAAAGGCAGGATTGTCCGAAGTGTCTCTGCTGACGGAAATGTCCCGGCTGCCTGAGTGGCGGTAGAGAGCGGCACAGAGCTGTTGACACACTTGCAATGTGGCTCACCCAGGTGAAGATTCAGACCCTTTTACTTTTATTCTTTTTCAGCCTGGGCCAGATCTTTATTTAAAAGTATTGCTAATCTACCGAAGATTTGTGGAAATAATACAGCTCACATCCACATACTCTTCACGTGGACCTACTAATTGTTGGTATTTTGCCACATCTTCCTGTGTATATCTATAAAAACAGATGTCCTGAACCATTTGAGAGTAAGTCGCAGACCTAAGTACTTTCTGCTGTGGCCACTGGAGTGGGTTCATATTTAGGAAATGTACTAACAATGCAGTACTATTATCCACTCCCTCGTCCACATCCCTATTCCATCTCAGTCATCTTTCCCAGCTGTTGTAAGCCAGGGGCTGGCGTGGCAGTTCAGCAGTCTCCTTGTCCTTTTTCCAACATAAGTTTTCCAGGACTTTAACGCAAACAGTCCTAGGTTGTGGAGATACCCACTACATTGAAACACAATAAAGAGTACCTTAAATATAAAAACACACTTCAACAAGTAAAATTAACTTTTTCCCCACTATGTTTTGTTTTGAAAACTTGTGGGTTTTCAGAATGGCACACTAACACGGGCTTCACTTTAAAATTCCCACTAACGAATCCAGGATAGATGACTTCTTCAGACCAGAGGGGCGAGGCCTGGAGGGTGAAGGGAATGCGGGGTAGAAGGGGGGAACCAATTACAAGAATCTAAGTATGGCCTCCTCCCTGGGGGATGGACAGCAGAGAAGAGGGCGGAGGGAGACGTCAGACAGTGTAACTTAGGACAAAACTATAATTATTTATGAATTATGA
>NW_022111373.1:9449333-9450723 GCF_000313985.2 Echinops telfairi
GCCTTTTTATTGAGTCACCGTCTCCCATGTGCTTCGCCATCGAGTTGTTTCTCGTCTATCCCACTTACAGTTAACCTGTACACTTCTGTCCTGGTCTGCACTGTCCATGGCTCACGATTTCACCCTGCCGCTACATTAGGCGCGTTAACCCCCACCCAATGTTGATAACGTCCATTTGGCCACCTTGTGTTCATTCAGCTGCCAAGTCAGACAAGCGGCGACCTGATTCAGTCTGCAGTTTCCTTCAACTCTCTGGTGGTTCTCACACTCTTTGGAGCCATGGTCATATTTTACACACAGTGCAAAAAAGAGGACAGTGATGAATATTTTAACGCACTGACCCGGGCACTGACAGGGCCTGAGCCAGCGCAGGGCTGAGACTGCAGCCTCCCCCCGGCCCGTGTCCGAGGCGGGGATGACGCGTGGCTCGCTCCTGGCCTGTACAGGTTTGACTCAGGTCTTCGGTTGCCTGTGGAGCCACGTGATGAGCACCACGCAGGGTCCCTCCGCCTGAACCGTGCAGTTTAAGTTGTGGAGCGCTCGAGCCTGCAGCAGCAGTTCGACGACCGAGGCATCACCATGCTGATTCCTTTATTAAACATCGTAGCGGAACAGGACACTAATAATTTAACATGTTTTTTTGTCCTCGTGACCTTTTTACTTTTTACTGATTCTTCCCGTATAAGTTACCCTCCCCGTATATATTATCTTTCTTATAAAAAGGTTTATTCTTTTTTTTTTTTTAAAGTAGAAGGCAGTGAAGAAAAAGACCCTCAATGAGATGGATTGACACTGGCTGCAAAACGAGACGACACATAGGGATGATTTTGAGGATAGTGCAAAATGGGGCAGTGCTTTCTTCTGTGGTAAAAAGGGTTAATGTGAGTCAGAGTCAACTGGACGTTACCTTACAACACGGATAATACATCTGACCCATCCTTCCTCACCCTAACCATCTCAAAGAGGATGCTTTCTTTTTTTTTTAATTGGGGGCTCATACAACTCATCACAATCCATACATACATCAATTGTATAAAGCACATTTGTACATTTGTTACCCTCATTATTTTTTTAAAATTTTGAGGGCTCATACATTTCTTATGTCCTTACATACATCCATTGAGTCAAGCACCTATGTACACCTGTTGCCCTTATCAATCTCAAAACATTTGCCCTCTACCTTAGCCCTCAGTATCATTTCGTTTTCTCCCTCCCTCTCCTAAACCCTTCATAATTCATAAATTATTATAGATTTGTCATAAATTATTGTCCGACATCTCCATCTGCCCTCTTCTCTGCTGTCCATCCCCCAGGGAGGAGGCTATACTTAGATTGGTTCCCCCCTTCTACCCAGCATTCCCTTCACCCTCCAGGCCTCGCCCCTCTCACC
>NW_022111373.1:9452326-9460557 GCF_000313985.2 Echinops telfairi
AGATGGCGTGTCTCATGGTGGGATCAGCCATATTGTCCACTCTGTCCACAGGCTGTTCAGAGCAGGGATGTCGTCCTTCAGGCCTGGTGGGTCAGGATGTGCTCCACTCTCTCTTCCTCCCCCTAAGTGCTCCCATTTGCTCTGATCAGACATGCCCCTCCTCCCCTAGCTGCAGCTTCACTGCCATCCTCTCAAGTAGCTTCTTCTGGGGAGAGGGGAAAGGTTTATTCTTAAGCATCTCAAAGTTCATTCTGCAGGGACATGTGTTAAATTATAAGGCACACTGCCAAGTTAAATGTGGTAATATTGTACAGAGAAGTGTGATGAATTACTTTTGCATAACAGTAGTCCTAACCGAAATATTAAGGATGCTACAGAGGTAGTCTATGTGAATTGGTAAATAAATCCTTAACGAAAAGAAAAACCAAGTCAGACAAAGAACGGAAAGACCAAACCAGGATCGAAAGAAAACATTTATTGCATCAAAATCAATACTTTCTTTTTAAATATCTACAAGCCAACACTGAACTCACTTTATTCAAGAATGAACACAATGTACAAAAGAAGTATGCTTATATTATAAAAATATGTCAATTTTATTCTGGGAGTGAGCAGACCTCACTTTAAACAAAACCAAGGCAAACGTGCTCTTCTCTATAATGACCCTTCTATCACTCGACAACAAATGCGAAAGCTAATGCACTCACGACGTATTGTGAAGGCCCACGGGTGCCGGACGCTGCCTGGGAAGTGCCGAGCCCAGCACCACTGTACGTGCTGGCACCACTTCGTGCCTGCATCTTGGGAAAGCACCTCTTTTTAGGATGCAGATCACCGCTAACGGAAGCCATGCGATCAGTTAGATGCGCATTCAGTTTCCCTTGCTTAACAGTTTTTAACATGTATTTTGGCAAAGTGAAAAGAGCCTGATGAATTCTGGGTGGAAAACCCCATTTCTCTCATTAGCCCCCAGTGAAAATGAGATGCACTGTTATGCGGGTGGTGGTGGCCGACCAGCCTCTGAGGTGGGAGACTCACTGGTGAATGTGGGAGAGCTGATACTCTCCAGCCTCCCTATAAACAATTATGCCCAGGGGTGGCATTCCTCGCTTTCATTTCTTTTTGGTCTGCTTATTCCTTGACTTCACTGGTACCTTCCCAGGAGTCCTGGCGTGTGCTCTGCACACAGCAAGGCTGCTGTGCCCAGGGGCGCCTGGCCGCCAGCGCGGTCACAGGCGGGAGGGGAGAGTCCAGCCTCCCCTCGCTTGGCCTCCCCCCACACTCGCTGGCATATTTGGTCCTTGGAGAAGCCACAAAGATGGCAGATTCAGGGAAGCAAAAAAAAAAAGTAAAATAAAATGATGTCATGAATTTGGGAGAGAGGCTCAGAGCTCCTTCTGGTTGTCCAGGAATTAAGTGGCAAATGCAAAACGTGTGCTCATTTGAAAATCAATAATCAAAACAGGCACAGACAAACGAGCATTCGTGCTGACGATGCCCCTGCAGCCGTGTCCCGGAAGGAACAGGATTCTAGCTGGGCAGGATAATTACAGAGCACACTGTGCACAGGTGAATCCATGACAGCAGGTGAACTGAAGGCTCGATGTCGCATTACCCGTTGTGATGAGTACGCATGTGACTCGGAAGTCTCTGAGCATCATTTTTATAAACTGGGCTCTCTCCATGCTTGGGGCCGACAGCTCTGGGGGCTCAAAACTGCACATAGACAAGGACGGAGTAGGCTGTGCCCAGAGTGGGCGCACAGCGAGTGGAAGAACGGTTCCACGTTTGGTTGACAACCTACCGCTCACCTGGCTACCTCTTGCCCGAACCTGGGGGCGAAGGGCGGGGGAGGAGGACAATCAAAAGGCAGAAGGGAAGCCAGTGGCTTTCTTCATTTGATCACAAGATTCCTTTATGGAAGTTTTCAACGAAGCTGTTTGCTGTGTGAAATGTTAATTTACACCACATGGCTGGCTGACGCGGACATACGATCAAAATGTTTTAATGTCTAGCGAAAGAGAAGCACTTAAGAGAAATATTGGGAACTGTATAATACTAAAATACTCCGTTCACAAGTTGTGAAGGATAAACATATTTTGGAACCTGAGACAAAAGCTTCTGGCCAATGCCATAAAAAGCCAGGGTCCAGGCTGTTCTCACGGGCAGTGATTCAGCCAGGTCAGTGTGTTGCTCTTGGCAACTTGCACGGCCCACGAGACACGTGAACTACAGCTGGGCCACGACTCTCGAAGCTGCAAGTTAGCAGTACGGGCCGGAAGCGGGACACACTGCTACTGGGGACAGAGCGATCACACATGACACGTCAAAGGAGAACGAGTGGAACTACACGGGAACGAGCGCATAAAGAAGCAGAGGGAGCCGACGCTCGGGAGCAGACTGGAGGTGAGGATGGCCGCAACACTCGGGGAGATACAGACCATCACCTGCCCTCAAAATAAATATATTGAACATTTACAACAGAATGGATGCCTTATGAATGTAAGCATTTCTTTTATTGCAATTCTAATCAAAGCGACCAAAAAGCCATACTTCTAAATAACGCTACAAGTCATCTTTTCCTGTGAAGCCCATGTGGCTCGGTGCCACAGCTACACTTTCTCCCCTAATAGCAGCAGCATCGTCAGCCCCTGGCAGCAAGAAACTGGCCGTTGGCGCTCGGTGGGCTCCGCACAAGGCAACTCCATAAAGCACGCCGAGCTCTACTCTGCCGAAGTCTCACAGGAGCAAGAAGGAGCACTGTGCTTGTGGGTCTCATACTTGCCAAAATACACAGACATGGTGACAGGTTAACAAATACTAGTAGGTTCTTGCTTACCAAGACAAATCATAAGGCGGAGGGCGGGAAGTGGAAAGAGAAATGTTTAAGGCGGGGAGAAGGAAAACAACAAAAAAGGAGGTTTCAAAATGGCGGTAGCATTCACGAAAAAGATCATGCTAAGGTCAGATCCATATTGATTTGAAAATTGAAAAGTAAGCCACGATCCCAAGAACTCTGTCCACGAGTCCCAAGGCATGCATGCCAGCTGACGGGAACGCAGTATTCTTCCGGCGACAGCTTCTTCACAGCAGGACAGTCACGCATCACGGGAGCAACCACAAGAGGGCGAATGGGACCCAGCACACATCTTTTTTTGTAGTTAAAAAAAGGAAGAAAGAAAAGCAATCACAAGACCCCCAAAATTAAAGAAATAATGGAAAGAAGAAATACAGAAATTCACAATGACCTATAAAACCAAGAGAAAAATCCAAATTATTTTTACACTTTCAGGATCCATCTTTTAAAAGATGCCTCTCCACCCCCACCCGCCACCCCATTTAGAAAGCTTACTGTGAAAGACTGATACAGGTCAAGGCATGGAGATCTAGAAATCAGGGTTAAAATATAAAAGGCCTTCTCTACTCAGGGGAGCACCTCAGTGTCTCCTATTGCCAGGGCAGAGGGGCAGCTTCTCCCCAAACCTCAGCCCACACACGCTCTCTACCCACTGCCTAGAAGCAGGGAGACTCTTCCTGAAGGAAGAGGAACCGGAAGTTGGCATAAAAAGACTGCTGAAGGCCACCCTTGGAAAGAGGTTGGCAAAGTAAAGCATGTTTGCCCTTTCCAAGAAGCTCACAATGAAAAAATAACGAGGTGAGCGCAGAAACTATATTCTTTTTTCCCCCAAAGCATAACCGAGGCAGTCTGTCTGCAGTGGGCTGTCTGCAGTGGACGGCCGGCCTTGAGGTACTCACAGGAGCAGCCCTGGGCTATCCCGCCTTCGTGTCCACCAGCTGCATCTGCACGTTGGCGGCCATGCCAGCCCCGTAGCCGCCCTTGGACTGCATCTGGTTCTGAATGGAGCTGACCTGGAACAAGACAAAAACAGAGTGGGGGGAAAAAGTGAAAGTCAGGAACTAGGTCAGGTGCAAAATAAGCCATTTGTTCCCAACATGTCAGCTGGTTTGGTTTCCCCCCCAGAACGACATTTCCTTTCCTTTTTTGGCTTTGTCAATTTTTAAAAAAATCATTTTATTAGGGGCTCATACAACTCTTATCACAATCCACACACACATCAATTGTGTAAAGCGCATTTGTACATTCATTGCCCTCATCATTCTCAAAACATTTCCTCTCCACTTAAACCCCCGACATTAGGTCCTCATTTTTCCCCTCCCTTCCCGCTCCCCCCTCCCTCATGAGCCCTTGATAGTTTATAAATTGTTATTTTGTCATATCTTGCCCTGTCCGACGTCTCCCTTCACCCACTTTTCTGTTGTCCGTCCCCCAGGGAGGAGGTCACATATAGTTCCTTGTAATCGGTTCCCTCCTTCCTACCCACTCTCCCACTACCCTCCCTGTTTCGCCACTCACACCACTGGTCCTAAAGGGATCATTCACACCCTAGATTTCCAATTCCTATCTGTACCAGTGTACATCCTCTGGTCTAGCCAGACTTGCAAGGTCGAATTCGAGTCATGGTAGTGGGAGGCGGAGGAAACATTTAGGAATTAAAGGAAAGTTGTATTTTTCATCATTATATTATCGCACCCTGACTGGCTCGTCTCCTCCCCGAGACCCCTCTGCAAGGGGATCTCCAGTGGCCTACTAATGGGCTTTGGATCTCCACTCCGCACTCCCCCAATCATTCACTATGGTAAGATTTTTTGCAGAACGACATTTCTTAAGAGTCCAAATTTAGTTTTTTTCTGGTCATAAGGGCAAATGGTTTGGCTAGCTATTGAACTTTTTTTGGGGGGGAAGGGGTGCAGGGAAAACAGGGGTGCCCATAACGCCTCTAATTTCTTTATCTCTACTCTACAGTTGTTGTTAAAAGAAGTCAGTGTTATAATCCACAGGCACTTGGTAACATTTCAACCACCACCAACAGGCGCACTCCACTTTCTGTTCCTCAAACCCAAGAATCTTAACTCGCAGACGCCTCGGAGCCAGAGGTAAATGCACAAGTGGATACGGTCCCGACACAATCTGACCACTGTAAAAAGGAGTCTAAGAGCCCGCAGACTTAGACTGCAGTCCAGTTTTATTGACTGATATCAGTTACTATTTTCTGAATACCAGGCCCCTTTTCTGGGCTATGTTCTGACGGAATGTGAGATACATAACTACAGAGGTACTTTCCTTACTTTTTACAACATCCTCGGATCCCAGAACAAAACTGAATGCACAACAAATGCTCAACTGACTTTGGTGGACACAGGCACGGCACAATATATCATTTGCAGACTGTGATGGGCTTTCATTGTGTCACTCCTATTGTCCTCTAGCCTGGAAGCAGTAGACTGGAGGCGGCTGGGAATTGGGCTCGACTGCTTGAAAAAGCACCGTCAGCTGCAAGAAGAGTTTGGAGGTGCTAAGCTAGCAGCCGTGAGTCTGAAATCCCTGTCGCCCAGTCTCCCACCCTCCCACCCCGGGATCAACCTCCAAGCCTCCAGGCGCTGGGGGTGAGGGGGCGCACAACCAGCCACTCCTTTGTACGGCACACTTGACTGTAATACAAAGCGTCACGTGCTAGATTATGAACCAGTCAAGTAAAAAGACGTGACTGAGTAATTTTTGAAATAAAGCTGGACATAAATATACTCATAAAAGGTAAAATATGCGGTTTATAGGGATACAAAAGAATTTAAGCGAGACATAGTTTCAGCGCTCAGACCACTACATTTTTACTGAAGATTTTACTTGAGTGGATCATCTTACTCCAGCTAACGATATGAGATAATGAGCCATCACTGTACCTATGTAGGTACCATCTACATTTAATATTGATCAAGTGACTACTCTAAATGAGATTAATAAGAACTCTATAAGCCAATTTTTAAAATGAACTTGCCCTGTTTAAGGAAGTCACAGCCTGCCATATGCTATCAGCTCAGTCACCATGTTCCCTTTGATACCATATTATGTGGTACAAACCTGTCTTCACCCCCTAACAAATAGTTTCCCAACTAACACAACATTTTAGCTTTAATATACTTTATCTTTTTATTTTAAATAGTTTTATTGGCAAAATTCTTTAAAATTTTTAAAATTATTGTTACTTTTGATCATTTTGTTGAGGGCTCTTACAATTCTTATTACAATCCGCAATACTGATACAATATTACAGTCCATAATAATGATGACCACATGTTATGTTGCCATCATTCTTTCCTGGACTTTCTATCGAAACCTTGGTATCAGCTCTTCCCCCGCCTCTTGTAACTCCTTGATCGACTGTGGATTATTATTTTCATATCTCACACCAACCACTGCCTCCCTTCCCCCATGGTTTCAGTTGTTCTTCCTCCTAAAGGGGTGTGTGTGTGGTTGTGACTGGCATATTTGTACATATGCCCGATCTGGTAGCACTACACCCATTCTGCTCCTGGGTTGCATGAGTCATGAGCTCTTCTCTCTTATCTGTACCTGTGTACATGCTCCAGTCTAGTCTAAAGTGAGAGGCAGCTCTGGGGTCATGGTAGTGGAGGGGTGAGGAAGCCTCAAGGAACCAGAGGAATACTGAGTGTTTCTTCGTTGCTTTTACTGCACCCTAGTTGACTCATCCCTTCCCTGTGACCTCTCTGCGGGAGATGTTCCACTGTCTACTGATGGGCTTTGGGTCTCTGCTCCGACCTCCCTTGTTCTCAACGATATGGTTTGTTTGTTAAGGGTCTTCTGATGCCTGTTACTGGTCCCAATGACATCTCATGATAGCACAGGCTGGTGTGCTTCTTCCATGTGGGCTTATTGTTTCTCTGCTGGATGACTGCTTGTTGCACTTCAAGCCTCTAAGACCCCAGACACTGTATCTTTTAATAGCTGGGCACCATCCACCTTCATCACCACATTTGCTTATGTACCCACTTTGTCTTTAGAGTGAGCATCTCAGATTGCCAATTTGTTAGAACAAAATGTTCTTGTATTGAGGAAGGCATGTATTGGCATAATTCTCATATCATACAATTTAGTAGTTCAATCACATTATGAAGATTTGTACAATCATCACAAATTTTCAATTATTTTCTTTGTTGATCTATTTATCAGTTCCCCATTTCCCTCCAACCTCCTCTGCCATACTCTCAATGAACTATTTTTTTTTAATTTAAATTTTAAAAATTTAAGGCTTTTTGGACTGGTAGAGACTGGAGAAACCCAAGACTACTATAGTAAGACATATTTTCTTTTTTTTCTTCATTTTTTAGAAAACATCTTGTAGACCTCAAAGTACTGGACAGGAAGCTCCCATTCAAGGGCAAGTTATCTTAAGACACTGTACATGATACTAATGTTTTGTCCACTTGAAATATGTATGTGTTCTAACAAAAAAAAGAAGAAAGAAAGGGTTGGAAAAGAAGGCAGTTTTGAGATGAAAGGCAGGACCAGTATTGAGCCCGGAGAAGAACGGAAGAGGAGGCAGTTACTTTCGGCCTCTTCCTATGTGGTGAAAAAGAGGAAAGTCCCTGATTTCTTCTCTCCTCTTAGCCTGTGCTACCTGGGCTTCCCTCCCTCTCACGTTACCTCCCGCCACCCTTCTGCCACTTCATCCTCCTGTGTGGTGCCGTGATGCTACAAGCTATGCCAGTGGTTATTTCAAATCCTTGGTGGAGAGGTTTCGCCGGAGCTTCCAGACTAAGACAGACTAGGAAGAAAGGCCTAGTGATAATGACCTTGAGGAAATGGGCCAACGAACACCTATGGAACCCGACAGGACACTATTGGACCTGCTTGCTGTGGACATGTCAACAGGAAGGCTCACTCGCTGGAAGGGGGACATGCTAGCTGGTGAAGCAGAGAGAGGACAAGGGAGACTCTCTGATGAGATGACTAACACAACAGTTGCGCCAATGGACTCAAACAGACTGTCAGGACAGGTTGACTAGAGAAACAAATCTAAGGACACTCATATATGTGTAAGAAATAGCTTCACATCAAGAAGTAACTGTGTATCAGGAAGACATCCTAGCCCAGCCCAACTCAAGTCCAGAAGTCTGATACTAGTCCATAAGTCCCTCTTCAGAGTCACACAGCCACAAGCAGTGGCGCAGAATGCAGGAAGATCACAGGCTGGTTGGTGCAAGTCTTGTGGATCCAATGGCATTGAACCCATCTCCAGGGCTCCCGCCAGTCTTAGTGTTACTAGTCACAGGAAGGTGAAGGCAGAGAGAGGCAGAGGCGGGTCCCCCAGGCAGGAGGAGAGGAAGTTCCTAGAATCCTCATGAGAAGGCCA
>NW_022111373.1:9460657-9491222 GCF_000313985.2 Echinops telfairi
TCTTACGATCCATTATAACAATCAATAATTCAGTTAAATCAAGCATAATTTTATAATTGCTACCACCATCAGTTTCAAAACATTTTCTTTCTTCTTGAACTCTGATATCATCACCCTTTTATCCCCTCCCTCTCACCCTACCTGCCCCCCCCCAGGAACCCTTATTATTATATTATTTATAATTATAATAAATCACTTAAGGGGGGTCTCTTACATATAATAGTCTATACATCCATTATACTAAGTGGATATGTACAAATATTGTCATCAGCAATTTCAAAACATTATCTTTCTTTGTGAACCCCTGATATCAGTTCCTCTTTTGTCCATCCCCCCCCCGCCCTGCCACCTTGCGGAACCCTTAGTGTGTTATGTGTTGTATTTTTGGTGTATCTTATACCATCCGTTGTGTCCGTTCACCTTCAATTCTGTCATTTGTCCCCTCTATCAGCTCCCCTTCCCGTACCAAGGAATCATTACTCCCATTACCATGTCTCGGCTTTCATGCATCTGACACTTATAACTACACAAATGAACATTTACAGGCCTAACAAGCTGAATGAGGTAAAACAAAGACCATGACAGTGAGGGAGGAAATATTACAGAACTAGAGGATAGGTGTGTGTTTCATCAGTGCTATACTGCACCCTGGATTTATCATCCCTTTCCAGGGACTGTCAAACTATCTTACAGGTGGGCTTTGGGTCTCCACTTTGTCCACGCTCCTTTGTGTCACTTTGATGACTTATTTTTGAACTTCTGATACCTCTTTCCCATCGACACCTCATGATAACACAGGCTGGCGTGCTTATTCCATGTGGGCTTTGCTGCTTCCCTACTAGATGGCTGTTTGTTTAACTTTAAGCCTTTAAAACCCCAGATGCTTTAGCTTTTAATAGCTGGGCACCATCAGCTTTCTTCGCCACATTTGCTTATGCACCCATTTTGACTTCAGCAATCATGCTAGGAAGGTGGGCATCATAGACTGTCAGGTTATTCAAACAAACCATTTTTGTTTTTTAAAGATTATTTTACTGGGGGCTCTTACAGTTCTTATAACAATCCATACATCAATTGTATCAAGCCTATCTATTTATGTTGCCATCATTATTTTCTAAACATTTACTTTCTATTAGAGCCCTTGGTACCAGCCCCCACCCCGCCCCCGCCCCCACCCCAACAAAGTTTTTGTAGTGAGGTTAAGATTTAAGTAGAGGCCCAAGTCCATCTGCTTCCTTGTATACATATATAAACAAATACCCCTGTCTTTATATATTTACATATCTATACTTATAACTATATATGCTTTACTTTCTTCTTCTTTGCTCCTTTCTTTTCCTTCCTCCTGCCCCACTAACATATTTACCCATCTTTCACCTCAGTAATTCCTCTTGGATACATTTCAATTGATCAAACATGACCAGGCACGCTACACCCTTCTCACCATCAATTTTAGAACCCTTGCTATTCATTTCCTGTCCCTGTCGGTATTTAATACTTTAGACCTATCAGAAAAGCAAGAAAACCAGCATCACCTTAATCTTTTTATATTGTGTATCTTTAATGCTATGTAGATTCTAAGACGGAAAATAAATGTTGATGTTCAAGTTCAAGTCCACACTAAAGGATTTGGCTTCTGTGCTGTAACAGAAACCTCTCAGTGTGGAGACTGAGTGTATCACTGTGACTGGGGACATACCGTATCTACCACAGGAGGGTCAGATTGCTGACAAGGTCACGAACTCCTCTCTGCTTGTGTGTGAAAAGGACTCGGGGACAGCAGCCTGTTGGGGGCGGTGTGTGTGTGTGTGTGTGTGTGTGTGTGTGTGTGTGTAGGAAGTAGAGGTCTTCTGTCAGCCGTTTCATACGGGCCACGGTGCATTTCTAATACTAGCAGCTCATAGCTAAAACCTAAGCTAAAACTTTCTCTTTGGATAAACAGCGATCGATCATGGTTTTGTCCTACTTGTACTTACTCGGACGGCACAGAACAGCAGAGTTTCTTCCAGCAGACCAGGCTTACATGCTTTAGAACGACCCTGAACATACACATCCTGCCTGGCACACGGAGCTCAGTGCTCTGTGGAGCTGCAGGCATGGGGGCACGGAAGAGCCCGTTCCAGGAAACAAACTAATGTATGAAATGGCTGCACAAATCTGCAGGGTTCCAAAATGTGAAAACAATATAGGGGAAAAAATCCCTTTCAGCCAGCAGAGCCAGCTGCAGGGCAGAACATGGCGAGGGCTGCAGTCCTGCCTAGGAGTGAGCTGGGGGGCAGGCGGGCAGCCCTGCAAGAAGCACAGTCCTAACACTCTCCTCAGATTTAGGGCAAGCAAAGGAAGACAGAAAGTATACGAATTCCAGACTTTTCACTGAGGCAAAATGGCAAACAGGACCCTTCAAAGACATTCCGAAATGGACATAAGCAAGATTTGGAAGGTGCGTGAACCCAACTCTTCATATATATAGTTTTAAAATTTTTTAAATGGGGAAGAAGGGATTTGTTGATGAGGAAGGAAGTAAAATTCCACATGTGTAATGAATTTGAAGTTACTCATGATATATGCAACATGACCACCACAGTAACAAACCATCAGGGTCTCCCTGCTGATCAGGACCTGAAGGTCCTGAATTACATTTTGACAGCAACATGAAACCTCTTCCATTTCCACAACAGTTGTTAAGGGAAACAAAGCACTTTTCCTACAGCTCTACAATGAACAAACTGTTTCCTTTTGTGGCAGCTACAAAAGCCATTCCTGTGCTGACCTGGAAACTGCGTGACAAACTGTTGGCAGTATCCAGGATAACACCCTCCCCCTCCCGTTAAGTCCCGGTTATGAAGCTGTTGTTAATGCTGTCCGGTGAGTGAGTCCACAATAGGCCATGATCTGTATTCACGAAGCCTAGTAACTTCCTGGTCCCAAACACTTGGGGGTTATGTCGACACACCTGTGTACCTCAGGATTGGGGAATCAGAGGCCCCTGGGACTTAGTGGCTTAGGGCAAAAGTGAAGCAGAGTTCTGATGAAAACTCCCCAAGCGAGTGGTGCTTCTAATTACACTGCACAGCACAATGCACGCAACCACCCACCTTAGATAGAAACAAAGGCATAGGAGAGGCCAGCTGAGTAAATCTAATGTCTATTCTGAAATTCACTAACACCCTGATTGAAAAGAAGACACACAGACCTCCCTTCCTTCTGGGTCTTCCTCGCCTTAGGAAGGACAAAGCAAATGTTGGCTATGTGCCCTAAAGGGGTAAGGGCAATTTTGAACCCCACGCTTGGCGCACTAGAATTTACAGCTCAGTAACAAATAAATCACAAGATATTCTAAGATCAATAGGTAAAGGCTAATGCCTTATGAATACATATGTTTGTAAAAGGCAAGGAGGGGGGAGTGGGGAGGGAGGGGAAAAAAAGCGGACCTGATGCCAGGGGCTTAAGTGCAGAGGAAATGTTTTGAGAATGATGAGGGCAATGAATGTACAAATGTGCTCTACACAATTGCTGTATGTATGGATTGTGGTAAGAGTTGTATGAGGCCCTAATAAAACGATTTTTTAAAAAAGGAAAAAAAAAGATAGAGAAAAAGACAATATCATAGTATCAAAAGGCTGACCTTTCTAAGGCAGTGGTTCTCAACCTTCCTAATTCCATGACCCTTTAATACAGTTCCTCATGTTGTAGTGACCCCCCCAACCATAAAATTATTTTTGTTGCTACTTCATAACTGTCATTTAGCTACTGTTATGAATCGGGTAACCCCTGTGAAAAGTTTGTTCCCCCCGCCCCCCAAAGGGGTTGCGACCCACAGGTTGAGAACCACTGCTCTAAGGCCTTTGTTGAGAACACGGAGAATCCAGGAACATTAGCCTCCATTCTGAACTTGGAGCCTTTGAATTATGTAGTCAGGGGAATGGGGCCATCAAGAGCTTTAGTACAAGAAACCATTATAGTGTGGTAAAAGACCATTGTCATAGAGAGCCTGATGGTTCAACATCTCCCTCTCTCACACACATTAGGCACTCACACTGGACGTCTAGTTCACTGAGCTCCAGTCTGTGTGAGCACTAATGTGTATGCAGCAGTGTCGGGTAGGGAACCTGCCCTTGGCCGGCCCTCTTGCATGCTCACCCACACACTTACAGAGTTCATCCCACTGAACAGGTCTCCTGAGCCGACGTGGGCTGTGTGCACAAAGTTGGTTGGCTCACCGATCATACTTCGGTCAATCCGCCGTCGCCTTTTCTAAAATGAGGAACAATGAGTCGAAAAATTAATTTTGTTAATAAAATACTGATTCGGACAGATTTAAACATCATGAATGACAATTTTGTTTGGTATAATAAGTTTGTCCAGAACACAAAAAACCCTTTGCCTGGCCTGTCACAATTACCTCTTAAGACAGCGGTTCTCAACCTGTGGGTCTTGACCCCTTTGGGGGTCAAGTGACCCATTCACAGGAGTCGCCCTATTCCTAACAGTAGCAAAATGACAGTTATAAAGTAGCAACGAAAATAATTTTATGATTCAGGGGTCACCACAACATGAGGAACTGTATGAAAGGGTTGTGGCCTTAGAAGGTTGAGAACCACTATCTTATGATGAAACCCCCAATAGGAAATAGATACACACACGAAAATCACAGGTCAGTATTTGGAACTTAACATCTTATTTGATTCAGCCCAGGGCATCTACATATCTGTACAGTAACCAGTTACCCTTTGCTCTGAAAACAAAACAAACAAACAAAAAAAAATGAGTACCAGTCACCCACTATTGTTAGCAATGACTAGTGTGGCTTTGACATAACACTCTGATTGTGAGTATGCCTACCTTTCATCATTAAAAAATAGATGGAATGTGATGTAATGCCATGATTTAGAGTATCCCAGCATACTTGGCATTGCTGCGATTTTAGAGATACTGCAGTGGTTTTTCTTCTTTTCCTTTTTCACTAATTTAAAGTCTGAGGCAACCCCGCACCAAGCCTGACTACTGGTGTCATCCTCCCAACTGCACATGCTCACTTTGTGTCCCTGTGCTGCACGTGGGCAATTCTCACAATATTCCCATCTTTCTCAACAGTGCCGGTGCACACAGTGTAGCCCTCACTTTTCTCTGCACTGGGAAACCCCAATGCTCATGTGACTCATCAATTCATTAGATTTACAAGGAAGGGAACTAAACTCAATTTCTACACTTAAAAAAAAAGCCCATCTTCACACATTTGCTACCTAGCTTTGCCCAGGCACGGACCATGTAACAAGCCTGCGGCCGCCAAGTCAATTCCGACTCACAGAGGCCAGGGGGGGCGGAGATGACATGCCCCATAGGCTTCCACAGCTGTGATCTCGACAGGGGACATCTTTCTTCCACGGAGGGGCTGGTGGATGTGAACCTTGGACCTTTCCATTAGCATCTAGGCACTTCACCACCGTGCCACCAAGGCTCCTAGGCCATGTAATAGTAATAATAGCTCTCACTCAGTCACTGGGATTAATTTTATTTTTTCCTATTACTAATCCTTTAAAATTATTCCCTTTAAAAGCAATCTTCTTAATAATCCTCTTTTCAGATTTAGTGCACCTTTCATAATTGAGGAGGTAAAATGATTAGTTCTGGAGCCCTGGAGGTGTGGGGGCTGCGTGCTGGGCTGCCACTCGCCAAGGTCAGCAGCTTGAAACCACCAGCTGGTCCACGGGTCAAAGACGAGGCTTTCTCCTCCCACAAGACTTAAGTCTGGAAAACCCAAACCCACAGGGCAGTTCTACCCTGCCTCTGACTGGGAACCAACTCCATTTCAGTGAGTTTACGGTTTTTGCTCAATGAGGCACACATTCAAGAGTAGACGTTTTTATCTGAGTATGGCTTTATTCTTCAGCCTGGAGGTTTTCCTCGAAAAGTTCTCTAGTTTCCATAATATAAAAGCAATACAATTTGCAACTCTTCAGCCCTACCACGGTCGTGTGAAAAGTCACACACATCACCCAGCGAACGCAGATTCTGCTTTCCAAAGCAGTAATCATTGCCCCTACTTTGTACAACAGAGTTAATTGGCAGATGTTTTGTTACATATTTCAAAAAGTATAAGCAGGCCTCAAAAGTTCACGGAAAGAGACAAAGAGAAAGAAATGAAGACACGGAATTTTTCCATGAACTGTTTGAAGCCCCTCAGTATGAAAACACAAGCAAACAAACAGATGGCAGGCTGGATGTGGGCCAGCAGCACTACAGAATTTCACCAGTCAATTTTGCCTGTGTTTCAGGGCTCTTGCTTGTTATCAGTTCATGTGGCAACATTATTACAGGTTGTTGTTTTTTCCCTTAAATGTGCTTCATATATGAATGATAATCTATAGCCCCAAGGAACGACTATCCCTACGTTACTTCAGGCCCTTCCTGAAAGAATGGCCAATCCCATGTCTTCCGGGGAAATCCTGCCATAAGGATGCTGTTGGGCAGCCCAGTGAGGGCCTAGATCTGCCGTGGTCTCCGACCTCCCTGCTTTGTGTGCATGTGCTGGCTCCCGGCTACTGCTTCTTCCATGTGGCGATGTCAGGTGCTCTTGAAGGTGCTACAGGCCAAGGGGTCCGTAACTGCAGACTCGCAGCTCACCCCACCCAAACCCCACAGTCATCCAGTCAAGTACCACCCATAGCCACCACAACCCAAGATGGGCTTTCCAAGGCTACTAAACCTTCATGGGAGCAGAGACCCGTCTTTCTCCTGTGAAGCGGCTGGGATGTTTGAACTGATGACCTTTCAGTTCGTACCCAACGTTTATCCCAAAGCAACACATGGGTGGTCCTTTAGTCCAGGAGGCTGCGTGCAGGGGTGCAGCACCCGTCTCCTTCCATCCTGCTCCCCACCTCCCCCACACTTTCAGTCCGTCTGCTTCCACCTATGCGGCTCAGCACACTTCCCTTTCCACGCTCTTTGCTTCTGGGATGACAGAGCACACTTCCCTCATCGAGCTCTAAGAAGCAACCCTAGATTCTCTTTTCTAGGATTAAGGTCGGCCAAGGAGATGCCAGTAGTTGTTATGTCTTTTTTTCCCTCCCTAGTTACAGATGATTATATTTCCTTTAAACTTCTCTCATGAGGAGGCTAATTTGCTCAGACACAATTCTATCTTCACCAAAACCAAATTCACTGCCATCAAATTGATTTTAACTCATTGCGAGCCTGTCAGGCACGGTAGAACTACCCTGGTGGGTTTCTGAGACTGTAACTCTATGGGAATTGAGAGCCTCTCAGAACGGCTGATGGTTTAGAACTGCTGACCTGTGGCTAGCAGCCCAATGCATAAACACTATGCCACTAGGGCTCCTGCTCCATCACCAGCTGTTGTGGATTTTCTCAGCACCCAGGCAGAACTGACTGCTGGGACTCTTTCCTTAGCAAACTACCGACTGGAGGGCAGGCAAGGAGGGTTCTAGGTAGGTGGCACATTCCAGATAGGACAGGAAAGAGTAGCTCTTGGTTAAGTCAAAAGGAGAGCAGGTACGTTTCACAGGGTGGTGGCACCTGCAGGGGCAACAGCATCTGATGGGCAGAGAGAAGAGCACTTTCTGAGCAAGCCCTGGAAGGGCTGGTGTACTGTCTCCATCCTCCCATGCCCGGGGAACACACAAGACAGCCTCTGGAGGCTCCCGGTCTGTCTGGGGAGCAGCAGGAGGCTGCACTGCGTCGTGAACTGTTCTCAGGAAGGAGAGGAGTCTGCATGGGGCACACGTTTCTTGAAGGAGTTAAGTGACTGGATTCTACCTGTTTGCTGACCTGTCTAAACACCAGGATGCCTGTGAGAGGGAGACACCAGCACACACTCACAATGTTGCGGGCTGGTGAGTCGACTCTGAATGAGAGGACCCACCCATGGCATTGAACTACCCACGAGATTCCCTGGGCTGTAACCTTTATGGGAGCACACTGAGCTCTTCTCTGAGGGTGTGGCTGATGGGTTCCAACCACCGACCTTTTGGGTAAGCCAAGCGCTTAACCATTGCACCACCTAATTATACAGCACACCTCTTCCACTCAGTGAAGGAGAATTTGCTAACAGTGAAAACTGGATGGGTTCCAAAGATGCTCCTTTATTACCGAGACGCCTAGGGCAGAGCATGTCTGCTTACTTCTACAGTACTGGGCATACTCGGGAAGGAACATCTGAAAGCAGTGAATATTTTACTGAGCTGGTAGTCAGACTGTCCTCTCCATCCCGAAGCGCTTGGCCCCATCTAACCTGTATTTGCCGAGATGGAAAGTAGAGGCTTCCCACCCATTCTTCGTGGCTGACCAGGCACAGGAAAGACGGCTGCACAGTGCAGGAGATGAAAACGTGGAGGGAGGGTGGCCAGCACCAGACCACGCAGATTTGTCTTCTGTGTAAACGACTGAGCTGTGATTCCTCACAAGAGCAACAGAACATACGTGGATGGCTTTGGGTGCAGGGGAGCGACATGGTTACAAGTGTGTAAAAGGTCAGCCCCCGACAGCGACATGGAAGGTGGGCCCAAGAGGAGCAGAGAAGAGATTCTAGTAATGCTGGTGAGAAAGGGTGAGCAGCCTTCTCCAAGCAGCAGAAATGGAAAGACGACGGACAGGGCCAAGCGGTGTCCCCTGGAGCTCAGTGGTGGAGGGACAGTTTTACTATGGCTCTTGTACCCAGTGTCCTGGGTGTTCGTTGCATTGAGAGAGGGGATTGGTCAGTGTTCGTTGCCACCCCCTCGGCTATAATGATGAGCCATCTCTGAAGCAGCACGGAAGGGAGAAAGCTGGCGGACCCTGGAAGAGCACGGTCGAGGTTTCTGTCTGAAGTGGCGGAGGCGAGACGATGCAGCACAGGCTGTGGCCCAGAGGCCCAGAGGAGCGGCAGAGACTCTGAGGCACCCTCTCCTCAGCTGTTCCTAGACGACGAAACTGTGGGAGAAAGTCACAGGCATGCTGGCCTTCTAACCCTTGGAGGCAAAGGCAGGTGTTCATGTGGTTGAGCTGAGGACTGGAGAGACCTGGCTGCCACATGGCTGAGAGGCTGACAATGAGAAGGAGATTGGGCTTCTGGCTGAGACCAGTAACTCTATCCTTACTGTCTGCTAATCCTGACTTGTGGCAACTTATTAACTTCTCTAATAAAAGGTCTTAATTTTAAGTGTTGCCTGTGAGTTGTGTGGCCATTGCAATGAATTATCAAATCCAGCAGCAGGGTGGTGTGGGAGGAAGGGTTGGTGTTAGAATAGGTAAGAAAGGATGGAGCATGGAGGCTTGTCTGGTCCCAGCCTCATGGCAATAGGGAAGCCGGGGGAGGTCAGATACGTCCACCTCCATTGCCTTTTACCAGAATCACAACAACATTACAGGGCTATCGACTGGATTTGGATTTGGCACCTGCAGCGTCAATATTTCTGATTTGGGTGGTGTGTGTGTGTGTGTGTGTGTGTGTGTGTGTGTGTGTCACTGGGTTAGACAACCCTAGAGGAGGGGGAGGGCTGTAGGGTGAAGAGAGACTGTTTCAGATGTGCTGAATTTGAGGTACCTGTGACTGACGCACGGAGTCCAGTTGAATATATGGGTATGGAGTTAGCAAGAGAAATCTTCAGGATCAGCACAAGGAGGCCAAAGGCATTTGTCCATGAGACTTCCCGGGGAGAAGAACAAACAGAGAACACCATTTCCAAGGCTGGGCAGAGGCACAGCAGCGTTCAGGGAGGCTGATGAGTCACAGACTGTAGGTTAGGAGGAAACCCACCAGCGTCGTGTTGACAGTGTCCAGGCAGGGGCAGGCAGCAGAGCGGAAGGCTGGTGCAGCGTCAGTCAGGACGAAGGCGGAGCTGGGTGGAGGAGATTGGGAACATCCAAGGCAGATGGACAGTGTCCCGGCACAGAGCAGAAACGAGGACAGACTGGTTTTCTTTATTTGTGTAAGAAGGGTGGCACTTGATCATAATTAAGTTCTAATGGGGAAGAGCCAATGAGAGAGCAGAAACTGAAGGTAAAGGGAAGACCTATCAGCATTATAAAGGCCAGAGGAGACAGAGAACGTAAGACCCCGACGATGGCTGTGCAAACATTAGACGCCTGCACCACTCGAACATTTTGGTGGACTAGATTAACGAGATTAGGACAAGATTTAAATCATGGGCAACAGGGGAATCCCAGCACGAAGCCTCGGCAGATAAAACAGGAAGTGGTGTGCTCTACTGCAATTGAAACAACTCTCTCGGCCAGTAGCAAAGAGGCACCATTTTCCCTGGAAACCTATGTCGTCTTTTTAAAGGGAATTCTCTTCCGATTGTTAGCATATGAACAATTCTTGCCCTCCTCAAAATACTAACAAGTTATTGCGTCTCCAATCTACTGATGGTACATGAGAATTATTAGTGTTTGGGTGGTGGGGATTGGGGAAAAATGTCTCTGCCCAGGACATTTCCACATAATTATTAGCCATTACAATATAATCCTTATTAAAGATCACAAAGGCATAATTTGGAGTAGATGCAAGAAGGGAGTAAAAGGTTAATTTCAAAGGACTGACTGCTATACAGACTGTTAACATCCTGATCTGAACCAGCCAACTCTAAAAATGCATTACGGGGCAACTGGGACAACAGATGGGATAGCATAAGACAAGGAATTCTGATGGATTTTGGGGTGTGGTCACCTTTTTTAAAGTCCTTGTTGAGCAGTAAAATAAAAAGTCCTTGTTGAGCAGTACTGATACATGCTAACGATAACATAGGTAAGTCTCAAAATAACTCTGCTGAGTAGGTGAAACCAGCCATAAAAGGGATACACATGGTGAATGCATTTATATACCATTCTAGGCGATGCAGACTGCTGTGTAATGGCGGAGTGGACCTGGGAGTGCCTGGGGCAGGGCCTGGGGCAGGGTGGGAATGGTGCCTGTGGAGGCGCTTTGATGGACACAGATCAAAGCTTACCCAAGCACACTGGAATACATGCTGTTTATTGTATGCCAGTGCATGCAAGTGCACACCTCAGTACAATGTTTAAAAACAGAACCATTGTGTCTTTGAGATATAAAATGAAACCGTTTGGGGGATGAAAATTTGCTTTAAAATGACCCAATTCAGGGGACAGATGAAATAAAGTGGCCCCACACTGGTACTTTTTGAAGTTGGATGCTACCGACTAGGGGAGAGGGGAACGCTTTCCTCTGCTTCTGTGGAAAGTGGACAATTTCTATAACGTAAAGCTTGAATAAAGATTTCACTCATTTAGTCTCCTCCTACTCTTACAGTCTGACATGAAAATATCCCTATCCTGTGACACAGGCTGGAATAATAAACAACATTTATTGTCTAGTTTCTATCACAAGTTTATCTTGTCCTCATTCTCTCAGGCCTTATAACTCTAAAATAATTTTCTACTCATGTCCTGTTTTCCTCCCCAAACCTTCAGAAGACATCATGTGCTTCTGAAGCACTGTAAACTTTATATATAAAAAACCCCGCTAATGCTATAACATATGGCTGCCAGTTTAGTTTGTCATGCTTATTCATATGTGCTATTCACTGGCACACATTACCTGCTTCTTTTTAAACAATAAAACAACCCATGAGCAACAAGAGCAACACAAATGGTCCGAGTCTAGTGGCAGGTGCCCCTTTCCCCCACTTTGCCCACTTCGACTGTCAGCCCCGCCTACGGCTGGCCCCAGCAGAGCTGCAGCAAGCCTGTCTTTCATCTGGGCCCAGGGGCATCCAGAGGAAAAGCTCTTCGTTAAAAACAAGGGCAGTCCCTCTGAGATCACCACACAACTTCTGTTGGCACCTCTGAATTGTGTGCCCCCTCTGGAACCGACCGGTGTCGTGACTGTGAGAGAGGACGCTCACCTTCCGGCATCCAGAACCAAGCGTACCGTCTTTCTTCCGCAATGCACTCTTCCTGCCGGAGCCATGCTTTTTTGTGGGGGGCGGGGGGCGGGTGGGGACAACACTTCTACCAGTACTTTGAGTCTAATTTAAGGCGTGTCCTCATCCCTCCTTCCTTACACATCAGGTCTCAGGGATTCCATCCACTCACGCTGTCCACCCACCGCACTGCCACAGGGACTGACTGCAGGTCCCTCTTTCTGGAGCTCCCAAGGGCAACCTCCTAACTGGCAACCCACCCCCCAGGGGGCCGTCAGTATCGTGTACCTGGCGTCTGGACATACTGCTCCAAAACACAAATATGATTGTGTCAATTAAGTTTGAAAATCCCCCAATGGCTTTCAAAAGATCCAGGTATGTTTTAAACAACAAACCAACCATCATATGAAGTTCTATCTACCTCTCCTCTTCATCTTTGACTACTTCCTTCCTTGCCTTGTAAGCAGCGGCCTTGAACAGAATGGTGTGGGGTGCAAAAACCCACACGGCACACAAGAGGGGGTGTGAAGCACAACCTGATGCCCAGGTTAGAGAAGCTGCTGGTAAGTATTTTCGGCTATACTTGAGTGAAATAAATATACTGCCTTTCCTTTCAATTTATGTATACTCGGCTTTTTGGGTTTGTTTTTTCAAATGGCAACTAAATTGTTAAGATGTGAATACTTATTAAGCTGTCTGGGCCGAGTTAGTTAATAAGGGAAAACTGTAGAGGACTTCTCTTAGTCGAAGGACACTGTGAAAAACACCATGAAGTGTTAAGGGCATGGAAATCAGTTTGGGAGCCTCTGAAAGAAGTTGTTAATTTTTAAATTATGGTCGGTGTGATTAGAGAGATGCATGGCCATTTATCCCGTGGTGCTGCTGTGAGTGGTTCTCTGTGAGCCGAGACGTCTTTCAAACTGTCTCCTGGACTCCTATTATCTGTCTAGCTCACAGGAGGAAAAACAGACTAACAAAAGCTATCATAATCTAAACACGAACAATATTTTGTCTTGGGGGGGGGGAAGCTAAATAAAATGATTGTTTCTGGTGGACCTTCACTGAGACAAAAAGCATAAATGGTAATAATAGCAATCAACTCCATGAAATGTTCTTATTCTCAATCTCTTCTCATCTGGTCCTACTCATTCTTTCGACCCAGCACAAATGCCACCTTTTGTGTTCAGGTGGTGGGGTAGTCTCTGGTCTGGAGCAGTCACAAGTGCATGTTTAATATTTCAGTTGATAGCACCAAAAACACTATTACTCTAAGTTATCCGCTTACAGATGTTCCTATAACCCTGAAAGTTCTCCTATGACAGTTGCTATGCCTGGCACATAATAGACAATGCATGCCTGTTGAACGAATAAAAGGCCCTTTAAGAAACAATGTCAGCTCAGTTCTCTAAACACGGTTTGTTTTATCCATTATGACCAAACACGTCTCAAGGACCTATTCACATGGGAGATGTCAAAAATGGAATGCCACATTCTAATGCACTTTGTTATTTCTGTTTAAATTGAAGTATCTAAGAGCTTTATTTTTTCTGCTTTTGAATAATGCTATCCACAAAGGGCTTCCAGTTGTAGTCACTGTCTAAAACAGGAGTCTGTTCTTAGCTCATAGGCTGGGGACAGCAACAAACCCACCTCACCCATCACACTTCATATGCCCATCTCCGCACATTTTCACTCTTTACCTCTGGGATCCACCCAAGTTTTCCACAGCACACTTCCAAGCGAGAGTCAGTGTTATTCAATACCCGAACCTGAAACTCTGCTTCTCAAGTAGATTGCGACTCCTCTCCGCCCTCTGGTGCTTGATAAATCTGAAGCCCACCAGAAGACCACTCTTGAGGCTCCTAGGTCTATTTACAGAAGTATCAGTGATGACTGGAGCAACAGAGCCCACAACCGAAAGATTCTACTCTCGAGTTGAACCGACTTAGGCAGTAACATTATAAGCTACACTTAGACTTCATAAAGAGCAAACAAGACAGACGAAAATGTAAAAAAATCTTTAGAAAGAAATAGTTGGAAAAGGCACTCTGTTACTATGACTCCAACAACAAAGAAAGAAGTGACTTACTAAAGGGATTCATCCCAAATTAATCCACCGACATGCATGTGAGTGAGATCTAATACCACGTTCAAAACAAGACACAGCCTATCCTCACTTAGGGACAGGGAAAAGGCCATGCAAATCAGCACCACGAAATAATACAGAAGTTTTGCTCTTTATCTTTCAAACCAAATTAATTTTACATGGAAGAAAGCCAAAAGGTAACTGGTGTTAAGCGCTCGCAGACTGGCTGCACAGAAACCCTGCTGAAGGTACACTCAACTCACAGACTGATCGTGACCTTGAAGGGCAGGGTAAAACTGCCCCTACGGGTTTCCGAGACTGTAAATCTTTACACAAAAGTAGAAAGTCTCATCTTTCCCCCATGGAGCAGTTGGTGATTTTGAACAGCTGACCTTGTGGTTAGCAGCCCAATGTGCACCCCATTAACGCCACTAAGACTTGTGAAGGTATGCTAGGGGCTTCAAAGGTCTGTGGAAATTTTTGATTTTACTCTGGTCATTCTATTAATGGGGTGTAAAATGGTTTCAAAGTTTATGTTAGTATTTGGTAAAGAGATTCATGTTTTTGACATTCAAACTATCAATCACTAAAAAATAAGGACATGTGGGTATAATAAAGCTATTTTAATAATTTTACATTTCTTTTATTGATTTGTGTTGATGCATTTCAACTTTCTTTTTTTCCCCTTATACCTAAACAACAGTTTAGAGTACGCCATACTTGTATCAAGTAGCATGTCTGTATGTGTGTATATATACATTAGTATGTTTTTGCTAAACGAATTTGAGGTCGCTGTAACATTTTTACCAGAGCAGTGAAGATGGTCAGAGTTCATTTCTGTCCTCCTGGATAATCAGGGATACATCTGATAGTGGATAGACGCCATTTCTTTCAGCATACTTTGTTTCTTCTAGAAATAGTCACCCTCTCTTCCACTCTTTCCTAACCCCAATGGTATGATCTTGTTGGGCTGTGAACCAATCTACAGCCCTAAGCACAGATTCTCATATTTAGGTGCAAGCTTGAAAGAAAAATGATACTTTTTCCAGTATCTGGACTTGTAGTATAATCTTCTACTGTAGGAACTATGAATGCAAATTCTATTTCTCTGGCTTCCAGAACTGGGCTCAACTTACTGGACTGTCAGTGGTGGCCCTCAGGTGAAAGGGTTTATATAAGGAGCCCTCAAGATTAAAGATAAAGAGGCACACACCACAGAGAAATCAAATCAACCAACTACAGTTACGGACAGGGAATTATTTACAAGTACCCAAAGGCCAGAGAGTCCATGTTGGAAATATTTATAAATAATTCAGGTTGTTGGCAATGCGTTTAAATTCAGTTCTAAGTCTGCATGTGTGTCGGGGGCAGGGGTGGGAGAGCTGTCTGCTGAGTTTGGTAGATAACTTCTCATGCAGGATCAATTTCACAGCTGGTGACAGATGAGAAGTTTGCAGGAGGCCCCAAAATGTGTTTTTAAAAGGAATCTCTGAGCTAAGAGTTTATAGTGACCTTGGTGAGGGCAAAACTTCTAAAAGCAAAACTGAAGGCATTCGCTGCTGGTGAGAAAGAGCCCAGAGGGCACCTGGGAGCTCCTTCTCGCCTTCCATTTAAAGTTCGTTTCTGGGCTAAGTCACATATCCCGAGTTTGGAAACCGAAGTGTGAAACAAGTTCTTAAAAGCCTGAAATAGCTGTTCTAAGTACCAGTGATGTATTTGTCAATGCTTTTGTTTAGAATGTTAAAGCCTTTTCTACACTAGAGCCTGATGCCACCATGGGACTATTTCTGTACACGGTGTGCACGCGCATGTGTATGTGTGTAAGCAAGTCAATGAGTGGCCAACAGTACTGACAGAAAATGAGGCAATATGATGGCCTACATTAGCATCTACAGAGCGTGACACTCCAAAAATCCCACGTTTGTTCTGAGGAAAGAGTATGAAAATTATTTCATTACGTCCCTGTAAATATAGGGGACTGAGTCAGCTCAACAGCAATCAGTAGGTATGAGGGGACTCCAAGAAGAGGAGGGCTCATGGGAAAAAATGGAACTGAAAGTAAACGATTTTCCCACAAAAATTTCAAAGCCGTTGTCTATGTACAAAGGTAGGGAGAAGACACCAGCTTTCTTCCTGCGAGAGATGTGAAAACCAAGACCTGGTAAGGCAGGCAGACCAATGGCTCATCAAGGGGTGCACAGCCTAGTCCCCCGGGCTCTGGAGTGTGTTTTCTTTACGGCAGAGGGATTAGGGTTGTTAATCCAACGGCTAAAGTCCATGGGGAGCATAAACGGCTAAAGACTAGGCTTTTAATGGCAGGGTTGGCTTTTTGAACCCATCCCGTGGTGCCTGATAAGACAGGCCTGATGATCTACTCCCAAAAGTCACAGCCGGTGAACTGAAACACCCCTGGAGTGCAGTGCCACTAGAAACACCTTGTGCCACTGTGAGTCAGAATACATCGGAGGGCAACCTTGGCTTTTTCGTGCGTTTGTTCAGGCATCTGGGAAACGGAAGCTGAAGTCTCCGGACAAAATGCAGTCTCGCAACGCCTTGATTTGAGCAGAGAGAACACTCTGGATTCCTGACCTCCAGCACTATATGGCAATAACGTTGGTTTGTTTGAAACCACTAAATTCTGATAGTGTGTTATGGCAGCCACGGATAATTGCAGGAATAACTAGGGAGATGGTGTTACTTGCCAAGGTCCCACAGGTAACTAACACTTTACGCCACCCACCCAGGGACTCAAGTAAAAGCAGATCTTGGAGGCTTTTTGTCCATTGGGCTTTCCTTCACATCATTGTACTGCCCATACCAAACTCACTGCCACAGAGGCAGGCCTACTCACAGTGACCCTCTCCCACAGGGCAGAATTGCCCCTGTGAACTTCCGACCGCAACTCTTTACTGGAGAAAAAGCCCCATCTTTCTCCTGAAGAGAGGCTGGCGGTTTTGAGCTGCTGACCTTGCAGTTAGGAGCCCAACGCCCAACCACTACAGCACCAGGGTTCTACTGATATTGACAGTGGCTCTGAAATTCTCTTTGATTCAGAGAACCAACTCACTGCCATTAAGTCCTTTCAATGACTCATGGGGACCTAGCCAGGGTTTCTCAGGTGGCAAATCTTAACAGGAGCAGGTTATTCTTATCTTTCTCCTGAGGAACAATTAGTGAGTTTGAATTGCCAACCCACTACCTACCCAACAGTGTCACCCACCAGGGTACCACAGCAAAGACATCATGCCCAATTAATCAGATTTTGAGCTTCCTGGGTTGATCACCTAGTTTAACTTCCTCTTCCTTTCCATCTTTTTATTCTATTCTGTGGAAGATGTCTTCTTTGACTTTCTCTTCCAACTCTTAAATTGGACACCTTTATTTCAGCTGTCATATCACTTCCACATCTCACTTTTTGTTCTAGATTTGTTATGTTCCTTCTCCCCTTCTTCTCTCCCTTTACAAGCCCACTGTTCCCGTTTAGCAGAACCAGTATCTTGACTGAATGATATGTGGTGTGTGTGTGTGTCGGGGTGGGGGGGGGGGGGTGGGGGGGGGTAATTTCTGTCTTCAGCAGCATCTCTTGGCTCTACCTTGTTTTTATCAGTGATTTCTTTTGGCCTCTTCTCATCTCTCATGATCATTGACTGGGCAAGGCTGTGGAGTGCCGGGTTTCACCGAGTGTGGCGAGAAGCCACGACTGTGTTGTCACGGGTCTTTTCTCCGGAGCCAGTCAGTTCTCTGGTGGGGGACCTGCTAATGGCCAGTCTTGAGGGGTTCAGCCGACAGCTGCAGACATTCTAAGAGCCAAGCAGTAAAAGACAGTCGGTCCACACAGGGCAACTGGCTTCCTTCATGGAAGTGACCTTTTCTATAGGCCATTGGGTTGTACTGCACTCAGCTCCACATTTCCTCCCCACTATTTGTTTGCTTTGGTTAGCTCTCATTCACTGTGGTTGCTTCACTCTGTTTGCTTTCTCCTTGTGGGCTTCTTCACACTTTAAAAACAAAACCGAAAAAGCACCTCCTTTCTGACAATGTAAAGTGGGGTTTCAGGAAAGAAATATAAACACATGCATTCAGCCCAAAGGAGTAGCCTCCTTTGGTAACCGGAAACCAAATAAAGTCAAATACAACCTCTACTCCCTTACTGACATGTTCCAAAAGTCTAGGATTTTAATAAAATCCTAGACCTTTTGTGAAAATGGAGGATGATCATATCAGATCATAAGACGAAGGATGGCCGCATTACCTAACTACCAAATTACATTGATTCATAATTGCCAAAGCACTGAGTATCATGGTTGAGAAAGGTTAATCCATAACCTTGCACCACTGAAGCCAGCATTACTTTTACCTCGCACCTCGTAATTTGTCCTTGACAGATGCCCATCATTAATGCACAAAATAGTGGGACAGATTTTTTGACTATTCTCGTGCAATGTTGGTTAAAGAGACAGTCCATTAATGAGGAGTGGATGTAATTCTACTAAGAGACCGACTTTCTAGGGTTAGGTTACCCTTTAATTCCTGGGTGGTGTAAACCATAAACATGCTCATCTGCTACATGAAAGCTTGGAGGATCAATCCAGCTGCAGGCCCCTCAGAAGGCCTGGAGACTCACTTCTGAACAAACCAGATGCAAACGTCTCATAGACCACAAATCGACCCTGGCAGCTAAGAGTTCACAATGCGCTGGAATCACCTTGGAGGCAAGTAGTTTTCTTCACACTATAAAGGCACTACTCCAAACAAACCAATTTAAAATGAGAAGAGATTAAATCTGTCAACATCCAATCTTTGAATGCTGGCTCTGGAGGTTATGGTTAAGGTCATAACATTAAATTTACCAACTTCCAGAACAGAAGCTTTTAGTGTTCGTTAGATATTATGTGAGATTTTATACCAATCATCTTTTTATATCTATTTTAATTAAAGACCTACTTTTATTCTACTGAATTTGAGGCTGATCAAGTGACTCTGGGTCAAACACTAAGTATTGGCCATGGAATTCACACCATATCTGAACAACTACAAAGCCAATGTGGAGAAAAAACCAAATGTGTACATTTGGTTTTTCAAAATTAAACTTCGCCTTGGGGCTCCTAAAACTACGTTCAACTACTCAAAGCTAGTATTTCTTATTAACTCCATCTGTTTTTAAGGTGGGAGGAAAAACCAGGACTTAGTCTGGGTTTTTTTGCTTAGTTAGAGGAAATTCTGCTCTCTTATTCCATAGGTACGACTGGCATATGGTCAGCACCATCCTAAAAACTTTTTGCACATAATAGAGACCTGCAGAAATCTCTGTGCATGTTAAAATCCCTGCGCGGATGCCATCCAACTGCTACAACAAATAAAATTAAAACCAGACCAAAACAAAAAGGGGTGAGGAAAAGGGAGAATTAGAAGAGAATGGCAGGCATGTTTAGCATTGTTTTAATATCTATGAAAGTACTTTCATTAAGGAAACTGATAAAAATGGTGGATATTAAGGAACATATGGCTGGCTTCACCAAAACAAACAAACCAAAGCTGTTGGTGCAGTCAATTCCAACTCCTGGCAGCCCCACATGTGACAGGGCAGAGCTGCTCCCTGGGGATTTCGTGGCTCTCATTTTAGACACAGAATGCCAGGCTTTTCTGTGCCTGGTGGGTTGAACCAGAGAGGTTTGAACCACCAGCCTTTGGATACTAGTTGGGCTCAAACTTTCAGTGCCACAAGCTAGTGGTGTGCATTTGCACAGTCTCCTAATTCATATTCATGAGTATGCATCTCCATTTGGGTAAAATTCACTAAAATGGTGTGAGCCGGTTGAATAGACTGACTCATGGCCACCTCATACGAGAGGCTGAATTTCTCCAAAGGGTTTCCTAGGCTGTAATCTACACAGGAGCAGGTCACTTGGTCTGTCTCCTGCTATGCCACTGGTGGGTTCGAAACACCAACATTTTGGTTAGCAGCCAAATACTTAGCCATAGTCCTATACTAGGGTTCTTTTCAATGTACTATAGTTATTCTAAGTAGCACAATAGTAGTAATCCCAGCATAAATACAATTTTTAATTACATTTAACTTTAAATTCTAACTTTTATATACTTGTAGATTCCATAAAAATTTTCCCCACAATGATGTATAATTTAAAAGCTGAATGTTACCTATTACTGATCAGAAATACAATTTTAGTTCCATTAAAAATTTGTGTGTGTGAACCGCTCAGGACCAGCAGTGACAGTGGCGATACCGGGAGGGAATGGGGGATAGAAAGGGGAAATCGATCACAAGGATCTACATATAACCTCCTCTCTGGGGGATGGGCAACAGAAGGGTGGGTGAAGGGAGATGCCGGGCAGTGTAAAATAAGATATAATAATAATTTGTAAATTATTAAGGGTTCATGAGGGAGGGGGAGGGGAGAGGGGTAAATGGAAAACGAGGAGCTAATTCCAGGAACTCAAGAGGAAAGCGAATTTTGAGAATGATGAGGGCAACAAATGTATAAGTGTGCTTTACACAATTGATGTATGTATGGATTGTGATGAATTGTATGAGCCCCAATAAAATGATTTTTAAAAAATGATTAAAAAAAATTTGTGTGTGTGGATTGTTATAACTATACATTGCAGAGAATGGGAGTCCCAGAACACTTAATTTGCTCCCACAGAACCTGCACATGGGCCAAGAGCCAGCAGGAACAAGGGAATACTGAGTGGCTGAACATCAGGAAAGGTGTGTGTCAGGGTTGCATCCTCTCATTATATTTATTCAATCTGTTTGCTGAGCAATAATCTGAGAAGCTGGATGATATAAAGAGGGACCAAAGGCTCATTATCAACCTGCAACACGGAGATGACACAACTTGGCTTGCTGAAAGCCAAGAGGATTTGAAGTACCTCCTGATGACGATCAAAGACTACAGTCTTCAGCACGGAATACACCGGGCGGGCGGGTGGTGGAGGCGGAGCTCTCCCACACTGTGTGGGAGCGAGGAGCACTCTGCGCAGTAACAAGCAGCACTCCGGGAAGGTGGTGGCGCCACCCCACACCTCAACCCCTTCACTTCCAGAGAAACCAATGTGCTGGTAGCCTTACCCGTAAAAGGACGGATGATCACCAATCAAGCATTGCGATAGTGCAGTGAGCTTGGCCCTCTCCACTGGGGGACACCATTTTACAGGCTTTGACATCTGACACATATTACCGTTCTAAAAGATTTGGAGTTAGATAGCGTGGCTAGATAGGAATCCTTGTTGCTTCTTGAGCTGACACCACATGTAAGTGCAGGAGCACTGGTGGTGCTGTGGTTAGAGTGCTGTGCTGAACACAGAATCAAATTTTAACCACATGGGTTTATGGGAAAATAGCTTGAGTTATCTAGCACAAGACTTCTATTTAAACTGAGTAAGGATCGATTTAAGACATACATCAAAGAACTATTTCCTCTCTGGTGTGTAAGCAAGTTATGAAAATATTCTAGTCTCTGGGAAGAAATGCCTTTCTTCTCATTATTCTCCCCCCCAATTCTATGGACACTACTAATTTACTACTTCTGATTAGTTAGGAGCACAGAAACAACAGGATTAAAATACCAAAGATCCACTCCACAGTTTTGTCAAGAACCCTTCTGGGTTGGCCTCAAGTATACACAGACAGAATTAACATTTCTCTGTCAGGCTGAAAGCGCCATGGCGCTACAGTACACTCTGCAGCACCCTCACCAAGCAGCCGCCTGAAGGCACCACAACACCCACTCCTAGAGCAGGGCCAGCAGCCCCAGCCCAAGAAGCAGTCTCAGGAATTTCGAGGCTGTGCAACACAAACAAAATATTTGAATCAGTTCTCCACAAGGCCTTCCTATAAAGTACAAAAAATACTTTCATTTCTCAGAATGCATAAAGTTTCCTATTTTTATTACATAGACTGAAGTTTCGAGATATTTTAAAATGGTGTTTGTGGATGTAGACAGTGATTTTGTGTGAAATGAAATAAAGTGAGAGCATGCACACTTTGGCTTTTTTTAAAGCAAGAGAAAAATGGATGGCGTTTCTAGCATACTCACCCCTCCTTCAGGGTGAGGAATGTTATTTCTTTAAGTGTAAGTGAACGTGTGCTACCTGAGGTCATTACGGCACAGCACCTGAGATACCCCGCACAGGGGGGCTGGTTCTTCTGGTTTAGAGAAATCCTCTGAAATCATGGAATGCCCCCAACTAGAGTTTCTTCTACCACCTTCCCAAGGAGTCAGCTGGTTCATCCTTTAAGGATGAAGTACTGGTTTTGAACCTTTTCAGAATATCTAAGGTTTCCTACTGATCCCTAAGTATCCACTGATCCCCCACAACCCTCCTCCCTCACTCCACGTCCTGGGAAGCAGCCTTGTTTCCTCGTGGCAGGTCCTGCCCCATCACTTGCCTTCCCTTCCTCTTGATCTGACGTGTCCCGGGTGGGGCAGGAGGTTCATGTGCTGGGCTCCTAACCAAGAGGGTCCACCCACAGGCCAATGATCTACTTCTGAAAAATCGGCCACCCAAACCCCTACTAAGCACAGTTCTGCTGACACACACAGACTCACTCTGAATCAAAAGCAGTCTGACAGTAATATGAAAAAAGTCTCAGTCCTGTCTTGCACTAAGAACGACAAAGAGGGGAGAAAGACACGTCCCTGAAGGAAGAAAACCCTTGACTGTCGAAGGACTACTCACTGCTTTCCAGACAGGCAGGCTGGATGACAAGGCAGGGTGGCTCACAGTGGGGGCGCTCAGATGTGCACACAGACCCTCCATACCACTGGGGAAAAACAAGCTATTCCACTCCGCCACTACCTTTTCTCTCCTACAGGTTCGTCTTTGCATAGTGATTCTTTTAAAAACACAGGAAGATCACGTCATTTAAGTTTAATGTCATTCTTTAGAAGAACCGAAATCTCCCCATGACCTTGAAGGCCACCTGTGACTTGCCCTCGGCTTCCTCTCTGGCCTCAGTTCCCATCCCGTGTCCCTTGGACTCACTTCTTTGTGGTTCCCTCACATCACATTTAGAGCCTCGACACTTTCCATTCGCTCTGCCCAAAGAGTCTTCTCTAGATATGTGTGGTTCACTCCGTAACTTCCTCACTGAAGATGCATCAGAGAGGCCTTCCCTTAACACCTCAGGTATTAAATCAACGCTCCATTTCTCCAACACCATGCGCTATCTTCTTTTTTTGCTCTCTTTTTCTACATAGCTCTTACCATCAGTTAACGTATTGTTTACTAATATCTCTTCCACTAGAGTGAGACCCATGAGGCTCAAGATGTTTGTTTGTTCACGATCGCTTCAACAGGTCTTGCAGCTCACGGTAGAAATACCATTGTTTCTATAGGCACCAATATATGATGGCTATATACCTCCAGGAGCCCTGGTGGTGCTGTCCTGCATGCTGTTGACGGTTAACTGCAAGGTCAACAGTTCAAATCCACTGGCTGCTCTACGAGATAAAAATAAGGCTGTCTTTCCCATAAAGATTTACAGACTTGGAAACCATATGGTAACTAAGTCAGAATCAACTTGATGGTGGTGGGCTTTGTTTTTTGTTTTAATGCACTTTAATGTAGAATCTTAAAACATATACACACATTTCACAGATACCTTCAAATAGTATTATAACCAATCAATGCCATGTGGGGAAATATTCAATGGGGAAGACAAAATAATCGAAATAGAAAAGTATTATATTTTCTTCCTGTAAATCCAGTCTTCGTCTTTTTTTAAAAGCAAACTAGGCTGTCAGAGTTTAAAGCATTTGGCCGCTAACCAAAAGGTTGGTATTTTGAACCCTCTATGGGAGAAAGATGAGGCAGTCTGTTTCCTTGCAAGCCTGATGGTGCTGTTCTTCTCTGTCCTATTGAGTTACTATATCTCAGAAGTGACTGCAGTGGGGCTGCAACGTTTATATGCTGATGAACTAAACAGGGAGAAAAATTCACTAGTCGTATAAACAGCTGAAAACTATCTCTCATTTATTTTTCAAACCTAAGCTGCAGTGTACTTAGAGGAGGGCTTCGTGCCTGATAGGGGTCAGTGTGAAAGAGGAAGCCCCTCAAGGCGATGGAGCCACACAGTGCTTGCATCAGTGGGCACAGGACTGGGCCATGTTTTGTTCTGTTGTAGATGGAGGTATTATGAATCAGAAAAACAAGGTGCAATGCACCAACTAAGCAAATGTCTAATCCATAGCCCTAGTTACTCTTAAGATAAACATTTATATAGAGCCAATGAAAAAGTTTTGATTACCATAACTCAAAATATTTAGGACTCTATTAGACTCTGTATTAAAATGAAGGAGTACGAAGAGAAAACTATGAATCATCTGCTACTGCTCAGAAAAATGCATCATGCTTTCTTTCCAATACTGGAAATGTACAAGAGCAGGGGTGGTAAAGAATGGGCGGGAGGGGTGGCACTAAGTACTCTGTTTCAGTGAATAGTTGTAGAAAAGCAAACTTTGGAGATGACCAAGCAACTTTCAAATAAGGCAGTCTTGGTCCTAACTCACAGCACAGCAGGGATATGTTTTTATACAATGCTAAGAATACATCAAGGAGCCCTGTTGGTATGTGTTGGGTTATGACCCACAAGGGCAGCAGTTTGAAACCAGCAGCCACTCTGCGGAAGATGGGGCTTTCTACTCCTATAAAGAGTTACAGTCTCGGAAACCCACAGGTGTAGTTCTACCCTGCCCGATAGGGTCACAATGAGTCAGTATTGACACGATAGCAGTGTATGTGTGTGTCAAAGGATGCATACTACTACTGCATAGTTTAAATCGAATATTCCTGAGTCCACAAGCTAGCTGTTGCTCCTTTAACAGTAAGCCCATGACCCTGTTGTGTGTGTTTTTTCTTAGAAAGTCAAAAAGCTAAGAAATTGATTACCTTTTTTTGGTGTTATATTTCACACAAATGTGTTATTAAACAATAGCACAATACTGACTTGTTTAATCAAAAACTCAAGTTGAAAATGTGGGGATGTGGGGGGTTTCCTGGGATGTGGGTACTCTAAAAATTTGTGGGACAAGAGAACTAGGCGATAATTTCCATGCAAGAACTTTCTGAAGCCCCCTTGTATATTTTCAGTGTCTCAAATTCATAATCCAAACAAGCCTTATTATGCTTCTTCAATTCACAATCTGGGCCTTTTTATTTTAGCTTTTGGTGAGTAAGCCCATATACGACATACTTGAGTAGAATTTTCTCTAAAATATACTGCAAGTACTGGCAAAAAACATATCAGGAAAACAAACAATGAAAACAAAAACCAAACTCACTGCCAGCAAGTCAATGCCCACTCACAGGACATGCCCTCTAGGACAGGTATGACTGCCCTCGTGAGTTTCCGAGACTGTCTATGGGAGTGGAAAGCCCTGTCTGTCTCCCAAGGAGTGGCTAGTGGTTTCCAAATGCCAACTTCGAAGACTGCAGGTCGACTCACCACTCCGACACCAGGGCTCCAAGTATTACAGAAGTATGACATAAAGACCGGGTTTTCAGTCAGCTCACAGAATGAAGGAACTCCTACCTCACATCACACAAATTAGTCACTTACTATTCTACCTGGATCAAAGAAATAAAAGCGAAAAACCAAAATATTAAAAATAGTAAAAAATAAGATAAAATACTGGGATGGTGAAGTTCCCTTTAAGGGAAACTTGTGTATTATAAAAGAATCCCCAAAGTTAAAAAATCAACTTGATAACTAAGATAAACATCTAGAACAAAGGATTATCAGCCACAATGTGGAGAACGAAATCTGCAAAACAGACTCAGACACACAAAATCATTCAAATGTCAACAGGCAACTAAGTGAAAAAGGTAAAAACTTTTAAGTGTATAAAGTACATTAAGTATATAAAAAGATGCTTAATCTTGCCAGAAATCAAGAGAACACCAATTAAATAACCTATGAGTTACAGTCAATATGGCCCTTCTCTACATAATTTAGTATGTGAGATCTTTTGTATAATTCTGGACATTACATGACTGTGGCTATTGTCCCATTTTGGAGGGCATTCTCTAATAATAGAGTTAAAACCTGCCCTTAGCAGAGGGTGTGAACCAAAGCACACCCTTTGCTTCCTTGAGGGGAATCTTTAAGACCTTACCTTAAAGGCACTTGAGACCCCAGCGTATGAAATGTGCCACATCCTTTGTTTTCTTGGCTATGTACTACCACCAGACAGTTCTTTCTGCACACATCGCCTCACCTGGACAGCCTGTGACCTCTATTTTCTTCCTGAGCTCTGGGAGAAGCATGGCCTGTCGTGAATTTTGGGCATTTTGGCTTCTGATTCTGGACCCTGCTTTTAGTTCACCTCTGCCTGACCTTCAGATTTTGGACTGACCAGCATCCACTACCACATGAGATATTTCTTCAAAGTTTCATGGGTTCCTGTGGGATGCTGCAGCAAATTTGTTAGAACCCACTTACAGGAGGGTATATACTCAAAGGAGGAATGGGGGGAAACGGAGAACAGCATCCTGGAAGAGTTGGACATTTGGGACATCTTTAATCTCCAACTCCTTGCAACTAGTCTGGTATTAATTCTTCTAAAAGAAATAGTTGCCACAATATAGGCAAAGTATAACCATCAGCAGGAAATTAAATTATATAGCATATTTTTGTCATAAACACTGTGAAGACTTTAGAAATAGGAAAGCAAAATAGATTTATGTTTAAGCATGAAATAATCTGAGATATACTGTTAAGTATAAACAACATATGTTTAGCATAAGCATATTTACTTAGAAACAATAAAGCCTACATATAATATGCAAATGCCTTGACAGTATCTAGACCAGTGGTTCTCAACCTTCCTAATGCCATGACCCTTTAATAAAGTTCCTCATGGTGTGGTGACCCCAAACCATACAATTATTTTCGTTCCTACTTCATAACTGTAATTTTGCTACTGTGATGAATCGGGGATGCCTATGAAAGGGTCGTTCGACCCCCAAAGGGGTCACGCCCCACAGGTTGATAACTGCTGATCTAGAGATATATATAACTGATTCTAAAAGGGATTTCACCTGGGTATGATTGAGGGAAGAGGACAATAAAAGGGCTTTTCATTTTTAAAACTTTTTCTTTTGTCTACCCTGTACATATTTTCATAATAAAAAATCACTGCTATATTACATGTGCACGTACATCTTTGTCTCATTCTTCTTTTATGTGTTACAAATGTACGAAACACAGAAATCACCCAGCCATCCCAAGTACCTACATTCTTCAAGGTAGAATACCTGATCCTGAAGATACAAAGATAAATATGGGTACAGCCTGTAGAGGATTCCAAAGTTAGTGGGAGCAAATGTTCGAGAAATAAGTTACTGACTACCTAAAGGAGTTCTATGCGATAACAGCAAACTGATCCAAGAGCTGTGGGAATACAGAAGAAGTATCTAAGTCACGGGAAAGTCCAGGAAGATTTTAGAGGTGGCGACTGACCCAGGCATTTTAGAATGAGCGACTGTGCTGCATTTGGGGGTCATAGGTAGCAGTATGTGCACAGATGAAAGGCACAGAATGGGGCGGGTCTCAACAAGTCAGTCAAGACCAATTAACATCTACATGTCCTTGGGCAAAACCCTGTTCCAAGTGTAAACAGAGACTGGGTCCTCAAGGAGTCAGTCACAACGAGGAAAATGACACCCTTCACGGAGACAGATGGAGGCAACCTGGCTGCCAGATATTCCGCCCCACTGATTTCCGAGGCTGACCGAGCAGTTTCTCCTCAGGTGACTGTCTCCTTCCTGCCCCTCCCCCGAACCCCTCTGCCGAAGCTGTCCGCTTGGTGGAAGAAGGTATTGCTGTTAATCATGTACAGTGGTCTAGCACAGCTGCTGACACATAGCATTTACTCAGAGAATGTATTTTAATATACATTTATACCTTTCTTTTTCCTTCAGTTGTCAGTTGATAGTTTCAAACTTTTATATGCGTGAGACTACTTTGCTGCTTTCTCTCCCTTTGCTAGAGCTGTTCAATGGAACAATCTGTGACATTCCACAGCGCTGCCTCCTCGGGTCCTACTTCTCAGTGCGAGAACCAGCAGCCCACCCCCTGTACACAGCCGATTTCATACTTACAGGTTGGGGCTGCTCGGCAATACAGCAGTTGAAGCACAGCCAGAATTCACTCATGGTTACAGTCCCGGGTATAAATAAGCACCAGCGAAGGTTCCCACCCTCAACGCAGGAAGCTCAGCAGATGAGTGTCCAACGATGTCAAAATAATAATTTTATCACTTCACTGGAGTTGTTGTTCCTGCGATTCAGGTATATTAAGCAGTGTCAGTTTAGTAAAGAAGAGAGTTTTTCCTTTCTTGGTTGCTGGTTGCACGGAAACTTGTCTCTGAACTATCAGGAAGGCACAGAAATTGCTGTCTTAACCCAGGACCTATAAATGGTAGTCTGGGGGGAGGGGAAAGAGAAGAAAAAAGTTATTTATCCTTCAAGGCTTTTATTTTCTTAAACCTGGAATAAAATTAGGAGTAATTATTCAAAGAAGTAAACACTGTGGGGTGTGTGTGTCAGATTTTATTTATTTTAAAAATCATTTTATTGGGGGCTCATACAACTCTTATCACAATCCATACATCTATCCATTGTGTGTCAAGCACAGTTGTACATTTGTTGCCCTCATCATTCTCAAAACATTTGCCTTCTACTTGAGCCACTGGTATCAGCTCATTTTCCCCCTCCTTCCCTGTCCCCCTCCCTCATGAACCCTTGGTAATTTATAAATTATTATTATTTTGTCATGTCTTACACTGTCCAACGTTTCCCTTCACCCACTTTTCTGTTATCCGTCCCCCAGGGAGGAGGTTATATGTAGATCCTTGTAATCGGGTCCCCCTTTCTACCCCACCTTACCTCAACCCTCCCGGTATGGCCACTCTCACCACTGGTTCTGAGGGGACCATCTGTCCTGGATTCCCTGTGTTTCCAGTTCCTATCTGTACCAGTGTACATCCTCTAGTCTAGCCGGATTCGTAAGATAGAATTGGGATCATGATAGTGGGGGCAGAAAGCATTTAAGAACTAGAGGAAAGTTGTATGCTTCATCATTGCTACACTGCACCCTGATTGGCTCATCTCCTCCCTGAGACCTTTCTCTAAGGAGATGTTCAGTGGCCTACAGATGGGCTTTGGGTCCCCACTCTGCACTCCCCCTTATTCACAATGATAAGATTTTTTGTTCTTTGATGCCTGTTACCTGATCCTATCGACACCTCACGATCACACAGATCAGTGTGCGTCTTCCAGGTAGGCTTTGTTGCTGCTCAGCTAGACGGCCTCTTGTTTATCTTTAAGCCTTTAAGACCCCAGACACTATATCTTTTGACAGCCGGGCACCACCATCTTTCTTCACCATATGTGCTTATGCACCCACTTTGTCTTTAGCAATCGTGTCGGGAAGGTGAGCATCATGGAATGCCAGTTTAATAGAACAAAGTGTTCTTGCATTGAGGGAGTACTTGAATGGAGGTCCAATGTCCATCTGCTACCTTAATGCTAACCTTATAAATATATGCACATAGATCTATTTCCCCATCATCATATATAAAGGTATTTACATATGTACATGCATGTACTTAGAACTCTATAAATGCCCTTTGCCTTCTAGTTCTTGCCTCTATTTCCTTTTACTTTCCTCTTCTCCCACTATCATGCTCAGCCTTCATTTCAGTTTTAGTAATTCCTCTTGATTACACTGCCTTTGATCAAGCCCTACCAGACACCCTCCTCACCACCGATTTTGGATCACACGTTGTTCCCTTGTCCCTGGGTTTGTTAACACCACTTGGGAATTTAACTGAATATTTATTCAGCAAATATTTCGTGGTGCCTCTGAGTGTCAAGTGCTAGAGATATAACAGGGAAAGGAGACAGAAGTCCTTGACTTCATGGAGTATTTTACATGACAATAAATTAGGAATTATTTTATCAATGTATTGTCATGGATTGAGTTGTGTCCCTCCCAGAATGTGTCAATTTGGCTGGACCCTGATTTTCAGTAGTGTGGCAGTTAAGTAATGAACCCCTGTGACGTGATCTAATGTAACAAACCAGTAAGAGGATTAAGGAGAGGATGCAAAACCTTTAATCCTAATCACAGCCTGATCTGATGTAAGGGGCATTTCCTTGGGGCATGGTCTTCAACCAAAGCTTAAACTCAATGCCGACTCAGTGACCTGACTGGACAGAGTAGAACTGCCTCAAGTTTCTGAGACTGTAACTTTTTAAGGGAGTAGAAAGCCCCATCTTTCTCACATGGAACTGGTGGTTTCAAACTGCTGACCTTGTGGTTAGCAGCCCAATGTATAACCCCTACACTACCAGGGCTCCAACACCTCTCTCTATATTGAGAGATAAAAGAAGTGGGCAGAGATCAGACTACCACCAAGAAAGAAGAACCTGGAGGGGAGGGGCAGGGGGAAGAGGGAAGAGGAGAGCATCCTCTGGACCTGAGCCCCCTGTACTGAGAAACTCCTAGAAGCAAGAAGCAGAGGAAAATTGATGTCAGACATATGGGGATCTCCAAGGAATCCTGGGCCAA
>NW_022111373.1:9491322-9500778 GCF_000313985.2 Echinops telfairi
AGGAAGGAAGGAAGGAAGGAAGGAAGGAAGGAAGGAAGGAAGGAAGGAAGGAAGGAAGGAAGGAAGCCTTCACCAAATTCAGACTTGCAGCCTCCTAAACTATAAGAGAATAACTGTATCTGTGAGAGCTATCTACTTATGGTGTTTCCATTACTGCAGCTCCAGCTAACTAAACGTTGCTTTAAAATATTACAAATCAGAACACAATGCTTACCAAAGAAAAGCTTCTAATTCCAAGAAATACTGATCATCACTTTTCAACATATACCTTTTTAGGACAGAGTTCCTTTGATTTCATAATCAGGACAGTAAATGGCACAGCAATCAATCAACTCTAGATAATTAAGCAATGATAACTCAGCATGGATCACTGATGGCACAGTGGCTAAACTAACGGCAAGCAGTTCAAACACACGGGTCCCTTCACATATGAAAGAGCTGGCCACCTGACACAAGATTCACAGCAGTGGAAACCCCTTTGCCCCCGTATCCTGTCCAGGGTTGCTATGACATGGGATCGACTCCCACACAGCGGTTTTCATTTTTCAGAGCACATAAAAACTATGAATAATAAAATCACATTCAACACAAGTAGAAAAATATTCATAGGCTTAAGGTAGTCTATGTGTGCACACACACGCGTGTGTGAATAAACTATTATCACTACCATAGGAATGATATGTGTTGGTCAGGATACTTTTCGTCTCACTCTGGCCAACCAAGCCCAGCCACTTTGTATTCTCTTTCTGATTAGGCTGACATTAGAAAATCATGTTCCATTTCTCATAGACAAAATGGTTCTGAGGTAATCATTCTGACAAGCAGAGACCAAAGAGAAGTCCAGATGATGGGTATTTCTGGGACTAGTCACTGTAAAATCCACCTCACATGTACATTTGAGGTTTGGTTTTTTGAGTCAGTAGTTCTCCCTGTTTGACCCCAAACTGCTTTGAAGTGGGTTTCAATCAAGTGCAGCACAATACAGCAGTCAAGGGACGAGGCCCAGAAGACAGCTGATAGAAGCAGCTCAGAGGAGAAGCCAAGAAGCAGCTTTGGCTCCTTCTTACTGTCATCAAGCCAACGTCGACTCAGAGCAATCCTCAATGGGGTTTCTGAGGCTGGGAATATTCACAGAAGCAGAAAGGTTTCTCTTTCTGAGCTGCTACTGGGTTTGAAGTGCTGACCTTATGGTATGTCACTGCTGAGGGAAAGCAGTATCATGAGACACAAGGAGAGCCTAGGAGAGATCACTGAGACACAGCAACACGAAATAATGGGTAGGGAAGAAGAAATCTGTAAAAGAAGCTGTGTATTATCAAAAAGAGAGGGGGAAGGAAAAGCAGGTAAATGTGTCACTGAAGCCTGCTTCAAGGAGGAAATGGACAAGAGAGCAAAGCTGGAGGAGTACCTGTTCATATGACACGGGGGAGGGGCTGTAAAAATGATTGGATTTACTAGGCTAAAAAGAACGCCAGCGTCCCAGTGGTAAAGCCATGCTCAGAGCAGTTGCTCGCCTGCGGTACAAATGTTTTGCAGCAGACCGGTACCCTGGTGAGCCTTGGTGCAGCAGTCTTCATGCAGCAGTAGGGGAAGAAATCTCAGGGTAGTGGGTAGATGAACCAAAGGAAAGTAGTCAACAAGTGTACATGATGTGTGCATGAAGATATGGTGGGAGAATGAAGAGAAAAGACATCCTTGCAATGAAAAGACCATTGCTCCCCCCACACCTCCAAACCAAAAACTCACTGCCATCCGGTGAAGTCTGAATCAGAGTCCTCAAGGACAGACCAGACCACTCCTGGTGTTTCCAAAGCTGTAAATCTTTACAAGAGTTGAAAGCCTCATCTTTCTCCTGTGGAAGAGCTGGTGGATTCGAACTGCTGACCTGTGGTTAGCAGCTCAACACATAGTCCATTGTGTCACTGGAGCTCCTTTGGAGCCCAAAGATCTGTTCATTTGATTATTCAAAGAAATGTAACATTTTGGCCCAAGTGGTAAAATGAAACATATAAATCACATATGAAAAGCCATCAAGTCAATTCCACCTTACTGCGACTCTTTTGAGGACAGAATCCTACCCTATGGATTTACACACTGTCTGCAGAGCAGCTGGTGGATTTGAAAGACCGACTTTCCAGCTAGCAGCTGAGTCCTTCATACATGTCTATGCTCTGCCAGCGCAGACCAGCAAGCGCCGTACTGCGGGAGAGCAGAGCCCCAAACATGTACGTGAAGTAAAGCGGATCCCCCTTTGTTTCTAACCGCCATCCAAAGCCACGACTCGCAAAGTACGGAGATATGGAAAGCTGTTCTTATAGCCTTACAGGAGAAGATCCTCGGTGACGGCACATGTATATGTGAGCAACGGCATAAACCTGGGTAGTAGTAAGGCATGGATTCAGAATCTTGATTCAACCAGAAGACAAGTACTCAAAGCATACCATGGGGAAAATAACGTCTAAGACTTGTTCAAGGAGGGGAACAGAAAACCCCCCGACATTCTTGCCATAGTTAAAAGTTCAGAACCTCGGACATTCACTCTCAATCAGTCAGGATAAACATTTCTTATGTCACTCAACTCCCAATCGGAGTGACACTCTGTCCGTTGCAAGGTAAATACCGCGAAGGTTAATAAGATGAAACAACAGTTAGGTTTCACTTGCTTCCTCCATCTAAACTTATAAAAAGTAAGCTTAAATTCACTGTATCATAAACACTACTTCTGAGTTGCTGTTTAAAAAGTTTAACTCCATCTGAGGCAAAGACCTTGGCTATTCAGAAGTCATGTGACTACCAGATTTGGAGTTCATAAGAGTATCGACACATCATCAGAAACAGAATTAATGTCATGGAATAATCTGTGTAGAAATATTAAATTTGAACATCATTTTCTGTGTAAGCTCTCAATGAAACACAGTAAAATGTTTTTTAAAAGTCACATGAAATAAAATATATTCTAAAAACTCTATACAAGCAAATGTGTCTTTTTTTTTCCAACAGAAAATATTTCATGTCAGCACTGCTGTAGCACAGACAGATATGAGTTAGCCTTGCTCTCAAATCTATTGCCCAGTTTTTCATCAATATATTTTTCCATTTACTGTAAAGTAGGCAGTTGTTTTTTCTTTATAAGATACCTTTACCAGAAGCCACTGTCAATTATTGACTTTATATTAGGAAATGCTACGTTTTCTTTTTAGCAGTACCCTTTTGAGCACTTAAAATAAATGACTTTTAGTTTACAACCTATAATAAATGCTTCTTTTTACCACCCTTACATTTTCCCAACTCAAATTTCCTTCTGATTTGGAGTGAAGCTATGTCTTATTTTGTACATTTAAAAATATGCATTCTTCTGCTTCCACTTACCACCTTGGGAATGACATAATACCTCCTGTTTCTTTAACATTTGTTTGAAGGATGACTGTCTAAACTAAAATTAACTGTGCTTCTTTCTGTGGAGGCAAAAGAAAAAGAACATACAGTTTTTGTACGTACTTCCATCTGGAAGATATACCTGCTGAAATTTATTTTCAAACCAAGGAGCAGTTTACTACTCCTTGAGCTTACTAACGTATGCCTTACAAGGTGTATGTATGTATACCTTTCAAATAGACCTTGACCATGATACCAGTACATTCTTTGTTTTTTTGGCTTTTTAAAAATCAGCTTCCTTTTGATCCTTGATAAGTGTACATACTTGGAACAGATGTATAAATAAACCTCTTTAGAGAAGTACTGAATTCTCCAAAAAAGATTTCAGCACTGACAGTAGTAATAGATTAGTAGCTACTTTCATTTCTCAAAATTACCTAAAACATGTCCTCTTTTAAAACCTTAGGCTTCTTTTGGTTTCAATTTTAAGATAACAAAAGAAGTGTCACTCTGTGGTAACATCAACATCTAAACTTGGCTTTTACACACAGCTCAGCACATTCCACACATTAATAAGGGGTCAGGCTGGTCTCCAGCACAAGAGGCTGTTTCAAAAGCTCACAGCTTCATGGGATTTTAGAAATGGAATGGATCTTAAACATAACATCATGGAACTTAATTTTTTAATGAGAACGCTTAAAAGGCAAATGGCCTGAAGTGAATGATCTATGACCACTTAAGCTTACATGAATTAAAAGCCCAGTCATGAGTATGGGGAGAAAAGTGGAGTGGCATTATCTGAAAAGATTTTTCCAGCTACAATATTCATCAGCATCAATTCCCCTCTGCTCACTTTCCCCACCAAAATTAAACGCTAATGATAACAAACTTGTATCTTGTGTTGACAGTTTTGCTACTGAAAATGGATAGTCAGGTTCCAGCAGCCCAGCTACAATTCAATAAAGCTGCTTTTAAGGTCAATGTCCAAAGAGACAATGGAAAAGTCTTAACTTGAAAAGCGGACAACGGGGCATCTCTTTTGCAGAACAAATTACTTTTTAAACTTTTTGTTTGATCTGAAATACTTTAACTCATTTCAGATATTGATCATGTTCAGTTTATTTGAGACAGAATCCAAACTTTAAAATATAGAATACCATGACATAAAAGATCTATGCTACTTCTAATGCCATGCTTATTTTTAGCTATATTAGCCCAAGTAAGCAGCAAGCTCCAACATCATCAGTGTTCTCAAGCATAAAATGGATAGCTGTACTGAAAAATTCACAGGTCTGGAATGAGGGTTAAACAAAATGGCATAGGTGAAGGCCTAGGATATATTATACAGAACTATACTTGGGATCTGCCTAGGTATGCACTGTCAGAATACAGTGGCAAAGCAGAAGGAGGTACTACAAACACCTAATGTTTGCTCCACCTAACAGTTGCCAGTTTCTCCACCACATGCAAAATCAATGACCAAGTTCCCATGACCAATAAAGCTTACTTATAGTTGAATCAGCACTATTCCAATGTAGCTAAAAGAAGTCCTATGATTTGTTGTACAAGATTCCTTAAATTTTTTTAAAGAGCTCTTAACTATGTACTTGGGTGTGTGCCTATGTGCTCGGGCAGTTGCTGAACCAGGCGGTTATCACTTATTCTGTGAAATGACTGTCATCTTTCCCATACTTTCATGTAATCACGGTCCAAACTTTTTTTTTTTATGTCAGGCTTCCTGTACTTTGTGCTTTTTGAGATTTACTTATATTGCCTGTTTGCGGAATAGAACCTCCTATATATGTTATAGGTGCTGCCAAGTCCTGAGTGACAGCGACTTTGTACAAGACTGAAACACTCCCCAGTCCTATGACATCCTCAACGGTTATAGCTGAACCCCTTGTTGGTGCCACTGTGTCAATCCATCTCCTTGGCAGTCTTCCTCTTTCTCACTAACCTATTTTACACCCAGTATGATGTCCTTTTCCAAAGACTGTGATGTCTCCCCTGGTAACATGTCCAAATTACTTGAGACGAAGTCTCGCCACCCTCACTTCCTTTTTTTAAAAAATCATTTTATTGGGGGCTGGTACAACATCCTCACTGCTAAGGAGCATCCCTGTTATACTGCTAGGACACATCTGTCAATGATATCCGCCAACACGATAATTCAAATGCATCCATTCTTCATTACTCACTGTCTAGCTTTCACACGCACATTCTGCAAGTGAAAAGACCATGTTTTGGGTCAGGTGCACCTTAGTCTTCAAAGTGACATCCTTGCTCTTCAACACTTTAGAGAGGTCTTGTGTAGCCAATTTGCCCAAAGCAAGACAGCCTTTGAATTCCTGATTGCTGCTTTCATAAACACTGATTGCGGACCAAGAAAAAAATGCAACGCTTAACAACTTCGATCTTTTCTCTTTTTGTCATGATGTTATCTACTGGTCCAGTTGTGAGGATTCTGATTTTGTTTACTGTGAGATGCAATCCATACTGCAAGTCTCTGATCTACTATCAATGCCTTCTTACATTTAAACGTCTTTATTAACAAAGTATACAGAGTTTTAAAAAACCAGTCAGCAAAAGGTAATTTAAAAACGTCCAATTCCTGACCTATCCCTCTGCATTCATGATTGAAATCTTTTGTTTCATCCATCATTAAACAGATAATAAATTTTGCATACAATCCTTAATATGTAAACAAACCAAAAAACCCTAAAAGTCATGTGGTTGTTATTTTTGCCTGAAGTCTTTACAATGACTTTCCAACTTAAAATGTGGAGGCCAAATTTCCCTAAAAGATTGCTAAGTACTAATATCTTCAAATGTTGTAGAGAAGCTATTATATTGTCAGTTCCACTTAGTCACAATGTAATATAAAAAACACTACATACACAAACTTTCAACCATTCAAACAGCAGACAAACAGGAAAACTGGACCATCACTAACCATGTTACCAAATACACAAAATTCTGAAAGAGCCTCAGAGGAGTGTGGTTTTAAGAAACAATTCTAACATGAGAAAAGCAGCAATTAAAAATGTTTAAGATAATTTAAACTACCGTTTAATATGTTTTATATTAGAAGATATACCTTTAAAACAATGAGTTCTTACCTCCTGGCCCTGCTTGATACTCGCCCTCAGGAAGGAAACACAGAAAATATGGGTGCTATAGCAAAAGGTAGTGAAAAAAGCAGATGGTGTGACTATCAGATAAAATAGCATCTGGGAACAGCCATCTAAGTGAGATGTCAACTAAGTCCACACGGAAGAAGCACACCATCACCAGTCACTGAAGGATTGTAAATTATATAATCCAAAATCGAAGGTGTTAGTATCAGAACCTAAATTGTGAGAATCTGGTTTGCAGAAGGCTATGGATAACAGTGATAGTCCATGATAGCCCAAGACACATTTGTGGGCACTACATAGGAAAGAAGCCTCTGTGATCTCCCTCTATCCACAATAGAGTAAGGTTAGGAGCAAAGTGGTTATGAAACAGAGCACCTTGGAGAGATGAATATAGATCAATGGGATAGATAGACCTGATTGAACAGTTAAAACGTTGTCAGTTGATCCCCTCTTTGATGCATGCTAGATCTGATCTGGTTTTCAACTTGTTTTATTTGGTTTGGCTTTTTGTTTGCTCATATTAGGGTTTATCTCAATGGTGTTATGTCATTGGGAGTCACCCTCTTGAAGTTGTATTAAATGTTTTTCTGTATATGAAACCAAGATTGGTGACCCTACTGGGACAGCAAGTAGAATAAGGGTTTTCAGAGGCAGGGGTACAGGTGGGGGTAAGGGGTAGGTAAAAGGGAGATGATGTCAGTCAGAGTCCAGGAAGAAAAAGAATGTTTAGAAATGGATTGTGGCAGCAATTGTACAATACTGCTTGATATGATTGAACTATGGAATGATATATATATTAACTCCCAATTAATAATCTTTTTTCAAGTTACTATCTCAAAAACTCACAGAGGCAGTTCTATACTACTTTCCTATAGGATATACATCAAATCGACTTCATGGCAGTAAGTTTGGTTTTTAGTTTGGAGTTCCAACGAGTTTGATGTACGCTTCCAAGATGCCATTCTGCTCCGTTATTCCCCCACTCCTCCCGAGTATATTCCCTCACACCCTCGGATTCTGCAATTCGCTGCAATGCCCAGGGAAAGGACCCAGACTTTGAGGAAACGTCTCACGTGGTGGTGGGTGCTGTACAGTCCAAATCTGAAGGTCTGGCAAGGGTGGGGTCCAGAGTTAGAAGCCAAAAATGTCCAAAAGGCATATCGTGTCTTCTACCAAAGCTCAGCCAGGAAACAGAGGTATGGCTTTCCTGGTGGGGCGAGTTGTTTTAGCACTGTATAGTAGTACCAGTATACATATTCCATCTACTGAGGTAGAGTCAAATATGCCCCCAAGGAAACCAAGGGCGTGGCTGGGTTCTAATCCCACCCTAATCCTGCCCATTAGTATGGCAGAGAATTCCCTCTAAAATGGGACTATAACCACAGAATTCTATCACATATGAAAGTATGGCTCGAAGGGCCAGATTACACAGTACTTCACCATAACTCAAGCCTTCCTGTAGTGCCTTGGTTCTCCAAGGTGGCTGATCACTTTAATCATTTGGGGATCTGGTGAAAATGTTGACTTCTGGGCTCCTTCCCCCAGAGACTGTGATTCATTAGGTTGCAAATAAATCCTGTATTTTTACCAGATCCTCTGGCTGATTTCAATGACGAGGCAAGTTTGAGAACCGCGGCTTCTGCAAGAAATTGCTCAGTCTTTAGATGCTCAAGCAGCTTCAGCGGCCGCAAGTAAAGGTGACTGTGCTGAAGAATGTGTTGTGAGTAGGGGTTTGTTTAACCGTTCCACAGCTAAGGCAAATTCACAAACATAAAAAGGCTTTTGTCCGAAACATCTGTGCCCTGCTCAAAGATGGGGGCACTCGGCTCCAAGCCAGCAGCACTCACTCAAAGATGGGGGCCAGCTGCATATGATTTGAGTGTCTCTCTCTCCACGGTCCTGCCAATAATCCAAAAAAAATCTCTCACATCCGGTGCCTAAAAAGGTTCACTAACACCTCCTCCAACTCTTCCCATTCCAGAGCTTCAACCTATACCTCATTCCTCTGGTTATGAGGAATGACCCAATTTGTCAAACTTTTAGAAGTCTGTTCCTGTGTTAGTTCCTCAAGCATGAGAGAACCATTTCAGGTAGATTCAAGGCCCTGAGTAATAGGTAGGTAATAGTAAATTGGACATTAGCAACCCTGGTTTGTTTGTACTAATAAGAATGGGATGAGGTGAGATCCCCTTCTTAATGTTTCCAGAGCTACTAGAAAGCTTGCATCAACAAAAGTTAATTAGAAAAAAAAAAAAATCCCCCAGGACAGATGAGACTGGTATGCAATCCTAATGAGGCGTGGCTTCCTTCCTCTCCACTTCATCAAGGCTGGATGCTTAGTTTTTAATGCTCCAGTTTCATCAGGTAAATCCTCTAGTTTCCTGGTTAGGTATTTTGCCCATTTTCCTTTTGCTCCTAGTTACAGCCGGACTGTGTTGCTCAACAAAGATAACGCTAAAATCCTGACCCCACGGTACTATCTATTCACAGGAGGGCTTTCTTCCCGGAGTGGGGTAACCCTGTAAAACTGACGGCCTTGTGGAAAAGGAGAGGCGCACACACGGGGAAGTTGGGCATTTGAAGGTTCATCTACAAGCCAAGGAACATCGGCATTGGCTCAGGCTTCCAGAAGCTGCAAGGAACTAGGAAGGCTCTTCCCAAGAGCGACTACAGTCTAGCTCACACTTAGGACGCATTTTATTTTTAAATTATTTTATTGAGGGCTCATACATTTATCACAGTCCATACATACATCCATTGAGTCAAGCACCTATGTACACCTGTTGCCCTCATCAATCTCAAAACATTTGCTCTCTACCTTAGCCCTCAATATCATTTGCTCATTTTCCCCCTCCCTCCTGAACCCTTCATAATTCATAAATTATAGATTTGTCATAAGTTACACTGTCCGACGTCTCCCTCCGCCCTCTTCTCTGCTGTCCAT
>NW_022111373.1:9501764-9508174 GCF_000313985.2 Echinops telfairi
GGGCCGGACCAGTTAAAAAAAAACAAAAACAAACTATGAACAAATTCCTATGCACACTGCACATATCATATTTTGAAGTAAAAAAACAAACAGGGCAAAAACACCTGGCGGGCCAGATAAATGTCCTTGGTGGGCCGCATGTGGCCCGAGGGCCGTAGTTTGAGGCCGCTTGCTCTTGGGTATCTTGTCATTGGTGGCAGTGGGAAGGGCATGCACCAGGAGCTGGGGGCCTTCAGAAAGCCACACTGGCTGGCAGCTGCAGCTCCTCCAGCCACCCAAGCGGATAAGAACCACAGAAGCAGTGGGCGACCAGACAGAACTGGACTGGGAGCCCACAGTTTTAGCCACTATACACTGACATGCTGTTAAAACAATCAGAATGTGGGTCGTTCAGAACACCACTACCCACCCCCTGCCCATATTCCCTTTCACAGTCATACCTAGATAATTATAATTTTTGGTGAAATCAATTTTCGTTGTTTATATTATTATGACTGTCCTTGCCGAAACAAGTTGCATGTTAAGATTACCTATCCTTTCTTGAATAATCTTTTGCTTTCCTTGCAAGTTAGTTAATAACTGCTGAGATTTTTGCATTTGCTTAGTTTTTTCTATGACTGCATTTCAAATCTGCCAAGCACTGTAATTAGATCTGCAAAACACCTGTAATTTCCAAATACCCCAACATATACGCAAATGCATTAATTCAGATTTTCTTTTGGCTTTTTCCCAGAACCCCAAGCCTCTGACTTCAGTCTCAACCAGCTGCTCACCCGGCATGTTCCTTCAGTCCCTGCCCCAAATGCTTTCTGCGATGGATGGCTTCATCTTTTATTTCAGTCTAGCTGTAGCTTCCCAAGAAGCAGGGCATGGAAGGAAAGTGTTGGCATTCCTTGCATGTGGATCTGATGGATCATTTGGTTGAATATATACCAAGCAGTTGAAAATTTTCTCTAAAGATGCTAGAGACATGGTTTTACTTCTCCTGGATTCCAGAGTTGCTGCTAAGGAGTCTGGGGACATTCCAATGTTCTTTTTCTCTGTGTGTGCACTACTTGCCTTTGTCTGGAAGGTTTAGAGATATTCTCTTTATCCTTGGAATGTTTCCATTTCACAGCTGTGACTTGGTGTGGCCCTTTCTTGTTAATTGTGGGAGGCACTGGATGAGCCCTTTCAATAGAAGAATGCAAAAACAGAAAGAGAAACTCCCACATATCCTTCACCCAGATACATTTATTGTTACCAGAATGTCAATATTAAGTTTTTATTCATGAGGTTAGCCAAGTATGAAATTACTAGTCGACAGTCTTTCCTTCAGTCTTTTGCAGATATTGTTCTGACAACTATTGCTGAAAAGAAGTCAGCTGCAAATCTAATTTCTGGTTTTATAGATATTTTGAAGATCCTTATATTTGACTTTAGTTTCACAAGTTGGTTTCAAATTTATTTTTAATTTATGTAGGACTCTATTCTCCTGCTTCCAATTTGCTATTTTACCCCACTATAAATGCCCCTCCCCACACACAATTACTTGATTTTTATTTCAATGTCACATTTTTAAAAAATCCTAACAAGTTCCATTTGCTTCTTTTTCAAATTCACTCCAGGTTCTTAGTCTTCCCCTTATACATTTTACATAGACATATCTTATATAATATTTCACATTATATTGGAAATTATTAGATCCACTTCTGCTCTGCTTCTTATGCTTTCTGGTTTGTTTGTTAAGTCTTCCACATATTAAGATTATTTTCTTGTAATTATTTTAATTGACTAAAACTGGACCAATTAAGTTCGAATCCTGGATTCTCTCACTAGCTATATTACTTAGCCTCACTTTGCTATTATACATAAAATGCAGAGTATAATAAAATCTCAGCTCAAAGGTTGGTGCAATTAAATGAATAAATTAAAATTTAAATAGTAAAATCATTTTTGGTACATAGTTATGTTTATAAATACAATTAAATGTATATGCATACTTGTACATAGGTATATAGAAAGGGGCTTCAAAAAGTCTGGAAAAAGTCTGATCCTTTTATTTCAAGTTTCCATGGACTTTAAAAAGTTCATTTATATATATATATATATACACACACACACACAGATTTATATATACATACACAGATTTATATATATATGTAGATTTATATATATGTCTACTCATATGTATACATCCAAAATCCACTTCGAGTTGATTCTCATGGTAAATTAGAGCTTAACTTTTGAGATAGGTTTGCAGAAGCCTCTAGTTTTACAATGGGAGCCCTACATGCATGCTGAGTCTCCACACAGATTCAGACTCCATATAGCTCGCTCTATATTGACTGACTTTGCCTCAGGGAGGCTGTTTGAACAAGGATTACTACCACTCTCCTAGCTAGCTCAGTCTTTCCTTCTGGGATTTGCCTTTGTTGGAAAATGGGGTACTGTGGTCTCATGGTCATGAGCCATATCATAACCATGCTGGTCAGAGGGCCTTGAACCAATTTTGTACGCTTTCTTAAATGCAATAGGGCAGGTATCCCAATTATGGTCTCTTTGTCATTTCAATAGCTCCACCTGCCACTGTGATAAATTGATCTTCAACACTCATGATTTTGAAACCATTTCCTTTGTGTTTCATGTCCTATTTAAGTAGCTGTGCGTGTGAATCCTCAGACACCATATGGACTCATGCTGATGGTCTCCCTCATCTGGGTGATTCATTTTTATTGTTGCCTTGCCCTTGTCCTGTTTAAGACTTAATAAATGGGTCTCCATAAATTATATTTGAATTTGGGTGGGTTTTTTCCCCACCTAAAACAGAATGGTATAGTTGGCAGGATATGAACCTATGTGGGGAAAGGGGCCTCTATAAAATGTTATTTGCATCTGGGTTCTCTTATTCCCTAGAACAACTAATAGTGAACCTACAGGCAAAGTAGAGCTTCTCTCCATAGGGTTACAAGGCTGTAAATCCTGTGAAAGCAGACTGATACGATGCTTCTCCCTTGGAGCTGTTGATGAGGTCAGACCACTGCCCTTTTGGTTAGCTGAGTGCTTTAACCACTGTGCCACCATGCACAGTATATGATTATATCACTGTTGTCACTATTATTGCTTATCATTTTTCTCTCTCCATCCAGAGTCCAAGCCAGAGAAACTAGTCAGTTTCCCTATACAAAAATGATTCCATTTCTTAGGATTGATATTTAATAAGAGAAAGTGAAACAGATCAGTATTAAAGCATAGGAAAAAACCTACTGATGCCAATTAAATTATTCACTTGGACAGCAATGGCATCTTTTCAAGAACCAGTTTAAATATACATTTAAATGTCTAAGGCATATACTAAAATTAACACAAAAATTCTCACAGTAAATAGCTGGCTGAATAAATAGTCCTAACTTAGATGATCTATTAACTATTGCTTGTGATGGGGTGGAGGGGGCATGGGCAAAGAATGAAAACCATCCAAACAGTAAATTGTATTTGGTAGGAAGTCTTGGATATCAAAGAGTTGTTTTAGAAGGGAACGCTTGTTCAATACCTACTTACTGCCTGAAATGTCGGCCAAGTTGACTTTGTAAAAGCAAGGATGAGAAGAGGTAATTAAAAGGCTGGAAGAATGAGAAGTATGTGTAATTCATGCCTCTTGCTCGGCACGGAGTCCCTTATCAATCCCTCTGGGAACCGAAAGTCAGCTGAGCACAGACTGCAGGCTTTTATCTGGGTGTGGAACAAGGTAAGGTGGAGGCCTGGCTTTGTTACAGTGTTTCAGATTCATCCCCAGAGAGGATTAAGATCACTGTGATTTACATTTGGTTTCTACTTGCTTTGTGGCAATTGCCTTAGGACTTCAACTTGATGGTTTCCCCCCAAACAATGAGATGTTTTACTGGGAGAAACTTTTATAAGATTAACTTGTGACTACAGAACTATGCCAGGCTCTTTAAAGTGCTCTCTGGGTTGTTTTAAAGTTTCTCCATCACCACACCCATCACAAAGCTTTGTACCACAATACATTAAAGTGCCTATACTATAGGTCCTATATCCTAACAGCACACAGATATTACACAAAAAGGGCCAACTTCTGTTATTACGTTATCAAGCTGTTTTTCTCAAGTTTAAAATCAAAGTCTATCTACCATCTAGCATCTGACATAATATGTAAGCTAAGTTTAAAATTGACTCAAAATTTTTCTTCTGAAAGATTTGGAATATCTTAGGGGGGAAAAACTTTTCTAAAAATCACATGTAAAGATAATACCTGTAAGCTTGCATTAGAGCTTATAGTGGAAGTCGTGTAGTCTTCCAGGCCTTTTCCCGGCATTGTCAAAAGCTTTGCCCTCCGCAACGTGTCTGAAAACAGATTCCTCTCCTAGCCAGCTTAGGGAGGGGCAGTCTCATCCTTAAAGGAAGTTTCTCCAGGGCAGGTCCTTAATGGAAATTGGGTACCAGGGGATAGGGCGGTGGTGGTAAGATGATGGGAGTGTGTGTGATTCCCTGGCCAGGGTGGTTCGAGGGCCCTAGAAGCAATCCTGCAAGCTTTACTAATGCACTGTAGTATAGGTAACCACTGCCAACCATGGACCCGATTCCATTCCTGTAGTCCAGCCTGCAACTGTGATGAATCGATACCTTGTCAGTCATGACTTCGTGACACATTTCTTCTGTTTTCCATCTTCTCTAATTAGTTACTTGGTCATGAATCCTTGGGACACCAATGAGATGAGCTGGCTGACACAGTGGTTGCAACAGAACAACAGCTCAAACAGAACAATTGTGATGATGCCTCATCTGTTGTACACAGGGCTGCTGAGTTGGCATTGGCTCGACAGCACCTAAAACCCCACAGGTTTTACCGAGTGGGCAGCTTAGGCAGCTCTGGGGCTTTAGAAATAATAGAACACATAGAGAGAGAATTTCAACATCCACTGTTTCAAAGGAAAAAACATTTTTTTGAGGGTGGTGGTGGGGATACTTCTATTAAATGCTTATATCTATTCCATTAGTTCAACTCTTTATGCAACCACAGCCTGCTTTGGTTTCTGGCATGCTGCCCGAGTCTTGTCTCCTAGGTCTTGTTGCCATGGGGACAGCTGCATAATCGATTCTTATTAAAATGTACGCGTTTGAAATGCAGGCCTATGGGAAGGTGACATGCAGGATTTCATTATCTTTTCTCAAAACTCACAGTGAGGCCTAAAGACCTTCAAGCTTCACAGGCCATTCCACCAACACCCTGTACCAACTCCACCAAATAGTTTTACCTACTTAAATGAAAACAGACATAAAACAGCAAGCAACCTCAAAGTCTTCCATGATTTATAATACTCACAATGCCATCATAGATTACAGCTGGCTACTCATACAATGGCATATAGGAATAATCTTTAAATAGCCACTTGCAGGAAACGGTAGGCTCGTCTGCAATAATTTTTTTTTTAAGTAAAACAATTCATAAGCAATTACTTTTGCAAGACAACACACTTGTTCCTAAAATTTTTCTTTGGAATGGAGAAAAACATATGAAAGGCCAACTTACACTTTTTCCACCTGCTACTAGAATCTCATGTGCTGTTTGTTCTCGGGATAAAAATCCTCAACAACTTGGCCTGTCTCTTAATGGACAATTTATGACTGAATTAATCTTGTCAGGAAAGTTAACACAAAACTGTTGAGGTATTATTTTCAATTAAAAAAAAAAAAGCCAAACAGTATCCTGAGAAAATACAGTCCACATTTATTAAGACATTATTTTTAAGCTGGCATGTTGTTGGAATGCTTCAACATCACTACTCACTGCCATCAAGTTGATTCCCACTCGAGTAACCCTATATATAGGTCAAGGGAGAACAGCCCCTGTGGCTTTCTGCGACTTCAGCTCTTCAGGGTGAGTAGAAAGCCCCACCTTTCTCCCTCCTTTCTGTTCCCTAGGAACCTTGGTGGCGTACTTGTTTCAGGGTGCGCTGCGACAGTTACAGTTTAAGAAATTCACAGGGCTGTCTGCTGGTATTTCCACTGAGAATATGAACATGCAATAAACAGTACTTCAAAGAACCAAAGCAGTCTGAGAAACAGATCTAAAAAGGGACTGCATAAATAAAATGCTTGTTAAAAATCCCAGTTTCACCACTAGAGATTCTAACGCGATAGAGGTGAAAATCAAAAGGAATTGGTTTATTTTTTTTAAATCAAGTACCACCATGATTTTTCCCCTGACAAGTCATTTATCACCATGGTACAACTCCAAAGATACCAATGAATAAATTAGGAAATTTTAATTTCCTTTCCACCATTAGCCCTGGGCACCAATTCTCCTCCTTGGACACAACTTAGAGCATTAGCTTGTGTACAGTCTTTCACAGATATTCTACCAATATACAAGCATGTATACAGTGAACCCTCGTTTATCGCGGTTAATC
>NW_022111373.1:9510619-9513037 GCF_000313985.2 Echinops telfairi
GATATAACTAGTCTCCAATTAATAGAGATGTGATATGTTTCTATTTATTTACAACTACTAACAATGGTCCAGAGACTAACTTTTTATCTGTCACTTAACATAGAGTTTTTGAAGTGAATGTCATTCTAAGAAGATATGCCAACCTACATTTCCAATAATGAACATAAAACCAAACCAAACTCACTGCCGTCGAGTCAATTCAGACTCACAGAGACCCTGGAGGGCAGGGTAAGAACTACTCCTGCGGGTTTCTAGGACTGTTTGACTCTTTAGGGGTGTTGAAAGCCTCATCTTTCTCTCTCGGAGCGGGCTGGTGGTTTTGAACTGCCAAAAGGCTCTAACTCCGACCAAATGACCTTTTCGTGCAGAGGTGTGGTAAGAAGGTCGGGGAAGATACTGAAAAAATTAATCTGTGATCATTTGTGAACAGGATTCCTTAGAATGTAAACCTGCTGTGTATAAAATGGGTCCTCTGAGAAGCAGGAGGAGGGATATCATTACTAGTAGCAAAAAGCAGGAATGGAGCTGGTCCTCTGGACCCGTGCAGTGAACTTGTTGGCACCAGAGACAGCTATGACATCAGAGCAGTAGCAGCAGCAGAACCAGGAGTCATAACACGAAACAGCCCCAGAGCAAGTAAAGCTGAGTGTTTGGGGCAGGAGCCTGGCTTATGGAGGGGGTGCCTCTCTGGGCGCTTAGTTCAGGGAGTCGGGTTTCCTGATGCACTGAGCTTGAGCTGAATGCTTTGGAGTTGAGGCTTATAGTGGCGTGGTATGCCATTCTGGGCATTTATTAGCAGTCCTAGAAGAACTCTGTAAAACGTCCTGATAAACCACTGTAGCCTGAACATTTTCACTTGCATTACAACCTGTTAATTTCCCTAATAAGCCCTTTAATTATTAATTCTGCCTGTGAGTTGTGTGTAGCCATTGCAATAGATATTAGAACTTAGAGAAAAAGTAGAGAAGACTAGTGAAAATAGACCACCGTTGAACGTGGGACCATGCTCTAGAACCCTCTTTAATACACCATAAGCAGGATTGGAGGGTAGTGTCCCATGGGTTAGAAGGGTTTCACTGAGGGTGTGACCTGCATCTAATATATATGAATGCTACAGCAAGGCTCTTACCTTGATCTGGATTCTGAATCCAGTTCATCATCTGGTTCTTGGAACTTGAGCTAGCAGCCTGCCAGACGCTGGGATATGCCAGCTTTTGCAATCCTAAGAGCCTGCCATCTGACCTACCAACTGTGGGTTTCACAACCCCTACAACCAAGTGGGTCAGAAAAAGCTTCCAGCCCGATGCCTGACCCATGGACTTGGGACTGGCTAACCTCCACATCTGCATAAGCCATTTCATTGAGCTAAATTCTCTGTGTGAAGCGTACATGAGGGGACTTGAAAGAGTTCATGGACAAATGCAATTACCGTAATAGATAATGGCATACTGCAAACTAAAAGATACTGAAATACAAAATAATGCTTCTCTAGTTTTCCTTCTCTAGGTAACCCAAGCTAAAACAAACATTCACTAAGTACACAGGCAGATTTTGTTTGCTACACTGAAAACTTCCGAAAATTAGATAGACACAACTATCATTTAGAATACCTATGAATCTAAGTAGTCAGGAAAAGGTTGATCAATATTTAGAGAGTACTTACTTCTCCCTGCCTATTTTGGCCATGTAACTTTTACTGAGTTTTATGGCTCATGAATTTTTAATGAGAACTACAAAAAGAGGGAGACATATCAAAGGAATATGATATAGGGTGAGAAATGTCTACATCCACCCTAAGATCAAGGCATGCCATTTAATTAGCATCACTCCCTATGATACAACATTTTATTGAACATATATATAAAAGGTAATTATCACTTGATGGTAATGTAAACTGAAAACAGTTACCTTATATGTGGTTATTTCTTTTCAAAGAAGAAATGGCTTCTTTTATATACATTTATAAAAGCATGTTTTTTGTCCATGGAGCAGCGAACAAGCAGATTATTTCCTCACACTGTTCTGAAAACATCTTTTAATCAAAACCACAGAAGGACAGCTTTTATGATTTCTTCACTGGAACCTTGCCCTTCATACGGAGGACACACAGCAACAGCTACCATAAGTCCCAGCTGTTGTGGTAGGAATTATTATATTACTGTTAAGGCCTGCATTAAGTCCATCAACCCTATTTACTTAAGTATACCATAGACTCTCGGAGGCAATTATTTCAGAGCTGAACCAGCAATAAAAAATCTGGGAATTTTCTGTTTCCATTCCTTAAACTATCAAACTATTACTGAGCTTTTGAAAGATTTTTTAGCTGTAAGGAAGGAATAGTTTAAGGGAACAAGTAACCTGAAATCCATGGCGAGGAGGATGTAGGAGGCCTAGTAGGGCTTGATCAAGGGCAATGTA
>NW_022111373.1:9516067-9524756 GCF_000313985.2 Echinops telfairi
GCCTTAAATATGTGTCCCAGCTGTGTTCATGGGGTTTTTCAAATGAGGAACAAAATAAAACAATTTTTAAAGTATTTCTTAACAATAATGATAATGCCAGGGGAACAGATGTCTAGTTCAAGTGGCATAGTTTAGCACAATATAGTAAGTATTTTTAATAACCTGGAAATATCACATCAGCAAAGGAATGTCATATTTAAAATGTTGAGTTCAGTTCAGAATTTTTAAGAGTACTGTAACCGAGTACTGGGATAACTCCTCCCGTTGAGTTAGTCTCGGAGGCACACAGGGGCACCTCTGCACTGTCCCAGAGTGGCCACGAGTCATATTCGACTCCAGGGCAGTGAGTCTGGTGTTCGTCTTTTGGTCATAGAGTAAGTTTGGTATTGACAAAAAGTTTAACTTGGTGTTCAGTTAACATCTGAATTTTGCTATGTCTATTTTGAGGAGCCCTGGTGGTATAGTGATTATGTGTAGGGCTGTGATCCGCATGGTTGTCAGTTCAAAACGATCAGCCACTCTGAGGGAGAAAGACTGGGCTTTCTACTCCCATGAACAGTTACAGTCTTAGAAACAAACACACAGGGTCTCTATGGGTCAGTATTGACGATGGGATCGGGAGGGGAAGGGGAAAGACCTATTTTAATGATCTGTTTAAGGTACCATTTTATGAAGTAGGTACCTTCATTTAGTACTTTCATTTAACATTTAAAACAAAAGAGTATAAATTTTTCTACTATGTAACCATGATTCAAATTCTGGAGGGCTAAGGGAGAAGCACACAACTAAAACAAGCCTGTCCTTTTACTATGTAATTACTAACGTACTATGTGTCTCTTTCAAATAACCAAGAGGATTTCTGAGACACCGCCTCATATTTCTTTCCTGGTGCAGCTGGTGGGTTTGAATTTGACTTTGTAGTTAGCAGTCACTATACTCCAAAAGCTCCTTAAGGCTACTTATCATCTTTAAAAATCCAGAAGGAAACATAAGAACGCGTAGTAAAATCGATGAAAAATATGAAATTTGAATGACTACCCAAAAAAAGGAGAAAGAAACTCACTGCCATGGTTGATACCAACTCATCGTGACCCTATAGGGCAGGGTAGAACGACCCCTGTTGGTTTCTGAGACTGTACCTCCTGATGGAAGTAGAAAGCTTCATCTTTTTTCCTTGATGCAACCTGTGGTTTTGAACTGCTGACCTTGAGGTTAGCCATGCAATTCATAACCACTGTGCCAGCAGGACTCTGAAAAATAAGAGGGAAAAAAAAAGAGACTGGCACATCTTTAAATAATATTTTTAAAAGACAGTTAAAAGCCTTAGTAATGTGTCCATGGCTTTATGTCTAGAAACCAATTTTCATGGACTTGCATTAAGATAGAACCTGGGCATGGTCATCTGTGCTGCCATGACCCTGCTCATACCTTTAAAGGAAGGGCTGAGAAGTCGGTTCTTTACAGTAGGAATTTGTCTACTACCAGGGCCCTTGCCCTGAATACTGTATTTTGCACCCATAGAAATAACATGGACTCATATAAACAGTGTGCAGCACACATGGGAAATGAATACAAAATGGGTTGTACTGGTTGCAAAACTGTTTAACACATATATTATTTATAGGAAAATGCAGTATTCAAATAAAATCAAGGAATGGACAGCAGCTATCTACGATCCCACACATCTGTATCATAAGCCTAACTTGCTTAATTTTAATTCAAGTTTTAATAAATCCTTGGAGTTTTCACATATAGGTCTAGAATGGGTAATGATAAAGTTCTATCATTTGACTACTTTCATATATATGAAGAGAAAACCCAGAGCCAACTGGAATGCATAAGGAATTTACCAGTTCAAGTACATGAACAGTCTAGAGGTATACTAGCCTGAGTTCAACAGGGGTGACCAAGGAATTTTTTCCCTCTGCTCTGTTCCACAGTGTTGACTTCTTATTCCTGATCAGAAACTAGCATTCAGCAGTTCACAGTGGCTGTATTTTCAGGTTGAAAAACAGCAAAAAAGATTGAGTGCCTTTATCTAACATTCTTAGTGAATGCCTTAAGATTCATTCTGAGTGGTTTGGATTACTTAGGGCACATGCCTGCCATGACTGCCTTAGGCTAAGTCATGTCTTACATGTCTTACAAATGCTTCATAACATGTATAAAATAAAACACTTTAAAGGTGATCTTAGTGATTTTTAGAGTTCTTACATTTTTAAATAATGGTATTGTACTACATTTCAAGGGCGAGCCAAGCACATGCCTATGTTCTAAGAAATGATTCTAATCACAAGACCCAAATTGAGCAAATTAATCTGTAATGTAAATCATGGTTTGAAGCCCTCAGAATGCATTGCCAGGTTATAACACATGGCTAACATAATGGAAAAGACAATACCATAGCTTTCCAAGAAAAAAACAAATGAGAGCATCTTTTTATCCCCATGCCTTTTCAAGTTATGGAGGTGCCAACTGTTCATCAAGTGTTGGGCTGTTCACTGCTAGGTCGCTGGTTCAAACCCACCAGCCACTCCATGGGAGAAAGATAACTGTGCATTGTGCTTCTGCAAAATGCAGTTCTCTGCATCCTGAGGCAGTTCTACTCTGTCCTCAGGAGGAATTGACTAGATGGTAGTGCGTTTGGCTAGCTTTTTTCGAGTTATAATAGCAAGATTTTAAAGAAACAAGAGTACACAGATTTCTTGTATTAGGGCCATAAAAAATCTTTTAAAAATATTTTGTTTCATAGGTCATTAAACTATATACAACAATACAATCCATTCTGTGAGTGAAGATGCTCATTAAACCTAACCTACACACACACACACACACACACACAACTGGTCCTAAAACAGCTCCAGCGACACGGTGGCACTTCTGGGTATCTTTGGGAATGTGCAAGTACAAATTATTCCTGAATTATGTTTCTTGCATTGCATGGCTCGAATTCCTATAATCAACATAGAAAATGGACAGTGAATTATTCTCCATGTTATAATTAAGCCAAATCTCATTAGCCAGGATGGAAGTCAATATTTTGTCAGAGAAGTAGATTTGGATGGTAAAGCTGAACAGAAACGACAGGTAAAACATCAAGCAAGATTTTTTTCAGCAGAACTACTCACATGACCATGTTACACAGTGGTCACCGTCACCTTACAGCCAAACTTGACTTGCCTTATCCACCTAGAGAGAAGCTGTGTAGTTAGAGGAAAGGGTGTGATTTAAAGAAAACCTCTATAATTATTCAATTATGTGGATTGGTTTTTCAACTACTCTAGCATTCAGATAATTTAATTTAGTAAATAAGTACAAATCACTGTATTAAGAACATAGCATTAGTGTTAGATAAGCTAGGGAAATAAACATAGCCCCTGACTTCACAAAAGTTTTAATGTAATATGCAAAAGCAACCTAAACACAACAAAACATTACTGGACAGCACAGGACTTGTGAGAAACCAAGTGAATCCTGCTAACTTCTGAGTGCAAGTAACAGAAAATCCTAAAGCAACATTGCTTAAATAATAGGGGAGTTTACTATCTCCTATCTATTAAGTAAAGGAGCTCTGGTAGTACAGTGGGCTATGTGTTGGGCTGCTTACTGCAAGGTCAGCAATTTGAAATCCAGAGCCACTCTGAGGGAGAAAGATGAGGCGGTTTACTCCTGTAAAACGTTAACTGTCTCGGAAACCGAGTGGGGCAGTTCTATTCTGTCCAATTGGGTCACTGGGAGTTGGCATTGACTTCAATGGCAGTGAGTCTTTAAGAGATATATGTGCAGGTGGCTCTGGGCAATGGGTTCCAGGTCTGCATCTCTGCGATATCGTGGCTCTGCCCTCCTCGTGGGCACCACCTTCAGAATAGTACAAGATGGCTGCAGCAGTTCCAGATGTTACATCTAAACACAAGATACTCTGGGAAGAAGAGGGGCTATTTTTCTTGCTTTTCCTCAAAAACAAGAAAACCTTTCCCTGAAAGAAGCCTTTTGGAGACTGCCCTTCATCTCCTCCGTTTATCTCCCATTGGCCCAAACTGGGTCACATGCCTATGCCTAAAATAACCACAGCCAAAGGAACGGAAACCTGCTAAGATCATGATTAGAATGGTGCTGGGAAGAACCTTGACCATCACCTTGGTGTTGGCTGAGTATTTCCAGGAAGAGGTCCTTACATGGATTTGGCCTTGCCTTTGACTGATTTGGACCAGAGAAAGGTTAAAAGAAAAAACAAAACAAAAACACAGGCAAGTTAGGTACACCTAACTGGTAGAAGAAAGTCAGACTCCACAATGTACTTTAAACTTGCTTTTAGAGATATTCTCTTAAATGGCACTGCTGTCATTTTCCACAATACTAAAGTTTCTCTTCACAGTAAACACTAAGAATGCAGGAGGCAATCCATTTTCATGGAAGCCGTTAGCTTTATCTATTTACCAGTGGAGGGCAGCCAGACTCACCACTCCTCGCCAGTGAAACCACCTCTTTTCTGAGCTAACTCTGGGCTGAGAACATTCCACATTATGCAGACAAGTGGCTCTCAGACTCACTCTCAGTGGAAGCTGTTCCGTGAAAGTTTCTCCTTGCTTGAGTTCCAGGTCTCACTCAGGAATCCATACACTCACAACTGGTCCTGTCTGAAAATTAAAGCATCCAATTAGGTGGGGGTTAAAAAATACATATATACAGAAAACAATTTCTCCTCCGATCTACACCTAAGCTGGCCCACATGAAGGCAAACACCAGGCTTACGAAGCACCATGTTCAAACCAAGCAACCTCTGCAGTGTGCTTACATCGCCAACTTTTCGTCATCCAATTCATAGCACACCTCGTGCAACTTTAGACAAGGGAGTTTCAATAAGTTCGTGGAAAAATGCCGTGATATTTAAATTACCTTTTCCCATGCACTTTCAGGAGCCCTCATATGCAAAAGGTTGCCAACCAGGAAGGATCCAGCACGGCTGTTTGGTGGGCCCACACAAGGCTGAGCTATGTTAAAGGGTAGCAATTTTTAAAATGTAGATTTCTAACCTCTCTTGAAAAATCAGGAAATCTGGAAACCCTGAGCCACTTTTCCATAAGATAAACAATCTAAGCTGATTAGCATCTGACCCCTTAGAAAGGACGTGAACTCTGTAGTCTCCACAGGTGTTACCACTCTCTCTCTCTTCTATTGCAACCTGCCTCACACTTGCGTGCCCCGTCCCGCAGACGTCTGAACCTGTCCCTGCTAACTGTTTACAAAGAAATGCAGCTTCCCTAGAACCACACCCATAATGGAGAGAACATTAATGTCTGTTCTTTACAGCCCTCATTTGTGGTATATTTTGTTCTGATAGCATTAAATAACTAAGAGTATCCCAGATATCCTTCTACTGGTGAATGGATAAATAAAATGTGGGATATATCTACATGATATGGATCAAGTTTGAGTCCCAAAATGTGAGCTGGAATCCTGACATTTCTACCTGTGAATGTCATGTGATACAATGACCTTGATCTAATCTAATCACCTGCTATAATGTCATGTCATCAATCAGTTGAGGTGATACTAGTGTAGGATAGATCCTAAGTCGAATTACTTGTGAGTTCTAGAAATGCCAAAAATTTATTAGATTTACAAGAAAAGCAGGACCTTGTCAATGCATTAAGTTGGGAAATCATTGCCACAAACTTTCTCTTACAAAAATAACTCTTAAAAGTACAACATCTCAATTCTAAGGATCAAAAATATATTCTTAGTGGCCACAACGATAGCATCCACCAAAAATTTGTTGCACTCTAATTGGATTTGGCCTTAGCTAAGAAAAATTTGGTGGGTTTGATTATTTATTCACTTGTGGTCTACTAAACTTCAATAATTCATTATACTCAATAGGAATTAGACAAAAAATATTGTCATTTCACCGTCAACCCAAAAGATATTTTAATATAATCCTTTATTTGATTAGAGTCCATCTGGGTATCATTACCAAATGTACCTCAAATTCTGCTTGGAGTTCATGGAAGAGGAGAAAGTCAGGAAACCATACTCAATCTGATTAATGTTAAATTTTGGCATGCTGTGGTACTGTTTGTACTACATTAAATGCCACCTCTATCCCCATCTGCCAATGTTATTTATATTACAAAGACAGCTAATGTCATTATTTCCACAGCTGAATGTAGTCCTTATATTTCATTTAGACAGTATCGAAAAAAGCATGCTCCACTAACTCTACTAAGAGATATCTTCCCTCCAAGTTGATCAGTCTCATCCACCATAATGCTATGGAAAGAAAAATATAATTCTAAATAAATGAATTAATGATGCTAGCTTCAAATTTCTTTAAGGATGTCACATAGAACAACTGTGAGAGTTCAGCAGCATCCCAAAGTAATAGAACTGGAATCAATGAGTGGAGCTTATATCCAACATAGAGAATATCTCCTCTGAGTCACGCCTGCCTAAAGGTAGACCCTCCTGCCTTGGGATGCAGTGAACACCTCCCCTCAGTGGACAGGATGTGATGACAGTGACAAAAAGCCCTAGAGTTGAAAGGAAAAGAAAAAAGTCCCGTAGTTGATTCAGAACAAATCAGCAACTTGGAAGAATAGATTAGACGTGCTCTGTGGGGCTTTCCAGGAGAACAGACAGCTTCATCTTTCTCCCAAGGAGCAGTTGATATGTTTGAACTACCGGCTGTGTGCTTAGCAGCCTAACACTTAGCCCATTATACCACCACCAGCTTTCCCAAAGGATAGTGGCTTAAATTTCCAGGCCTTGACTCTACCAGCAGAGACCTGGTGACACAGCAGTTGAATGCTCAGCTGCTAACTAAAAGGCCAGTAGCAGTTTCAACAGAGAAAGATGTGGCGGCAAACTGCTCCATGAAGATTGACATCCTTGGAGCCCCTGTGTAACAGGTCAACTCTGTCCTACAGGGACACTAGGAGTTCGCTTGATGCCACTAGGCGTGGTTTTTTGGTTTGACCCTTCTAGATTACTCTAAGTTTCAAGGAAAAATATCAGCATAAATGCATGTCTGATTTCTTGGCTCATTTAAGGTCAAATGCCAATTCTGGGTTTTTTTTCCCTCAAAGAAATAGAGGAAATAAAAATCTATTAAGGCATTCAACTTAATTTCTTTATTTTACCATCAGAAAGGTCAGGAAATAGGCCTAGAGTCAAATAACTAATCAATATAATGTCTATTAGCACTGCTACAAATTAGTCAGGTATTTCCCTAGGAAAACACACATGCAAGCATTTCTTAAACAGTTTAAGTAAAAAATTAGCTGGGCAAATAAGGTAATCAGTAGTGACAAATCAAAACATGTTGGTTTGGCTTCTTGCTGTTGTTTGATGGTACAGTTAACTTTCCTAGTCCCTAAAAGTGTGTTTCCAGGCATCTACAGCCCTTCCCACCAACTTCCGAAACCTCAACAGCTGCCTTAACTTCTTGTCTCATTCACAGGTACCCTCATACACACCTGCCCTATATTCTGTAACCCTACCCCACACACATAGAAAAAGAGGTAATAAAAACGAGTCATCGGTGAGAATTAAGACAATACAACCACTCTGGAAAATTTTGGCAATTTTCTTATAAACTTAAGCTTACACTTACCATGTACCCCAGCATTCCCATTCCTAAGAAAAAGGAAAACATGTTCACACAGAGGTGAGCTAACAGAGGCAGTTCAATACAGACAATAGGCTCTGAAGGCAAACGGTCAGGATATAAATTCTAGCTGTCAATTACTAGATGTGTTGAATTTAGTCCAGTTATTCAACCACTCCATGCTTCATTTCCCTAAAGTATAAAATGGAACTAATCCCTGCGGTTACTGTAAGGTTCCAATTGGGCTAATATGTGTCAGATGCCTAGAACATGGCCTACCCAGAAGTAAGCCTTCAGAAGTTTGGGGATTAGAAGATTGAGGCTTCAAAGTATAACATGATGCTAATAGCATTCTTAGGAAATCAAGGAACAAGTTTCAAATTTCTTCGGAAAGTCCATGGAAAATGTGTATTATGAAAACTCTACCTGGATTTCATTTTTAAAATGAAATATCAAAATAAACTCACACTACTTTGTTATAACATGTTTGAATAGGATCTAGTTTGGGGCACTAAGAAGGTAAGACATCCATTTGAAAAAAGTCCCTACTAGAGTCACGTGAATTCAGCTAAAATTGAATCAAAAGCAAATATCAAATTTATGATGCAGCTTGGGTGAAAGAAGGGTGAAATCGTTAATGCTTGAGCAGAGTTTATGGGTGCAGTGCCCCCAAACACCAGCAGTTTACTAATAATTAACTCATTTGAAGACGGGAAAAGATGGTTGTTGAAGATGAAGCCGACAGCCTTAATTGAGAAGGACCAATGACTAACAGAAGAAACAGCAGGCAACACCAAAGATTGCTCAACTGATTCAGTTTACACAATTCTGACTGGAAAATTAAAGTGAGCAAATTTTCTGCTTGATGAATGCCAAAACTGTTGTATCCAGATCAGCGGCAGACAAGAGCTAAGTTTTTAATAGACCTTTTAAAGAAGTGGAATTAAAGATCCTGAAGCCATTCTTCAAAGAATTGTAACAGGAGAGATGACTGTAGCAGTACAATCCTGAAGGCAAGACATAATGACTTCCAAGAAGTAGTAGTCCAGACAAAGTAAAAGCAGGTGTGTGAGAGTGGACTAG
>NW_022111373.1:9529001-9530324 GCF_000313985.2 Echinops telfairi
AGGAAGGTTGCGAACCACTGCACAAGAACCTAAAAGTAAAATGGTCATTGACAAACAGGTAAGAGGGGAATATAATTCATGGAGAAGTAAATAAAAAATAAGTTCTTGCTCATTTTTTGATTACCTAAATCTGACAAATCTGTATATTGTAGCATCAGAATATATACTATACAATATACTACATATTCGACTTTCAACTGATCATTTATGTCTTTTGTTATTCAACATGAGGATTTTCATGTTGAACAATGAGAACAAGGAGGAAGAAAGTGTTCTAGAATGGATTGTGGTGATGATTGTACAGCTTCTCTTGATGTGACTGAACTACTGAATTGTATGATATGTGGGTGAAGCAGCAATAAAATGGTTTAAAAAAAAGATTTTTACTTTAAAATGGGTTATTAATGCAGATTTATTCCCAAAGAACACAAGATTGTTTCTCTAACTTCAATACCACCCACTTCTGCATATGTACTGCTATCAAGAGCCAACTAACCCCTAATCCACTAATGACATGTTTATTAAGATTCCAGGCACACATATCAACACTTAGATGGGTTTTGTGTACCTAAGAGAAGAGGAATGATGTACTCAAAAGGGACCCATCCCTGGAGAGGACATGAGCTTGGTAGAATAGAAAGTCCGTCAAAAATAGGAAGACATTAATGTCGGATTGACAGTGTGGCTGCTACAATGAACTCAAACATTAACAAACAAGTGTGAAGACGGAGGAGGACTGGCAGGGTTTGGAGTAGCTGTGAGTTGAAACAGACTCAACACCACCTAACAATAAGTGTATAAAACTGAGAAGTTTAGTGTAAAGGGGAAAAAAGACAAGCGTAAACACAATGAGAGTCAAAACTAACAGAAAACCTTTCAAATTGGAGTTTTCAACACTAGTTGCGTAGTAAAATGAATTGGTAAACTACTAAAAAATATTAATGTCGAGACCCTACATCACACAAATTAACCAATTTCTGTTGGTACCCAGAAATCCCAATTTCATTAAATATGCCTCCAGATTACGCCAATGTATTACTGAGGTTGAGAATGAAACATGTTTTTCAAAAAGCTATGTGTACAGACACATGAATTTCATTCACCATAGTACACACTTTCATTACATGGCAATCAGACATGAAGTCAAGTAACACAAAGAACCCGCACCTAGAAGCCACAGCTTAAAACTGAAATGACCCTAGATGGGTTTCTGAGCCTGTTAATGGTTTAGGAGCAGATAGCCTCAACTTTCTGTCGGTGGGTGGGAACCACTGATCTTGCAGCTAGCCAGGCGCCCAGGGATCCTTTACTTGGCTACTAGCT
>NW_022111373.1:9531531-9534022 GCF_000313985.2 Echinops telfairi
CCTAATTAATTAATAGGGGGTTTCTACTAAGTGTTAGATATGCTGAATTAGGTTAAGTAACACCAAAATCTAGTTTTTCCCATGCTTTCCTGTGCCTCTGGGGCAGAAAGTGAAAAAATAGACACCTCAATACATTTTCTAGCTCTTACCTGAAGTTACACAGGAAAAAAGAGCTCGGACTGGGGCAATGGTTAGGTGCTCGGCAGATAACCCAAAGGTTGGCAATTCAGCCCACCAGCTTTCTGTGGGAGAAAAGACCTCAAGATTTGCTCCCACAGAGGAAAACTCAAATGCATTGCCATCATGTCAATGCTGATTCATAGGGACTCTACACCCTATAGGGCAGGTTAGAATTGTCCCTCTGTGAGTTTCCCAGATATTAACTCTTTATAGGAGTAGAAAGCCCCATCTTTCTCCAACAGAGAAGTTGGTGGTTTTAAACTGCTGACTCTGAGGTTAGCAGCCCAACACATAGCCACCATGCCACCAGGGTGCCTGCCCCCCATAGAGGAGCAAAGATTCAACTCATTGCCTTGGAGTCCATTACAGGCCAGAGTAACCCACAGGGCAGAGTGGAACTGCCCCCCAAAGTTTCCAAAGCTATCCTAATCTTAGTGGAAGCAGACTCAAGTGAGTGGTTGTTGGCTAGCATGATGAGCTTTTGCATCAGTAGCAGAGCACGGCACCACTGCACTACACACGGGACAGCTCTACTGTCACATGAGATCTGTTAAAAATAGGTTCACTGTGAGTAGAAAGTCAACTCCATGGCATCTGATAACATCACCAAAATTGGGAATCCGAAGTGCCTACCAGTAAGTAGGACTCCTATCTTTAAGCTGATGTTAAGCAACTGGTAAAGAAGTAAATGTTTACCCAAGTCATAGGGTGTTCTGGGGGTATAGCAGGCTACACCTGCTAAGTCAGTGGTTAGAAATCCGCCATGCTGAGAGAAAAAGATAAGGTATCTGCTCCTGTGCAGATTTAAAGCCTCAGAAACACAAGGGGGGAGGGGCAGGGGCAGTTCTATCCTAAAGGGTTGCTATGAGTCTGAATCGACTCAATCAACGGCAGAGAGAAAGCAGTCAAGGCAGCCAGATTCTGTATCCTATGGTGGGCTACCAGTTGCCCATCCTGCACCACAGACTCGCTGCTGTAACCAGTATTCCTGTGACTGCTCCCTGACATATCTCGGTGCCAGTTTCTTTCAGTGTGTTATTGAAGACATTAGTGTAGCAGTAGCCCCAAGACTTCTATTCCTACCCAGATGATGATTTCTTTCTTTCTTTTTTTATAAATCACTTTATTGGGGGCTCTTACAGCTCTTATCACAGTCCATACCTACATCCATTATGTCCATCACATTTGTACATATGTTACCATCATTTTCAAAACATTTTCTTTCTACTTGAATCCTTGGTATCAGCCCATTTCCCCCCTCCTCCACCCTCCCTCCCTACAATTATTTTTTAAGTACAAAGTTCCCCGTATAAAATGTCCTTCTACTTGGAAATCTTGCAGTAGCATTTATTTCTTGAAATTAGGCCTAACATACACATTGTTCACTAAGTTTAAAGTACATATTACTGATATTTATCTCTCTTTTAAAAAGTTAAACTACTCAAGAATAGAGTTGTTCTGTTACAATTCTGAGATTAATTGTGAGGTTATATGAAGAATTAAGAGTTCCCTTAATCTGTAGTCTGTAATCATTCTATTAAAAACCCCGTTATCATCTAATCCCGTATTTCCCAAAGATAATACCTTGAAGGGGGCACAATGGGGGTGAGGTGGTGACTGCAAAAACCAATACCTACACTTTATCCTGGATTATGGGCTACCGCACAGAAGTTTTTAACAGCCGGCCGGGGTACGGGGTGGGCAAAGAAAGTGTTTTCTGAAAGGGGGGCAGTAGGCCTTTTGGTTATCAGTCAAGTATGTAACCATTGTGGCACCAGAGCTCTTTCTCCTTGTACTATCAATGACTACAGACTTCAGTAAGGATTACACCTCAACATGAAGGAAACCTCGTGAGTGGATCAATAAGCAATATCATGATAAATGGAGAAAATACTGACGTTGTGAAGAATTCCATTTTACTTGGACCCACAATCTACACTCATAGGAGCAGCAAACAACACACTGCCTTGGGCAAATCTGCTTCACAAGAGCTCTTTAGGGTGTCAACAACCAAAGTTGTCCCGGTGAGGAATAAACACATCTGTCTTGGAAGAAGTACATTCAGAATGCTCCTTAGAAGCAAACAAGGCAAGATTTCATCTCACATACTTTGGGCATATTATCAGAAGGACTATCCTTGGAGAAGGACACCATCAGTGAAAAGGACGAATATCCTTAATAAACAGAATCAAACAGTGGCTGCACCAAGGAGCTCACACATGGCAACAGTTATGAGGATGGTGCAGGCCTGGGAAGTGTTTCCTTCTGCGGCCCATGGGTCACGATGAATCAGAACTGACCAGACAAATAA
>NW_022111373.1:9535894-9537056 GCF_000313985.2 Echinops telfairi
ACAAACATACAGTCGAATTGATTCTGACTCATAGTGAGCCTACAAGGCAGGGTGGAAGTTCCCGGTGAGATTCAGAGGCTGTCTCTCTTCTTTCGTTTTCTTTTCTGAGACTGTAACTCTATGAGAGTAGAAAGCCTCATCTTTCTCCCAAGAAGTGATAGGTGGTTTCAAACTGCTGACCTTGTGGTTAGCAGCTCAACAGGTAACCACCATGCCACCAGGGCTCCTTAAATTATAAAAAGTACTGCATAATTTTAAATACTTTCTTGAATTTGTCAAAGTTAACTCTACCGTCCGACAAGCGAAGACCCTCCCTCGTAAGGAAGGGCCCAAACATGTAGTGGTGAAATGAAAACACTTCACAAATTCACTTCTCAGAAGGAAAGGCCACGTCAACAACAGTGCTTTCTATACGTCCTCAGCACAGGAAAAGTACTTTCAGGAAATACTCCTATATTCACGATCGAGGAAGTAGCATTGTGGGATGGAGAAATGACTACTTAAGGGAAGAGAAATGGCAAGAGCTCGTGAGCAAGCAGTAATAGAACACAGAAAAGAACAAGGCCCATTAACAGTTCCAACTTGCATCTTCTAATATTATTTTTAAATTACGGCATCACTAAGGCTTGAGACAGACCTCCACTTCTGTGTTCCCTCCCCTCCCCAAGGGACTTATCTACCGGCCCATATTTTACTAGGGAGCTATTATTAAAATAATTCTGCTGTATGTGGAATCATGTTGTTTTCTTTAGCAGTATAATCAGCCTACTGGGCAACTAGGTTAAGAGTACTCTTATGAAAAAAGTTACTGCTAAAGTAATTTTTGTCCCCAGGTGACTTACCACATTCTATTTTCTTCAAACACCTTTTTAAAAAAACAAAGCCCTGGTGTAGTAGCGGGTTATACCTATATCAGTAGTTCCACACCACCAGCCGCTCTGTGGAAGAAAGACGAGACTTTCTATTCCCAAAGAGTTAGTCACAGACGATGCAAACAAGGTGGGTTGGTGTGGAAACCCAAAGCCCATCTGTAGACAACTGGATATCCCCTCACAGAAGGCTCATAAGGAAGGGACGACCCAGCCAAGGTGCAGTATAGCACTGACAAAACACACAGCATTCCTCTAGTTCTTTAATGCCTCCTCCCACCCCACCCCACCCC
>NW_022111373.1:9537390-9541697 GCF_000313985.2 Echinops telfairi
GATACCAAGGGCTCAAGCAGAAATAATATGTTTTGAAAAAGGATGATGGCAATATATGTACAACTGTGCTTGATACAATTGATGTATGGATTGTTATATAAGAGCTATAAGAGCCCCCAATAAAATGATTTACTTAAAAAGAGTCTTAGAAACCCACAGGGCAGTTCAACTCTTTCCTATAGTGTGGTCATGGATTGTAATAAACTCAGTAGAACTGAGTTTTTTGTTTGGGGCCTCCTAGTTTTTATACTTTATCATACAAAATTTTCATTTTCCAATAAGATCCTTTTCAAATTAAAGCAACAAAAATATATCATTTTGTGATAATATTTGCTAAAATGAGACATTACGGTAGAATTATTGATGCTTTTCAGTTTCTGTGTCCTATTTTTTTCTACAGAGGATCCAATTTTATTTTTAGTACTTATGCTAAAGAGTGAATAATCTGTGTTAAAAGGTAAGAAACCTAGGTGCTATGTTTAACCCAATTAAATTCACCATCCTAAATTCACACAAATATATATATATATATGAGGGAGGGGAGGAAGCCAGTGAAATTGCCTAAGTTTTAAAAAATAAATTGGTGCTTAAAAGCAAGAAGTAACTGGTGGGGACGAGGGAAGAAAGAAGGGGAAAAGGCTTGACATGCCCAGATGGTCACAAGAAAGCCAACAGGGAAAACTACTGAATGTTAAGGCAGAATAATTTCATTTGATTTAAAGGTGCTGGTTCAAAGGAGAAACCACAGAGTAACCAAAGGAGAAACACACAAGAAGTAAATTATCAGAGAAAGGAGGCAAGCACTTGAAAAACGTTGCCATCAAGTCAATTCCAATTCATCAAATGAAAATGTCAAATGATATGAAAAATAACTCAAAATGAGTCAGCTTGCTCCCTTCACCAGAAAAAATACACCATTCAGCGGTCTTGCTTCTCAGCAACGAAAACAAGAACACTCTCTGGGGAATCTCAAGATTCTGCTCTGGAACAAGGTATGTAGTTAAGCCTGTAACATACAAACATAAGCAGCCAATTAATACATGTTGCATGATGTGAAAGGATCTCAATTTTGGAAAAGAAACTGGTAAAAACATTGAGATAATTTCATTATCCCCCTGAAGAAATAATCTTTCACGCCAACATAAATAGATCTACTAAGTTAAACCACCAGAAAGTTCCAATACTCAAATATCTTTGATCTATAAAAACAGCAGCTTCAGTTGCTTCCACTCAGTGGTCTACTGATAAATATATAACAACTAGTTCTACGGTGGGGGTGGGGGTGGGGGTGGGGGTGGGGGTGTCTGCGGCCCTTGATATGTAGCACTGGCCAATTTCCACGGTGTAAACACTCCTACCACAGCCAACACCAAACTATCAACATGTATCTCAACAAAGAGCCTAGAAAGAGACGTGCAGCTCCAGCACACCACTGATTCCACCCAATACTCTGCTCCACTAAGGACTGTCCAGAGACATTCTCAAATGTTCTCATCAAAATAGGCTTTGTGTTTCGATAATCCACTTCCCTACTCCCACGGACTAGGAGAAATGCCTTGTCACTTAAAAATACAAAAATAAAAAGCACCCCAAAATATTCACTACCACAAGTCGCTTGTGACTCAGAACAGTCCTATAGGGCAGAATTTAACTTTTGGGTTTCCAAAGCTATAAATCCCTACAGGAACAGAAAGCCTCACCGTTCTCCCTTGTGCAGCTGGTTGCTTCTAGTTGCGGACCTTGTGGTTAGCAGCCCAAACCCCAGAAGCTGCCTGAGTTCCTACTTAAAAATACAGGACACGGAAATACATCGGAAGAGAGAGTAGATGAAGTTGGCACCTTCGGTTGTTCACCCTTGTTTTGGTCTGGGCCCTGCAGACAAGCACGGAACACGACAAAGGCAGGCCTTGCTCTTATAAAGCTTACCCATGGCTTTGAGAGCACCATCATGCATAAACACGAAATACCATGAAAGCATATCATTTCAAGGAGTGATAAGTACCACGAATTACAGAAAATTGTGTCGAGGCTACTTTAAACTGAGTGAGGAGGAAATGAGGAAGTGAGACGCTGAGATCAGAGAACTGAAGAGGTCAGACTTGCAAAGATCTGGGGAAGACCATCTCAGAGCAAGCAACTCAGGGAGGTTCTAAAGCAAGAACAAGCATGAGGTGTGTGGCAAATGCAACAGATTCATGTGGCTTGAGTGTAGTGTGTAAAGGTGAGAGCAGCTTGAGAGGTGTCAGCGCCATTTATTCTTTCTGGGTAAGTATAAATTATTTCAGGTGGTATGTAAATAAACTGAATCAACCATCACAGTCATATATACTAATACCCAAAACAAACAAAGCTCACTGCGGTTAGATCGATTCTGACTTATAGCAACCCATAGGGCAGGGCACAAGTCCCCTGGGTGCCAAGACTTCAGGAGTCGACTATAGAGTAGAAAATCTTAGTCCTTCTCCTAGGATTGGCTGCTAGTTTCAAACTGACCTTGTGGTTAACAGCCCAATATGTAACCCACTACACATCACCAAGGAGTTTAAATTGTATTTGCATTTATAAAAAAATGTAAAGAGACACACACATATCTTATGGCCATGAAATTTAAGTCCAGAATCATGGCAACATAAAAGTCCGTAAGGCAAGTCAATAAACACATAAACTATGTTTTATACAAAAACAAAAATGAGAAATGTAGACTGTTTCTAGAGAACATTAACAAAATTTTACCTACATATTCATGAACTTCTAAACCACTTATCTCAACAATGTATTCTTAAAAAAAAAAAGCAACCAACAGGAAATGAGAGCTATAGCTAGTTATTGTTTTGAATATTGAGGATTCTGCAGTGTATAAAAGTCCCTTTTGTAAAGACACTGTGGCAAAACTGCTCAGCAGGTTTGAAAAGTCTCACGCAGGCTATGTATCTGGCTGCAATAAGTCAAGGAATAGGTGGCAGCGCTGTGAAATCAGACAGGCAGGTGGGATAGGTCACAGAGGGCCTTAGAGCCCGTAGCCCATACAGAGGCTCTAAATAGGGTTTTTGAGACAAAATCCTTGTGGGAAGATAGCCTCATCCTTCTCCCTTGGAGCTGCTGGTGGATTTGAACCACTGACTTTGCAGTTAGCAGCCCAATACTTACCAAACACCACCACCATTGTTGTTGTTAGGTGCCATCAAATTGGTTCTGATCCACAACAATCCATGCACAACAGAATAAAACAATGCCTGGTCCTGTACCATCCTCACAGTTGTTCCTATGCATGAACCCATTGTTGTAGACACTATCTCAATCCATCTTGTCAAGGGCTCTCCTCTTTTTCACTGCCCCTCCACTTTACCAAGCATGGTATCCTTCTCCAGGGGCTAGTCTCTCCGGACTTGTCCAAAGTATGTAAGTGAAGTCTTGCCATCCTTGCCTCTAAGGAGCATTGTAGCTGTACTTCTCCCAAAACAGACAGGTTTGTCCTTTCAGTCAAGTCATGGTATTTTCAATGTGAAAGACTGGAGAAGAATCAATGCTTTTGAATAGCGGTGCTGGCAAAGAATATTGAAAGTATCATCATGGACTGCTAAAAGGACAAAGTGACGGAAACACCATAGGCACTAAATCTTTTGGCTCTGACTGAAAATGATATGGGAAACTACTGAAGGGTTTAGAACATAGAGTAAAATACAGGTAGTCCCCAACTTACAATGTACTTGAGTCATACAACTGTTCTTTTATGGGAGATTAGTTGGTTGGTTTGGGGGGCACATCTTATCGTTAATAACATGTACTACAATGTTGCACCAATAATTTGCTGATGTTAGCTTTCTCAGGTTTGATGTTTCCAAACTTCCAAAACAAAGATTTGATTTTAAAATCCAGTAACACATAACACTTATAACAAAAAGCAATATTTTTAATAAAGTAAAAAGGAAGTATTTATGTCAGAACTACCTGCAGTGTGGCTCTCACTTTAAAAGAATCATCTGACTTTTGTGTGGACAACAGAAATGAGCTAGGGAGATCAGAAAAGAGGCTTTTGAGCTGGTGCAGTTAAGAGACAATGGCTACTTAGAGGAGAGTGCTCCTACTAGGCATTGAAGTGCTAAACACAAGGTCCGTGGTTCTAACCCACCAGCTGCTCTGTAGGAAACATGAGGGTGTCTACTCCTATAAAAATTTACAGTCTTGGTAAACAAGTGGGCATCTAGCTCAGAAGCAACAAAGCCCACATGGAAGAAGCACACCAGCCTGTGCGATCACCAGGTGTCAAAGGGATTGGGTATCAGGCATCAAAGAACAAAAAATCCTAT
>NW_022111373.1:9542457-9543538 GCF_000313985.2 Echinops telfairi
ATTGGAGCTTAAATTCTGACCACCAGTTTGCAGAAGGCCATGGATAATAGTGAAAGCCCCAGATCCATTTGCAGAATCCCCACTTGGTTTAAGCCTTCACTGAATTCCTTCTGACTTGGTGAAGTCCTGCCCTTAGGCAAAGAGTATAAGGAAGTAAATTACCTCCAACCAGCTCAGGGTAGGGTCTCTCCTGCGGGTAGTGGTGGTGTGTGTGTGTCCGTCCTTGATAGGGTTGCATAGTCATGGGCCCTGGACTAATCTTGGCAAGTCTTCTAACATAATGTTTGTGTCCAAATCATAGGTCCAGTCTCGATTCTGCAGTCCCACTTATAACTGTGATGTACTGATCTGCCGCCACCATGCTTTTGTGAGCTTCCTTTGCCCTTCCATGTCCTTTTTAAAACTGTAAAAATGAGGCTTTCTACTCTGTACGCCTCAGAAACCCACAAGGGCAGTTCTACTGTCCTCTAGGACCCAATGAGTCAAGCTGACTCAATGGTACTGAGTTATTTTATCTCAGCAAACCCTCTGTTGCCATTATGACCTCATGCTAATGATTTCCTTGGTCGACAAGGTGTGACTTTGTCCTTGTCTCTGTCCTGTTTAAGACTTAATCAATTGATCTCCTTAAATTATATTTGACATTTGTGGTCTCTTTTATACGGTTGCTATGAGTCAGAATCAACTCAATGCCAAGTTTGGTTTTGGTTTTTATACTCTAAGGGGGTGAAAATGAAGTCTCTCTACTCCCACAAAAGAGTTAAAGTTTCCAAACCCAGAAGAGCAGTTCTATCCTGCCCTATGGGTTTGCAAGAGATTCAGCTGACTCAGTGACAGTGAGTTTGGTTTTTCTTGCTTTGCTTTGCTTTGCCTTGCCTTATACCCTAAAACGCATTCAATAAGGTTAGCAAAACTGGGGTGGGGGTGGAGGACAGTGTAGGGAAGATAAGTTCAGTTTTGAACATGTTAATTTTGGGATGTCTACAAGGCATGTAATTGGAAATGTTGAGAAGACAGTTGGTTATTATGTGGTGGTTAGGAAAGAGACCCAGGCTGAAGATAAATTTTTTAGTTTAAAAGG
>NW_022111373.1:9544317-9556871 GCF_000313985.2 Echinops telfairi
GGTTGCATAGGCTGCTGTGCTTCTTCCATGTGGGCTTTGTTGCTTCTGAGCTTGATGGCCGCTTGATTACCTTCAAGCCTTTAAGACCTCAGACGCTATACTTTTTGATAGGCGGGCACCATCAGCTTTCTTCGCTACATTTGCTTATGCACCCATTTGTCTTCAGTGATCCGTTCGACAAGGTATGGCATTTCTAACTAGAGCATGGATGACATCACCAGGGACTAATAATATAGAAGAGGTCTGAATATAGAGTCCTATGACCCAGCCTCTTGTTTACAAGTTAGAACAATAAATAGGAACTAGGAAAATAAATTGAAAAGCAGCAGTAGTGTCCCAGAAGCAGAACGAAGAATTACTAGCCCCTTAAATGTTGGGACAAAGATGAGACTTTCTACTTCAGTAAAGAGCTAGCGTCTCAGTAACCCACTGAGGCAGTTCCACTCTGTCATACAGGCTTGCTATGATTCAGAATTGAATCAGTGAGATTGGGGGAGTAGAGGGGGTAGGAACTGTTGTTTGCTTTAATGTTGCAAAGGATCCCTGGTAGCGTAGTGATTTACATGTTGGGTTGCTAACAAGATGAGACGTTCGAAACCATCAGCCTGCTCTGTTGGATAAAGATGATGCTGTCTTACTCCTGCAAAGATTTATAGTGTTAGAAACCTACAGGGGCAGTTCTGCAATGCCCTATAGAATCACTATCAGTTGGAATCAACTAGATGGCAGGCAGTGAGTTCAATGCTCTAAGGAGCCCTGGTAGTACCAGTACGTTACACTTTGGGCTGCTAAATAATTGCATGGTCAGCAGTTCAAACTCACCAGGCAGTCTGCAGGAGAAAATGAAGGCTGTTGTGCTCTAGTAGACATCTCTCATTACCATCGAGTCAACTGACTCATAGTGACCCTATAGAAAGGGCCGAACAGACTGCGGGTTTCTAAGACTATCACTCTTTACGAGCAGAAAGTAGCCTCAGAAATTCCCTGGGCAGTTCTACTCCATCCGATAGGGTCACTATGAGTTAGATCTCACAGTAGGAGTGGCTCATATACCGTTACTATTAGTTCCTGTGAGATTAAGATTGAGAACCGGAGAACTAGTAGCCTCAATAAGAGTAGCTATGGTATGAATAGAAAAGCCACAAATATTAACAACTCTTGTGGAGTTGCCCTAGTGGCACAGTGGTTATTCATTGGGCTGGGAGTTCAAAACCGTCAGCTACTCCGAGAAAGGTGGAGCTTTCTACTCTGGTTGACAGTTACAGTCTAGGAAACTCACAGGGCAGCTCTAGCCTTGTCTTATAATGGTTGCTATCGGTCATCATCAACTAGATGGCAGTGGGTTTGGTTTTTATTTGTTTATGGAGAACATCAGTTGAACAAAGAAACTGTGTTAGGGGAAGCTTGTTTTTAAAGAAAGGAGATAGTATAGCTAAACATAGAAAAACCCAGGAGAAAATGGAGCCCCTGATGAAGCAGGCCATTTGCAGACAATGCATGTCCTTGCAGGAGATGCAATGCATGTCCTTGCAGGAGAAAGGGCAAGAGTGAAGGTCAAAGGGACAAATGCAAGTAGGCTGGCAGATCTGGCCACTGGGCTTGTAACAGTTTTCCCCTAGTTTCTTTCTTTAATATGCAGAAACAAGTCATCAGTTGAAAGTGATTAAGAAATGAGATGCTACGATTTGAGGAGCAATGTGTAAAAGAGTCATTCTATTCTGGGGAGTGAGAGTGATTCAATTGGGGAAATGCACTGGGGTTATAGGATTGTGGGCAACACTAGGACTCTCCCCTCCTTCAGGTCAAGACTTTAAAGCAGGTGTCCTCAAACTGCAGCCCGCCAAGGACATTTATCCCGCCCGCCGGGTGTTTTTGCCCCATTTTGTTTTTTACTTCAAAATAAGATATGTGCAGTGTGCATAGGAATTTGTTCATAGTTTTTGTGTTTGTTTTTAAACTATAGTCCGGCCCTCCAACGGGCCTGGGGGACCGTGAACTGACCCCCTGTTTAAAAAGTTTGAGGACCCCTGATTTAAAGAGACCAGATATACACCCCTGAGTATTTCCCTCAAGGTATGCTCAACTGCCTAGGGGCAGGTTGGAACAGATGGAGAAGTGGATACACCAGAGCTGGGGCTTTTGCCTGGTGAGCCCATGAAGGGATCTGAAGGTCTATTATATGCCAGGGAAAAACTGAGGGGATATATAAGAGAGAAGGGGACATTCTCAGTTTCTCTCTCTGAGAAGGGCACACACCCACAAGGAGGCATCAGTAGGCTGTGACCCTATTGATTGGTTGGATTTTCACCCCCACATTTCCACACAAAGTCAAGTTGACATAAAATCTAACTGCAACAGACAGGGTAGAACGGCTTTCCTGGTTTTCCGAGACTAAGTCTTGATGGGAACAGAAAGTCTCATCTTTCTCCCGCAGAGCAGCTAGTGGGTCTGAACTGCCCCCATACCACCAGGGCCCCTTATTAAAAACAGGTTTCTTCTTTTTCTTAGAAAGCATTAACATAACTGACTCCATGTTAATAAGTCTCTCATACTATTTTTTTGTTTCGTCTTAAATCTTTCATTATGTGCTTAATAAACCAAAATGGAATTTTTACTACACCCAATATTTTATATCTTTTTTATCTTTAAGTAGAGCAGGGACCTATGGGCATTTGTGGAAGTGATATATTGATTGGATGGGACCTGATAAGTTTAAGCAGAAAATAACTCCCTTTTCTTTTACTGTGCCTCTAAACTCTCCCTACGGATGTTTTCCTGCTTCCAACTGAATGCTTTACACCAAGGCAAAGGCAAACACTGAGAGGAACACACAAATAAACAGCAACTACTGAAATTACTGTAACACAGACAACCCTACCACTGTTTTAACAGTACTTAGCAAATGGACACACTGGTAGATGGGTATGCTAAAAAAGTGTGACAGGGTGTAAGGAAGCAGGTTAAGTCTGGTTGTGGATATTTCCACAGACTAGAAGTGCTGCATGTATATAAAGATTAACAATAGAAGACACCGGACCCAGCCATGGAACTCCCCGGGGCAAAACCAAACCAAACACCTCACAGGACAAAGTTTCTAGGCTCAAGGTACAAGACCACAGGCTTGTGGAGCATCTGTGTTAAGTGACACAATGTTCAGAAAGAAAACGTCTGCACCTTGCATTGGTGAGCAGCATTACAAACAAGATCCCAAGCCAGCAGCCACCTAACATACAGCTACTGGTTCTTCCTGCATGGAGCAGAAGAGACTCATGGGAGCAATTTTGTCTAAAGTTCTAGTGAAAAACTCCAAACTCATAGCAGCCCCCTGTGGGTTTCCGAGATTTTTAACTATTTACCGGAGTAGAAAACCCAGTTTTTGTTCCGAGGACTTGCTGGTGGTCAACTGCCGATTGATCACGTAGCTCGCAGTCTGACACATAAGCACTACACCACCTGTGATCCGAGACTACATGAACTACAGCATTCAAGAGCCAGAGACCAGCAGAATCAGATGGTGCTTGACGACCAGTGCAGACAGTCCTGACTGAGACCACAACAGATGGTCTGGGACTAAGGGTGAAAAATATAGAATAAATCATCAAGATCACAAAAAAGACCACTTATTGGTCTGACAGAACTGGGAGGAACCCTTGAAACCATGGTCCCTCTGACCTGGAGCTGAAAACATTCCCAGGAGTCCACCTTGCAGCCAAACAACAGACAGGCACTAGCACCCAAGAGCAAAGTGTTCCTTAGAACGACCAGTTATAGGAGAGCAGACGGATACGGGCTCTTCTACTGCCATTTAAAAAAATAATTTTATTGGGGGCTCTTACAATTCTTATCACAATCCATACATATATCCATTGTGTCAAGCACATATGTACATTTGTTGCCATCATCATTCTCAAAACATTTGCCTTCTACTTAAGCCCTTAATATCGGCTGCTCATTTGCCCCCCCCTCCCCCCTCCCTCCTGAACCCTTCATAATTTATAAATTATTATTATTTTGTCATGTTACACTGTCCGATGTCTCCCCCCGCCCTATTCTCTGCTGTCCATCCCCCAGGGAGGAGGCTATATGTAGATTCTTGTAATCGGTTCCCCCTTTCTACCCCACATTCCCTCCTCCCTCTAGGCATCGCCACTCTCACCACTGGTCCTGAAGGGATCATCTGTCCTGGATTCCCTGTGTTTCCAGTTACTATCTGTACCAGTGTACATCCTCTGGTCTAACCAAATTTGTAAGGTAGAATTGGGATCATGATAGTGGGGGGGGGGCATTTAAGAACTAGAGGAAAGTTATATGTTTCATCGTTGCTATCTTGCACCCTGACTGGCTCATCTCCTCCCCACAACCCTTCAGTAAGGGGGTGTCCAGTTTCCTACAGATGGGCTTTGAGTCTCCACTCTGCACTCATCCACATTTACAATGATATGATTTTTTGTTCTTTGATGCTTGATACCTGATCCCTTCAACAGTTCATGGTCACACAGGCTGGTGTGCTTCTTCCATGTGGGCTTTGTTGCTTCTGAGCTAGATGGTCGCTTGTTTATCTTCAAGCCTTTAAGACCTCAGACGCTCTATCTTTTGATAGCCGGGCACCATCAGCTTTCTTCACCACATTTGCTTATGCACACACTTGTCTTCAGTGATCATATCAGGAAGGTGGCAAGCCACTGATCTGATTTTTAGTTCTTTGATGTCTGATAACTGGTCCCTTCTACACCTCGTTCTAGCACCATTTTAAATCCAGCCCCATAAAAACCTCCGCCACTTCTGCTACCTCCGAGACTCAGTCAGCTGCCACAACTCCACCACAATGGAGGGCATGACAGCAACACAGACAGCAAGATAGAGGAGGGATCCAAGATAAACTCGAGCAATACTCAGCAGATGACGGTAAAATGTTTATTGGAGGCTTGAGTTGGGATACACACAAGAAAGATCTGAATGGGTATTTGTCTCGATTTGGAAAGGTTGCAGGAACTCTGGTGGCATAGTAGTTATACATTTGGGTTGCTAGCCCTAAAGCCAGCAGTTCAAAACCACCACCTGCTCCACAGGAGAAAGAGGAGGCTTCCTATTCCTGTAAACAGTTACAAAGTTACAGTCTCAAAAACCCACGGGGTGGGGTGGGTGGGGGGGCAGTTCTACTCCAGACACTATGGCAGTGAGTAGACTACACAATTGTCACTGGATGGTAAAGAGGATCTGGGTTTGTGCCTTTCAAAGATGCTGCTGCTAGTGTTGCCATGGTTTGGGAACTGAAAGGACACAAACTGGATGCTAACTTTGGTAGATCCCAAAAGAACTAAAGCTTTAACGCGAAGGAACCCCAAAAAGGTTTCTGTGGGTACGGTATGCCTAGATCCTTCTAAAGAACAACTTAAAGAATATTTTGGAGCCTTTGAAGAGATTGAAAATTTAGAACTTTCCGTGTTTAATTTGCTAGGTGAACTTTCACCTAAAGCATAGTAAAACATTTAAAAATAAATGAAACATTTCTAACATTTAACCTTTAGTAAAATGTTGCTCAATCTCATGGGAGCTGCCATTGAAAACACCGTAACAGATCAAAACCAATACCAGTATGCCCATTTTCCAAAGTGTGCTGTATGTCTCTTTGCTTTTATGAAAGACCTACATCTAATACCCATTTTCACTAACTAAATGAAATCTGAAGGGAATTTTCACTTGGGTGAAAAGTCATTTAAAAGTCAAATGAGTTTAGCATCAGGCAATTGGAGACACCACCTGCCCCACGTGGCATCACCAGTCTCCTTTCCCTGAGAATGCCGCTCACCATGTTAGCATCAGGCCACTGTAGCTCTGAACTGCATCTGTGAACACTGTGTTAGATCATTTTTGGGTTATGTGCTACTTGATCTGACTTGGTAGGTTATGTTTGGGTCTGGGAATGCTCAAAAGCTTTCCCATATAAATTAATGGTAATCACTTCTTCACTTTACATCATTTCAGTTTATGACAGGTTTCCATAGAAGCACTCCATATTTTGGATGCAGAAAACGGTTTACATTTATTTGCAATGCTGAGAAAACTCCCCACAAAATCTTAAACAGAATATCCTAGGTTCAATTGAATGCAAATAAGAAACTCAAACAAGATCAAAAGACCTCTAGTACCTAGTACCAAAAAACATCATAGCCACATATTGTAGAAAATAAATGTAAAAAGATTTTAACGCACTTTAGAAACGTTTCATTAAAAAATTGATAACCCCTCACAACCTTACACAGGCAAAATATGGGTGCTGCTGCAACATGCAATATCTGCCTCATACTCCATCACTTTATTGATTATATCTGCTATAAGTAAAAGAAACACTTTGTACAAGGCCTTACCCAAACATGGCATCTTCCCACCCACACACAAAATGCCCTACTCAAAGGGGAGACAATGACAATTTTTCAAATACTCCACCAATTATAAATAACACGGGACACTACTGGAATTTATTTTGCCTCAAGCATTATGAACTACCAAGGTAGGAAGAATACTTTGAAAAATCATTAATTTTTTTTAAGTACAAAAAATAAGTCATTATGGGTTAACTTTTCCGCTACAGTATTTTATTATATGCTAATGTTGTTGTTTGAAAGAATTCTAAGTTCTTTTCCAAATAAAATGCAACAAGCACTTTTTATTCACCCACCGTATCTTGGCTTGCTAACATTGTTCTTTCTCATCACTACTGTCATTTATTTTGTTTGTTGCTGTGCAGCCACTCTGACTCATGGAGGGCGACCCCTCCCTACTACTATTAGGAAAACACATGGATGATCAGCAACACCAGACTGTCAGTATTTGCTCAGGTAGCCATTCTTATCGGAATGTACATTTAAAGAAAATGATCACAATTCCCTAGGACAGAAATATGAAGGGCGAATTTCCCTATGATTCCTTGGAACAGCAGACATAAAAAGTTAAAGCCAGTAAACTCTAAAAAAATCTGTATTTTTGTACTCATTTATAAACTATCAAGGGCTGATGAGGGAGAGGGGAGCGGGGAGGGAGGGGAAAAATGAAGACCTAATGTCGGGGGTTTAAGTGGAGAGAAAATGTTTTGAGAAACGATGTACAAATGTGCTTTACACAATTGATGTGTGTATGGATTGGGATAACAGTTGTATGAGCCCCTAATAAAATGTTTAAAAAAAAAATCTGTATTTTTGAACACATACCTGGCCTTAATCAACACGTAGAATGCCATGACATGGATAGGTCAAAAGGGCTCATCTAAGTTTAAACGTCAATGAAAAATGTATTGATGTGCCTCATTTTCATAATCAAGATTCATCTTAGAGCATATTAATCTGGGCTTAAGAGGCCATATAAAAGGAAAGCCTGTGTTGTCACTGTGTGCTGAGGAGTTGGTTCTGACTCATAAGCGGCACACAACAGTTTGTGCATGAGCCCTGGTGGTATCATGTTTAACCCACAGGTTGGCGGTTCAAATGTACCTCAGGAGAGAAAAATGTGGCAATCTGCTTCCACAAAAGATCACAACCTTGGAAACCTTAGGAAAGAGAATTGACTTGACAGCTATGGGTTTTACTAATTTACAGGTTGGTAGTCTGAACCTACCCAGCAGTACCACAAAAGATAGGCCTGGTCATTTGCTTCCAATAAGATTAAACCCATACTATGGCCTCACTATTAGAAAAGTCAAGAGAGCAAAGTTCTTTGCTGGTGAACAGAGACAGGAAGGCAAGGAGATGGACTCACTCTTTGGGTAGTGGGCACATGTAGCTTTTGGTGATGGGAAAAGGAATCCCAAATACAGGTAAAGAGAGCATAAACACAAACCACTGTAAAGACACTTTAGGTAAATGCTATGTAATATATAGACATTGGCAACAATAGTGAAAACAACCAAAAAAGTGTGTGTACTTATGTAGATGGATATGAGTGCATATATGTAAGTAGAACGTATAGGTGAGTAAATGCACCTGCATATATAGGGCAGCTACAGGCATGTCTCCAGAGGAGAATGATAAGACTGTCTACTCTTGTAAAGATTAAAGTCTTGCAAGCCCAAGAAGGCAGCTGTACTTTGTTCTACGGGATCACTGAGTTGGAATCAGTTTGATGGCAGTGAAACTAGTTTGGCTTGGGGTTTAGTAGGCATTTCTATGCACAAATGTATGTGTTGCAAAGGCTTCACAGAGTGTGTATGAAATTCCATTATTCATTCCACTTTCCCACAAACTTTTTGATGCTCCCTCATATATCTGCATGTATTATCAGCCACATCGCAGACACAGTTACAGAGGCTTCATATATATATACACACACAAACGAGTCACAGGATTAATTTACAAGGTTTAAAGGCTTGGGACCAGAGTTTCAGGGGACAATTTAGTCAACTGGCAAACACAGTTCACTAAGATGTTATATATCCTAGTTTGCTAAGTATCTTAGATTTAAATTCTATAGTGAAACAAAACCAATGAAACTTTTATATGTATAATTTAGGGAGCGGTTCATATTAAGAAAACTACTCACAGAGTTTTGGGGCGCACATGTTTCCCAAATCCACGGTTCAAAGGTCAAACTCGAGGCTTCTCTTGATTTGAGTAGCTAAGTGAATCCAACGCAGGAATCACTGTGGTTAGTAGCCCAACGTGTAACCCACTGCACCCCTAGATACAGGATCCAGACCCAGCAAAGAGGAGGCAAACTTTTACATTAAAAACATAACAAAACTGCACCAAGTTGATGCCAACTCATAATGCAGGTTTCTGAGACTATAACTCTCTATGGGAGTAGAAAGCCCCATCTTTCTCCCCGGGAGCGGCTGGTGGGTTCGAACTACTGACCTTGCAGTTAGAAGTCCAATGAGTAACCACTATGTTACCAGGCATCCCTAAACTTTTCCACAGTGACTACTCACAGGAAACAGGCCACATCTCAGGGGAAATTTCTTTCAATTGACTCCATCCAAGCTGTGATCTGAGTAAAGGTATTGCATCCCACCCTAATCTTCTTACAACTCATTAGCTGCTCATAGCAGAACCCATTAAGGAAGAAATTACATGGTGTTAGATCTTTTATCATGGAGGATTACTAGGTCTTAACTGTCAAACCACTAAAAATCCTGGCCCAGCAAAGTTGACACAAAATTTTAACAATCACAGCAACATTTGGGGTCTTAAAAGTTTTATGAGTCACCATCTAAGACACACTATTGGTTTCTACTTGAACGAAGGAAATGAAAGGCTCGAAGCAGCAGCACTAAGCCACTCAAACTACAGCTTCTTCTAACCTGAGACCACAAGAATTAGATGGTGCTCCACTCACTACACCAAGGGGGAAAATAGAAAGTCCCACAGAGAATGGAAGAAAAATGTAGACCAAAACATTAAACTCAGATTAAAAGAACATAGTCAGACCTAGCTACAGAAACGAAGAAGCCCTAAGATCACTTTTGAACAAGCACTGAAGGTCTTTCTGCAGATCACCTTTCGATCAAATAATAGATTGATTGATAAAGTCAGTACAGCCAGACTACTTCTCGGAAACAAGGATGGTGAGACTTCATCCCACGTACTTTGGACATGTTATCAGGAGAGTGCAGTTCCTGGAAAAGGACTTCATCTCGGTAAAGTAGCCAGACATCCGAAAAGAGGAAGACCTGGACAAAATGACTGACACAGGGCTGCAACAATGGGCTCCAAGAGCACAGTGTGAGGAAGGGTCAGGAACTGGCAGTGTTTTCATCTGCTGTCCACGGGGTCAGTGTGAGTCAGAAATGACTCCACGTCACCTAACAACAACAACAAAACAAACCATCACCCGTGAGCAATGTGTTCCTTTAACAATCAACCAAACAAGGCCAAATGGTCAACATGTACCCAAAAGGAAAACTCCATAGATGGAAAGAAAGCACACAAATGGAAATGAGAATGCTGACACAATGTAAAACTTGTAAAGAATGGCGCTGAACAATTTCTATGACAATTATTATAAAGGGAAACTTAATTTGCTTGTAAACTATACCTAAAACACAATTTAAAAAAAAGTGTATTGGTAATCCTATCAGAAAAAAGTAAACACAAAAACAGACACACATGAAAAAATCTACTGCCATCCAATCAATCTGATGCACAGCAAACCTACAGGGCACAGTAGAAATGCCCTACAGGGTCTTCCAGGTTATAAACTGAAACTTACAAACTTATAGCTTTGAAGATTGCCAATCTTCCACTGAGAGGCTGGTGGGTTCAAACAGCTTAACTTTTGCTTTTGGTTAACAGCAAGGCCCTTAATTACGCTAGCACAAGAGTTCCTTTAGGATCACAGAAAAAAAAAAAAATCCTAGCGAACACTTCTACTCTCACATATGAGAGTTGCCATAGGTGGAATCAATTAGACAGCAGTGGCTAATATAGAATAAAATTAAGATAAGCAGAGAAGTACAAAATGCATTCACGAAGCTTGTAGGGAAAATGGAATTAAAAGATAATGGAATTTGTTCATCAACTTTTGAAGCCTTCATACCTTGAAAAACCAGATTAGTATGTTTTATAATGCTTCTAAATAAAATTTTAAGTATATAAATAGGCAATGCAACCTCTTATATTCAGAATCAATAAATGTAATACTACAAATCACAGTGTGTTTAAGAAGCAGTTTTATCACAGTTATGTGGGAAAGTCCAAAAATGGAACCATAAATAGCCCTTAACCAATAATCCTTCCCTTTTTAACACTATCAAGTCAATACTGTACTTGCTTGTAAATGGTGAATAAAAGGTTGACATAAAATTTCTGACAGTGATTTATCGAAAAATGTTTTTTATAGAGAAGGAATCCAACGTCCCCCTTTGAGAGTTTTTCAAAAATCGAAAATGCTGTTACTGCAAAAATTATTTACATCAATCAGAAGTATATTACTCATCCACAACTATAGTGCACCATGGAGTACACTCTATGGGGGTGGCGGGCATAGTTTGTTAAACCTCTTCCTTCATTTTAAAATGTCGATAAGATTTTTCATAAATGGACATGAAAATGTAATCCATTAACCCTTGCCCTATTAAGTTACTTATTAACCTTTAAACGGATGGAATAGGTCTACACTTCCTGCAGCTCACCTGCCATCTTTCCAAATTTATGGCGCCACTAGGTGTATAAAACAGTCCATACTTTTGACATTGATCAAGAAGCAACTTCATGATTGAGTTTTAAGAAAGGTGGTGGTGGCAGGGGCATAACTGTGCTCCATTTCCCTCAGTATAGTCGGCATCCCACACAGGTCCTCCTATGCAATATCTACTGAATAAATGATGCCATTTGATTATATGAGGGCAATGTTGTTGGGGGGTTCCCCCTAAGTTTGGAGTTCTCCCTTGCTCAAAGGCAGCTCAAAACCATATAGCAGTCCTTCGAAAGCACCTGACTTTCTATTTATCCAAGCACCTCTTTTGAAAGAAAATGAGAAACAGAAAATGTCAAACCAACTTGTCTCATAATGAAACTGTCCACTTTAGATAGATTTTCTATATTCATAATATTGAAAACAAGCCCGCACAACAAATCCATTGCGGCAGAATAATTCCAGCAATACAGGGCAGAGTAAGTTGTTGACAGGGTTTCCAAGACTGTAATCTTTACAAGAGCACACAGGTGCATCTTGCCCTGGGGCAGCTAGTAAATTCGAACTGCCGACCCTTCAGTAGCAGGCCAGTACTAAGACACTGCACCACTAGGGCTCCTAATACTGACAGTATTCTGGTTATTCATCAACAGAAAACCAGCAACAAGCACATAGAACCGACACTACATGGCGTTTGACATTTCTTCCCCCTTAACCTGAGCCAAGAGATTATCTGCCAAAATTTTACTAAACATGAGATCTGCTGTCTAAATTTTCAAGATTCATTCATTCATTCAGGAGATATTTTAAGGAGCCAGGCCCCAGAGCAAACGTTTACAATTCTGTAAATCGTACATCACACCACCAGTCTCATGCAATCGCTTATAAATAGCAGCTAAAACGGAATCCCAATGTTGTCCCACGTACCTATGAAGTCAGCGATCACTGCGGCATCAGCGGGCCGCTACCTACCACACCCGACACTGAAAACCACCAGGAAAGCAGCAGCAAGCGCGGAAATAAAACAACCTGTACGAGTAGCAGAACTCTTCCGAGAAGGTGGCCGGGGTTTCTCCAAGGGGCCCCGGAAGAGCCGCAGCTGGACCCGCAGACGGAACGCGCCGGGCGCCCGGGGTGCGGGGGAAGAGTCGGGGCTCTGGCGCCCGAGGTGGGTCCCGTGGCGGCGAACCCCTCACCTGGAGGACCCCGGCCCTCTCGCCGGCCCCTCACGCCACCCTGCCGACCGGCAGCGCTGGAAAGTTGGGGGGAGGGGGTCTGCACCAGGCGGCCGTTGGCTTCCCAACCACCCGCCCGCCGAGAACCGTGAGCCGATCGGGGAACAATTCGTCCGCGGGCACCGGGGGAAAACCAAAGGCAGGGTCCGCCGGTGGGCGGACCTCGCCCAGACCTGAAAATGGAGCCGCGGGCTC
>NW_022111373.1:9557332-9559699 GCF_000313985.2 Echinops telfairi
GCGCCCGGGGCAAAGCAGGCGGAGACGCCTTCTCCGGGGCGCTCCGAGGGCCCAGAGCCGGGGCCGGAGACCACGCGGGAAAGGACGCACCGGGGAAGATGGCGACCAGGGCTGACGGGAGCGCGCGGGAGCCCCTCCCCACGCCCGGTTGGGCCGCGGGCTGCCGGCGAGAGTCCCGGCTCAGGCTTCCAGAGCAGGGCCGCTGCTGCCCGCGCCCCTCCACCAACCGCGCTTGCGTGAGGCCTGGGGTCGGGAGCTGCAGTGGCTAGCGAGGGCTAAGCAGCTCTCGTTGGTCGCAATTGAAAGATCAGTGCCCTGAACTTTCCAGACCAACGCTTGATCATCTCTAAGACCTAGAATCGTGGAGTCCGTCGTCGTTACCTGGCTTGCAGCGGAGAACATCCACTCGGCATCGGCCTGGAACGTAAACATTTGCTCATCTCTTGCATCCCAGTCACCCCGGTAGCTGTTCATATATCCTAGAAATAAGAAACACAAGTGTCCGTATCTCCACCAAAATACCTACTGAACTTTACATCACGATATCAAAAGACTCGGAAAAGGCCACAATACCACGGAAATAAATTCAAATCTGTGATACTTCAAATATAATCAGTAATGCGTATCTTCCCCATTCCTGAGGGTGGAGAGACCCCTTTCAGTGAGCCCTTTGGAGTCAGCCTGGGTTCCTCTTATTCGCTCATGCTCACATCCAAGTCAAGAGTACCTGTTGGGTTTGCCTTCAAAATGAATACAAAATCAGACCACTCCCTCATCGCCTGCCTGCCTTCCAGCATCTCTGGCTCCAAATGTACTTTAATAGCCTCCTAACTGGTATTGTTATTTTTGCCCACCATCACCTCGTTCTAGTGCAGCGGTTCTCAACCTGTGGGTGGTGACCCCTTTGGGGGTTGAATGATCGTTTCCCAGGGGTTGCCCGAGTCATAACAGTAGCAAAATGACAGTTATGAAGTAGCAACGAAAATAATGTTATGGTTGGGGAGTCATCACAACATGAGGAACTGTATTAGAGTCGTGGCATTAGGAAGGCTGAGAACCACCGTATCGAGTATCAACACAGTAGCCAGACTATGCTCTTACAAGAAAAGTCAGCTCCAAGCTCATTTGGTCAAAATCCTCCAATGGCACCCTACGTAATTCAGTATTTTTCTGTAGCACCAGTGTTTAATGTGGCCAATTCAGCCCTTCACTGTTTGTTTGTTTAATTGTTTTGTAACTCCCTGATTCCATTTCTACCCATTTTTCTGATTGCTGTGTGCCACAGAGTCGGCACACACACAGCAACCCACAATTATTATTATGCTTGACCATTATTTCAGTCGCTGTGTCAGTCCATCTCATGGACGGTCCACCTCATTTTCACTTCATAACGTTACCAACTGTCATGTTCTTTGCCAGGAACTGGTCTCTCCTGATAACATGTCCAGAGTATATAAAAAGTCTCGCCATCCGCAGTTCTAAGCAGCATTCTGGTTGTAGTTCTGCCAAGATAAATGTGTTTGTTCTGGCAGTCCGTGGAACTTGCGACATTCTTTACCATCTCCATAATTCAGATGCATCAATTCTTCTGTGGTTTTCCTTCTTCATCGCCTATCTTTCGCATGCCTCCCCCTACTCAAAAATCGAGTCGCTGGTTCCTCACAAGACTGCAGGTCAGAGTAGAACTGCCCCTGTGGGTTTCCGAGGCTGTAACTGTTTACAGGAATGTGTGCACTTCATCTTTCTCCTGTGGAGCAGCTGGTGGTTTCAAACTGCTGACCTTGCAGTTAGCAGCTCAAGGGAACCACTATGCTACCAAGGCTCCTTCCTCCCACTAGTTGTATTGATCTGCCAGACAGATCACCACTTAGGGTCTTTTCAAAAGATATTCCCTTTATCTGGAACATTCTTACCCCAAAGTCACTTTAACTTCTTTCAGCTCTGTGCTGAAATCTTAGCAATGAGATTCTTGACCACGATATGTAACATGACAACCTTCTCACTCCAACTCCCGGTCCTCCCTACCTTGCTCTTTTCCTCATCTCCAGGGCATGTCACACCTTGCAACAATCATTACGACATAGTTACGTATATTTATTTTTCAATGACTCTCTCCACTAATAGATATAGAGTTTTGTCTATTTCCTTCAACTGATTATTCCAAGTGCCTGCAATAAGCAGGAAGGCGGGCAAAATGTCCACAGAGATAATAACAAATTCAAAACAACAAATATGACCCAGCTTTTAAATTACTTCTTTGTTCCAGTTTCTATCAGTTGACAATAACATCCTTATTTATATCATGATATGAGCATTTTCATTTCATTTCCAATTACCTTCACATTCAGCAACTTTTTGACCAAATGA
>NW_022111373.1:9560908-9562690 GCF_000313985.2 Echinops telfairi
ATACCAAAAAATACCTCTACCACCAGCATGAGCCAGGCAGCATTCTAGACAGCAAAAGAAAAGAGAAATGAGGTACAGACCTAGACTGGTTTACAATTGAACTACCAGTTATTGAGTGCATAGCTAATTTCAAAGTAGTATAACCAGCCATACTTCCAAGTGTGCCAGGGACACATCTTGTCCTGTGCGTCCCTCTGACTGCAAAGGGTTTACACTTGCCTACCCAGCAACACCTCTGAAGAGAGGCCTGGAGATCTACCTCCATATGTGTATTAGGCTGAGTTGATTAGAGAAACAAATGCAGAGACACATAAAAGAGACAGCTTCATATCAAGAAGTAATTAGGCATCAATAAAACAGCCCAGCCCAGACCAACTCAAGTCCATAAGTCCCACACTAGTCCACAAGTCCCTCTTCACACTCACGAGGTACAAGCAATGATGCAAAATGCAGGAAGATCACGGGCCAGTGGGTGAAAGTCTTTTGGGTCAAATAGCGGTGGACTCATCTCCAGGACTTGCACAGTTCTCGTTGTGGCTCTGGCAGCTCTCTCAGTGACTCCATAGCAGGAAGGTGAAGGCAGAGAGAGAAAGGAAGTTCCCAGGATCCTCCTTATGGGAAGGCCACACCCACCGGGAGGTACCATCAGGCTGTGAGCTGATTGACAGGCTAGACTCCACCCCTACACTTTTATATCTTCAAGTTGACACGAAATTTTGTAACTACCACTATATGATTGCAGCCATTGAAAACCCAATGGAGTGGAGCTTTGCTTTCACACCTGGAGTCACTATGAGTTGAAACTAACTGGAATCCAGCTAGACCACAGCATGTACACAGGTAGGTAAGAGCTGCAAACACAGGGAATCCAGGACAGACAAACCCATCTGGACCAATAATGAGAGGAGGGATACCAGGAGGGGAAGGGGAAGGTGGGGTGGAAAGGGGGAACCAATCACAATGATCTACATATAACCCCCTCCCTGAGGGATGGACAACAGAAAAATGGGTGAAAGGAAACATCAGCTAGTGTAAGACACCACAAAATAATAATAATTTATAAATTATCAAGGGTTTGTGAGGGAAGAAGAGTAGGGGAGAGAAGGAAAAATGAGCTGATAGCAAGGGCTTAAGTAGAAACAAAATGTTTTGAGAATGATGATGTCAACAAATGTACAAATATGCTAAACAATGTATGTATGTATGTATGTATTGTGATAAGAGCTGTTTGAGCCCCTTTATAAAATGATTTTATAAAGAAACTACCTGGACTGTGGAAGGTTTTGGCTTTTCACTCTCAACCGTGTCCAGTTTAAATGATAAAATATGTAGTGTGTGTAAACTAAAAAAAAAAATCTATGGCCATTGAAACTCCTACTCAGAAACCTTATTGGACAGAGGAGACACGGACTGCTCCATAGCATCTGTGGCTACAGTCTCCATGAAAGCAGACCACCCCAGTGCTTCCAAAGAGCAGCTGATGGGGTCACACACCAACTTTTCTGCTAGCAGCTCAGCTGGGCCGCGGAGTCACCACGGCTCCCTGGTGCGCAACGCCCTGCCACGGAGCCCAGGCCAACTGCCCCGTGGGCTTCTCAAACTGGAAACTGTAACTTGCTTTTTTCCCCCCAGTGATGTTTAAAATTTTTTATTGTGAACTGGGTAAAGGTTTACAAAGCAGATCATCAGTTTTATATTAAAAATTCATAAATGTCTTGTTTCATCCAATTTTTAAAAATCATTTTATTGGGGCCTCATACAACTCTTATCGCAATCCATACA
>NW_022111373.1:9562790-9565465 GCF_000313985.2 Echinops telfairi
TATGTATCATGCCTGACTGTATTATTGTATTATCTCTCATGCTCTCGATGACTTTAATATAATGCTTATATATCTCAACCGTACAATTGTGCATTACTGAACCCAGAAGTAGTATTACTGAACCAGTGAGTTCAAGTACCGGGTGAGGCCACCATCCTCCCCTCAGCGTCATTATTTTTTATTTAATACTACAAGTTTGGTTTGGAGTCTTTTGAATGACAAATGTAGTCATTCTGTGCAGATATCCACAAAGGTACTATTCATTATGTAAATATTTTCATATTTTTTATATTTCATTTCTAAAACATATTATGTGATTGAACACTATGATAAAATTTCCATTGTTGGTCAAGGAGAAAAATAATCAATTAAGGAGATGAATCCATTCAATTGATGGATATTTGTTGTATAAGTCTGTGTGTAAAATTATTTGCTCAGTAGTATATATATCTATCATAGTCACTTTATCATTTTATTGAGGGCGCTTATAATTCTTATTACAATCAATTGATACATCAATTGTATCAAGCATAGTTGTACATATGTTATAGCATAGTTTTTTTAAAACATATTTATCCTGTATGATTTGAAAGCTACAGATTATCCCTTACAGTTTGGATTTTTTTTAAATCATTTTATTGGGGCCTCGTACATTGTTTTTTAATTTTACAAAACCAAAATTACTTTGCTTTTATTTTTTTTAAATGTGTTTCAATGTCAAATATAGTTTGTAATAATACCAAATCATAATTCTTTGTGGAACTATTGTTTGTGAATGTTTGTACTATCCTGAAAATTGTTACCAAGTAAAAACTTACCTCAAAGGAAGGACAAATGGAGTGGGGGGACACTGTTCATAGTTTTTCACATGATGTACTTTGCAAATAGCGGTACAAGTAAATGAAACTGATATAAAAGAAACTCTTTTGCACATTCACTAATCCATCAACAAAAAAAACAGTATTTCAAAACAAAAGTTAACCTGCTATTCAACAAATGCAAACAGCTAACACCAAAGAGCACCAGCAGGACTTGCTGGTCTCAGTGCTGTTTATGGGTTCACACAGCTGCCACCCTGGCCTGACTCTGCAATCTTTTAAATCATTAAATAACATTTTCTCTAACTCTTTTTAAACAAATTGGTTTTTATAAACTTAATGCTAATATTTTTAAATGGCTTTCCAAAATTTCCTAACAGCTATTTCCCACACGCAGGGAAGATTGTGTATGGAGTCACTCGGGAATTCCAATCCAAACTCTACTGTGTAATTAGCTGGATGACCATAGGTACAGTTCTTGATCTTTCTAAACTTGTCTTAATAGGCTGTACTCATATTCACTTCCAAGGGTTGTTGTGAGAAGTCAGTAAAAGAACTCCTGTAAAGTTCTTAGCTTTGGGCTTGTCACATGATCGGTGCTTAGTAAATGCTAGTTATTGCCATTACCCCAAAAATCCAACCCACTGATGTCCTGTGGATTCCAACCCGAGAACATCTCCCTAGGACAGACTAGAAGTGCCCTGCAGGTTTGCGAGGCTGCGAATCTTGATGGAAACTGACTGCCACATCTCTCCATCGATGGCAGGTTTGTTCCAAATGTTCACATTTTGTTTAGAAGCTGAGTGTATTAATCACTGCCACCAGGTCTGCAACATCATCATTACACAAACATATAATTAAACTCATTGCACCACACTTGTAAGACTTAGAAAATGACGCATGAAAGGCCTCAAATAGGACGTTTTGAGTTCTGTGTCAAGATAATATAATAGTCAATTAAATTTCAAAAGTTTTCAAGGCTACTAACTTTCTTCTAAGGAGCCCTGATGCCATAGTGGCTAAGCATCTGGTGCTCAAAGAAGCATTGGAGTTTGAACTCCGCCAGTGGATCCATGGAAGAAGGTCCAGGCCATCTGCTCCTGTAAAGATTACATTTTCAAAAGGCTATGGAGGACAGGGGAACCCCAAAATCCATTTGCAGGACCCCCTCATGGGTTAAGCCTCCAAAGTAGGGGAATGTGAATAGTCTTGCTACCAGACAGAGGGCATTATGGTAGATGTAGTTACATTAAAATGGAATACCTTATCATTTGATCTCCCTAAAGTTATTTCCGTTTTTAATATTTTCTGCTTTCTCTTTGAGGCTTGCCTATGTTTTGTTTAGTCATTGTTGTGGTTTTGTGTGTGTTTTTGTTTTGCTTCCTGTTCATGTTTTGTATTATTTTCTATACATAAAATAGAGGCGAAGTAGATCTTTAGAGATAGTAGCTGGACGAGTAATTACCTAAAGGCATGGCAGGGGAAGTTGGGGGGAAATGGGGAGCTAACAAGGAGTATGAGAAGAAAGTGTTCTGAAATAATTGTGGTGATGATTGCATAAAACTTAATATGATTGGATGATTAAACTATGATATATGAAGTATATGCCAATAAAACTGGGACTGTTCTACTTTGTCACATGGAGTCCGTGTGAGTGGAAATCAACTCCAGGGCACCTAAACAATACCAAAAAATACCTCTACCACCAGCATGAGCCAGGCAGCATTCTAGACAGCAAAAGAAAAGAGAAATGAGGTACAGACCTAGACTGGTTTACAATTGAACTACCAGTTATTGAGTGCATAGCTAATTTCAAAGTAGTATAACCAGCCATACTTCCAAGTGTGCCAGGGACAC
>NW_022111373.1:9565961-9567124 GCF_000313985.2 Echinops telfairi
ATCTTTCTGAAACTCTTGCTCTGTTTCACCGATCATCTACAAAGCATGAGGCCTTTGTCCAGGGCCTGCTGTCTCCTGCTGACCTGTCCAAAGTACATGAGTCACATCCTTACTTCCAAAGAGTATTCTGCGGTGCCTCCTCCAAGAGAGATTGGTTTGCTTTCCTGGCAGTCCACTGTAGTTTCAATGTCTCCGCCAAGACCAGCATGCATCGATTATCTTCTGGTCCTCCTTAGTCATTGTCCAGCTTGCACATGTGTATAAGTCCTCAAAGTGACATTCTTTTACCACTTCAAAGAGGTCTTGTAGATGTGCCCAATGAAATACATCATTTGATTTCTTGACTGCTACTTCTGTGAGCACTGATTGTGGATCCAAGCATAATGAAATCTTTGACAATTTTAATCTTTTCTTCATTTATCATGATGTTATTTATAAGTCCACTGTGAGGATTTTGGTTTCCTTTACACTGAGTCCAATCTGTACTGAAGGCTGCAATCCTTGATCTTCATCAGCAAGTGCGTCGAGTCCTTCAGTGGTATCATCTGGATATTACAAATTGTGAATGAGCCTTCCTCCAATCCTGATGGCACGTTATTCTTCATACAGTCCAGTTCCTCGGATTATACAAATTGAACAAGTGTGGTGAAAAGATACAACCCTGATGCACAACTTCCCTGACTCTTAAACCCTGCAGCTTTCCCTTGTTCTTCTTGACCCATGTACAGGTTCCACAGGAGCACGTTGAAGTATGATGGAATTCTCATTTTTCTCAATGTTACCCATAGCTTATTATGCTCCACACAGTTGAATGGCTTTGCATCGTCAATAAAACGCAAGCAAACATCTTTTTGGTATTCTCTCCTTTCAGCCCAGAGCCATCTGTATCTCTTGTTCCATGTATTCTTCTGAATCTGGCAGCAAACTTTATTAATTAAAAAAATTAATTTATCTTCAGCAAAATTTTACTTGCATGTATTATTAATGATATTGTTGGATAATTTTTGAATTCTGTTGGATCACCTTTCTACGAAATGGGTACAAATATGGATCTTTTCCTGTAGGTTGGTAAGATAGTTGCCTTCCAAATTTCTTGGTACAGATGAATTAGTTGTTTGTATCAGTTTGTTGAAACATTTCCATTTTTATTCTGTCTATTCCTA
>NW_022111373.1:9567987-9576367 GCF_000313985.2 Echinops telfairi
TTATGAAAAAGCCATTTATCTTTCAACATTCTAGCATGAGATCTCCCACTTCCTGTTTATCCCCAAGGCCATGTATTCCAACCACTCTTCCTTCCTCGTCGTTCCGACTTTCACATTCCCATCACCAGTAATCATCGATTCACCTGGCTTGATCTATTTCGGACTGAAGAGGATGGTAGCAATCGTCTATCGAGTGGTTGCTGTGTACATTTTAATAATAATTGTATTAATTAACTGGTCTTCCTTGTAAGCAGAGCAGCCCTGGTGGTGTAGTGCTGATGCTTTGGGCTGTGAGCCACATAGTAGGCAGTTTAAAACTACCAGTATCTCCATGGGAGAAAGACTGGGCTTTCTACTCCCATAACCAGTTGAAGTCTTGGAAACCCACATGGGGTCACTATGAGTCAGCAATGACCCAATGGCAGTGAGTTCTGTTTGTTTGTTTTATCCCTGTAAGCAGATAGCTGTTATCCTATTACAATGAGCACTGTACTTCAAGACAGATATTGAAATATTATTTTTAATGCCGATGTGATGCCATTCCCTGTAGAATTTGTCATTCTCAGCACAGTCAACCATATGACTGTCTGATATCAATCCTATGTGGTCCATTTCTTTCTTTCTTTTTTTTGGACAACTTCCACTTTTCCTAGATCATACTTCATGCATTCCACATTGTGGCTATTAATGGATATTTGCAGTTATTTTTTTCTCTAATTTTGAGTTGCACCTTAGCAGCAAATGAAATCTCCTTTGTTCCACCCATGTCATTGCGGTCAACTCTACATTGAGGAGGCAGCTCTTCCTCAGCCGTATTTTGAGTGCCTCCCAATCCGAGGTTCTCATCTTCCTACACTATATCAAAAATGTTCCCTATCATTCATAGTAAACTTTTCAGTGGCCAATCCCTCAGCAGTGGACCACTTCTTTTTTCTTCCTAGCCGGCTCTTATTCTGGAAATTCCACTGAAACCTGTTCACGATGAGTGACCCTGCTGGTATTTGAAATACCTGTGACATAGTTTCCAGCATTGTAGTACCATGCAAGCACTGCAGTATAACAAACTGGCCGACAGGTGAAGAGTAAAGATAGACATTGAAATGTCTCCTTGGAAAGTATCCCTTGGGTGACTTGGTTCACCAAGCACAAACCCATTGCTGTCACAGCCCCCTTGTAGGGCAAAGTAGAACTGTCCTGTGGGGTTTCCCAGGCTAGCAGACAGTCTCACCTTTCTCTCTTGGTGGTGCTGGTGAGTTCAAACTGCTGGGGGTTGGGTTAGCAGCCCTACACCTTAACCCCACTGTACCACCAACCAAATCAAAAGAAAAGAGGAGAAGAAGAGGAAGAGACGGTAGAACATTTATTTTATTTTTATTGTCCTGAGTAAAAAATACAAAGTTGTTCTATATTTGTGCTTAGAATATTAACTAATAACAGACCTAGTAAATTTGCTTACATGAATTAGTTTTGGAATTTTGTATTTTTTTCTTTGTTTAACAAGGACATACCAAAACAGACATAACTTGTCTTTTTTTTTCTTGAAGATATATATAGCAGGCATGCCAAGACACAAATGATCTGTCTTCATTTATTTCTACAATAGTTTTCTATTGCACATCTATTATGTATTCAAGTTCTGTCTTCTGTGGGATAGAAGATAGATATAGATATGTACATATATAGAAGATATATAGAGAATGTGTGCACATATGCATATAAGTATATATACATGTGTGGTACACCTATATACTCTATGTCATAAATATAATATATATATGCCAAGCAGTATGAAATCTAATGGCATAAGCAATCAAGCAGTATAACATCCAGTGGCAAACACCAAAGCGCTCAGCTAATTAGTCAATAAGATGATCGGCCGCATGGCAATTGAATTGTGATTTAGGGTTGTTAAGAAAATTCAGGAACCGTGGAATTTATTGAGGACAGAAAACTTGACCAAATCAGAGGAGAGTTATAATGGGTGGGCTTTCTCTGTGGCCAAAGGAGGCTGGAAGGAAATCTAAGCTAAACTTTGCTTTTACACTGTTACCTAGAGTTGGCCCTTGTCACTCATCAGACCACAAAAATTCACTGAATGCCTGCTGTGTGCCAGGTAGCATACCAAACACTGTGGGAAAGCGCAGCATAAAGCCCGGCCTTTGTCCTTCATGAAGTGTCACATGGTAACACTGCGATCATTAGACACAGTGGCCCTATGATTGCAGTTGGTGAGATCACTGAGGTCTGCATTGGTCAAGAGAGAGAGGACTTTGAGAGTTCTCTAGGAAGAAAGTAACCCATCATTGTTTTCCATACCTCTGGTGATAGAGATGATTTTATATAAAGCACTTCTTGAGGGACAGGGGGACCAAGATGGGGAAAGCTAGATGGAACACATGGCCTGAGAGCTAATTGTTATGTAAACTCTTCAGTGGAAAAAAAATGCTAGGAGTTGGAATAAAAATGCCTCTAGGGAAACTAGACAAGAAGAAAGAAACCTTTGAAAATCACTCTGCTTTGTCAGGTTGCAGACCACCAAAATCCGCTGCCATAGAATTACAGCAGCTCTGTCTAGGGAGGGTTCCCACAGCTGTCAATCTGTATGGGAGCAGACAGTTGCGTCTCTCTTGGGAGGAAGTTGGTGGGTTTGAACGACAGACCTTGTGGTTTGCAGTCCCATGCTTACCCCCAGGACTTTTATAGAGGCCACCAGTGGCTAAGAATTTCATAGCACTTATTTGTTGTCATTGTTGTTTTGTATTTAACCCCTCTATGTATGGAAGGTAATACAGATTTTTCATGTATGGTGGCATGTATATAATGGATATACTTTGTAAATATATGACTATGCATTATTTAATATATCATCCATGCGTATTCCACATATGTATCATATGTGTCAGCTAAGAAATCTAATAGCTCTCAGCAGCTGTGTGACCTTGGCTTTCACATCCCTAAAACGGGGATTCTGATGCCTATTTCATGCATTTTAGTTTTCGAATTGTTTTTCCCATTCAATGAGTATGATAATAAAAAAATCATAAATCGCGGAGAGGAAATGTTTTGAGAATGATGAGGGCAATGAATGTACAAATGCGCTTTACACAATTGATGTATGTATGGATTGTGATAAAAGTTGTATGAGCCCCTAATAAAATGTTTAAAATAAATAAATAAATAAATAAATCATAAATCTCCTACATAAATAACAGAGGGAAAACATGTCAAGATTGTGCCTTATAGAAGTATTAGCAAATGCTGAGTTCGATAAAGAGAAAGGGGTGTGGCATTTTAAGGCACACGAGCTCAGTGAGCAAAGGTTCAGCAGTTTGTACATTAAACTTGTGCTCCCAGTGAAAGCAGGAACTGTGGTTATTTTTGAGTGAAGTCTTGGCACACAAGAAGGGGACAAGCTGGGAAAGATGAAGTCCGAAAGGCTGGAAATCCAGAGGGAGTGCAGTCTACTATGGTCATCCAGACTCAGGACCAAGGCCTCAGAGGGGGGGAGGTTCCCTGGCCCAGAGGACTGAGTAAAGCCAGCCCCCGGGCTGGTAGGAAGCAGGCCCCAGTGGGACTCCGTCTCTGTGGTTTACTAGTGACCCTGCAAGAGGCGATGTAGAGTTTCTAGCAGCCCCCTTAAGTGCCTGTAATTTGGTGCCTGAAAAACAGATCAGGTGGAAATGTTGCTGCCATTCTTCCGAGCACAGATACCTACCAGTTGCTTACACTCACACACATGCATACACAGACACACGAGGTGCTTTGGTGAGTAAAATTGGGAGGTAGGGAAGATGGCAAACAGATTCTGCTCATTCTCACCCCACATCCAACTGCAGCAGAGAACCCACCCGCACGAGGCCGTGCTGGACTAAAATACACAGACTAAGAGAGAAGGAATTGGTGTTGTTTCAAGCCACTAAATGTGTCGTACTCGTCACAGAAACCTCACAGTGTAGCCACTGCACTGAATCAGTCCTTGTCTTAGAGCTTGAATTCTGAGTGGCCATGTAGAAAGCTCTGTCCTCAGGCAGAGTGTGTTGACTGAGACTCCCCTGTCCAGCCCAGCCAGGGAAGGACAGTCGGACCCTCAGGAGCTTGCCTGGACATGTCGTTGATGGAATTTGGGGCACTAGGGTCAAATGGATCGGGGTCCCGCCCTAACCAAGATGGCATCAACGTCAATTCTGTCACCTTTCTAATCCGTGAGAGTGTGTGTATCTCTATCATGATGCCTTTCCTGCTTCCCAGCCCCTTCTGGTTCATACGCCTCCAGTCATTATTCTGTGACACGTTCCTTTGCTCACATGTCCTGTTTAAGTAACCATGTGACTATGAATCCTGTGGACCCCTTGATACCCCCCTGCTGACGGTTGTCCTTAGCCGATCTTCATCTTTGGACTCTCTGAGACTTTAAAAAAACAACAGTCTCCATAAACTATATTTTCAGTTGGGGTCTCTTTTCCCCCTATAGTGTACTCCAGCTTCAAGAATGTATCTGAATTTCCATTCTATTACCAGATTACAAAGAAAAACAGATCCATTCTCAGGCATTAGTAAACAAACCTGGGTCATTTATAATTATATGGGGAAGTGGAACCATGGGAAAAGACTGTGATTACTGATAATTTGGCAGGTGGGAACTTTCAGGTTATTTTCATTTGGATAAAAGAGGAATGTGACCTTGTTTTGAAAGAACAGGTTAGAGAGACCTCACAATCGTGCCTAGTATTAGAATTTCTGCTAAGAGTCATCAGGGTCAGTTAGAGGCCCCGATGACCTATCCCAAACTCCCTCAGATGATCCGTCCCACCAGTCATGTATGGATGACTCATCCGAACGCTGCCCTCACATACTAAGGAGGTGTACAATAAGAACCAATCAGAACGCAAGAATAAGGGCCAACGGAAAAGCAAGATAGGGACTGTGGTGAGCCAATGGAGGTCCTGCCACCACCACCCATAAAATCTGGGAGTTACACTCTCAGAAACTGTCTTTCCTGTCTTCCAAGGTTGTTAAGAGTAGACATTCACGCGATGGCAGTGAGTTTTGATTATACCCCCTAGATGCTGTCTTCTTCCTCAAATTGGAAAGCTACTGGTTTCCTGATTCCTGGAGTCTACATTGCTTATTACATCTTTGCTCCGCTCACTATCTTGTGGTACTTCTTGTCGCGATACCTTGCTTGTGTGGCTCTCTCTGTTGTGGTGGCAAGCTATTTGGGAGAAACCTGCTAGATTTTTTCTTGAGGAAGAAAGCCCAGGGACATAGATGGTCATCAGATAACAATAGTTTAGGATTTGGTGACAGTCTCGGCACCAAACAGCCGATTAAGCGGTGCTCACTAGAACAACAGCATGAGTTCTAGGATCTGGTGCTAAGCGGTTGTTTTGCAACTTGCTGACTGTCTTTTGACATAGGAATTGTGTAAAGTTTTCTTCACCTTTCTGAGCTGAAGCCTATTCCTTTAAGGATGGGAGTAATATTTATCTAATATGTTTTGGATAAGAACAACTGTGAGGAGGGGCAAGAATGGGCAGTGTTTTGTTCTATTGTGCATTGGGTCACTATGGGTCTGAAACTGTCTTGATGGCATGTAACAACAAAAATGATAACAGCAACAATGTAATTCAACATTTGAATTAAATGAACTTGTTTAAAAAAGAAAACCAATTTCTGAAACAGTAGGTTGTCAAGAATTTATCTCCATCATGATGGGGCAGGAGGAAGGTAAAAGGAAACAGAGGAATGATCTAAGAAGCAAAGCAATGGATAGAGGTATAAGCATAGGTGTGTCCATATGTAAATACATTAATCCATAAAAAGAGAGGCATTCACCTATGTACATATAGTTAGTTATATGGCAAATACACTGAGGTAGTGGACGGACTTTAGGCCTCTGCTCATACCCTCCCTCAATACAAGAACACTTTGTTCTAACAAACTGGCATTCTGTGATGCTCACCCTCCCGGCACAATCTCTGAAGACAAAGTGGGTGCGTAAGTAAATGTGGTGAAGAAAGTGGATGGTGCCCAGCTATTAAAAGATATAGCATCTGGGGTCTTAAAGGGTTGAAGTTAAACAAGCGGCCATCTAGCAGAGAAGCAACAAACCCACATGGAAGAAGCACACCAGCCTGTACAATCATGAGGTGTCATCGGGACCGGGAAACAGGCATCAGAAGACCCATAACAAACAAACAAAAAAGCAAAACCATATTGTTGAGAGCTAGCATGGTAGAGCAGAGACCCAAGGATCATTCAAAGTATAGCATGTGTCAGTACTTCATCTTTTTTATGGCCCCAAACCATTCTATTGTATGTTATACCACATTAGGCTTAAAAATTTGTGGGTGTGTGTTTTTATACTTATGCTTACTGATATTTAAATCTCAAGTCACATTAGCCACATTTCAAGGGCTGAATAGCAGTATATTGGCTATGATACTGGGTAGCTCAGTATTAGACATTAAAAACTATTTGAGTAAATGTCCCTTTACTTTTTGCTGATTCTAAAATAGACATAAATGGATGATAATTAAGTGATTATGGATATATGAAAACATACATATCACAACCTGTGGCATATATAAAACCTAGTCTTTTTGCTATCATTTCTCAGTTATGGTGAATTACCTGTTAAACAAACTCATAGAGTAAGTAGTTCATAAGTATCTAATTTCAAATTCCAAAACATATCACAAATCAGATCTGCACAACCAAAATAAAACAGTGTTGGGTAACCTTGATAGCTAGGTTAAAACAAAGATCTATCTTGCACTAAAGAATACACACTAGTTTGTAAGGTAACTTTTATAGAGGATTACATATTTAATGCCTTTGATTTTCTTTTAATGGCATAGAACTTTTGGATTCTACATAATCTTGTTTTTTATTTCCCTTCCTAAAGTCAATGATCCCGTGTAAGAAAACCAAGACTAAAGCAAGTCAGAAATAGTGGGAAATGCAAAGAAGGCACAGCCCTGTCCCCTTCCCTCCCCACACCCCCTCCAACCATCACTAGCATTGAGTCATTTCTGACTTTTAGCGACCCTTAAAGAGAGAGGAGCCCTGGAAGTACTCACTTGTCTAGGCCAGCACATTTGAACGACAACTACTTGGCCAGTTTTCCAAAGAAAGGTGATCCAACAGAATGCTCAAACTATAGAACAATATCATTGATATTGCATACAAGGAAAATTTTGCTGAAGATCATCCAATAATGATTGCAGCAGCACATTGACAGGGAACTTCCAGAAGTTCAGGCCAGATTCAGAGTAGGATGGTGGAACAAGTGATATCATTGCTGATGTCAGATAGAGCTAGGCTCAAAGCAGAAAATACCCCAGAAAGATGTTTATTTGTGTTTTATTGACTGTGCTTAGGTATTGGACTGTGTGGACCATAATAAACTATGGATAACCTTGAGAAGAATGAGACTTCTAGAACACTTCATTGTGCTCATGTGGAACTTGTACATGAACAGAAGAAGGGAATGTTGCCTGGTTCAAATCAAGAAAATGGGTGTCAGGGTTGTATCCTTTTACCATACTTGTTCAATCTGTATGCCGAGCAAATCATCAGAGAAGCTGGCTTACGTGGTGCAGAGTGCAGCATCAGGATCACAGGAAGTTTTATCAACCAGTTTCAACACACTTGATGAAAGTGAGGAGGACTTGAGGCACTTGCTGATGAAGATCAAAGATTGTAGCTTTCAGTATGCATTACTACTCAGTGCAAAGAAGACCAAAATCCTCACAATTGGATCGTGATAAATGGAGAGGTTGAAGTTGTCAAGGATTTTGTCTTGCTTGGATCCACAAACCATGCCCATTGAAATAGCAGTCAAGAGATCAGAGACACGTTGAATTAAGGAAATCTGCTGCACAAGATCTTTTAAGAGGATTGAAAAGCAAGGAAGTTACCTTGAGAAGGAGGGTGTGCCTGATCCAACCATGGTGTATTCCATGGCCTTGTATGCATGTGAGAGTTGGACAATGAACAAAGAAAACCGCAGAAAAACGGATGCATTTGAGTTGTGATGCTGGAGAAGACTACTGAACGCACCACGGGCTGCTAGAAGGACAAACCAATTTGTTTTGGGAGACGGATGGCCAGAGTGCTCTGCTGTGCGTAGGGTTGCTATGGGCAGTAACCAACTCAATGGCACCTAGCAACAACAAATCCACAACAACATGGGACAGGATAGAGCTACTCCCACGGGTTTCAGAGACCCTAACTCTTTTTTTTTCTGTTTTGTTTTTTAAAAGATTTTATTGAGGGCTCGTACAACTCTTATCACAATCCAAACATCCATCCATTGTATCAAGCACATTTGTACATTTGTTGCCATCATTTTCAAAACATTTTCTTTCTACTTGAG
>NW_022111373.1:9576877-9587895 GCF_000313985.2 Echinops telfairi
GGTCTTTGAAGCCCGATACCTGATTCCACTGACACCTCGTGATCTCATAGGCTGGTGTGCTTCTTCCATGTGGGTTTTGTTGCTTCTCAGCTAGATGGCCACTGATTTATCTTCAAGCCTTTAAGACCCCAGAAGCTAGATCTTTTGACAGCCAGGCATCATCAGCTTTCTTCACCACATTTGCTTATGCACCATCTTTTTCTTCAGCGACGGTGTTGGGAAGGTGAGCATCATGGAATGTCAGTTTAATAGAACGAAATGTTCTCACATTGAGGGACCACTTGAGTAGATGCCCAATGTCCATCTGCTACCTTAATACTAAAGCTATAAATATATGTAAATAGATCTATTTTCCTATTGTCATATATAAATATATATACATATGTACATACCTGTATTTAAACCTCTATAAATGCTCTTTGCCTCCTAGTTCTTTCCTCTATTTCCTTTTACTTCCCTCTTGTCCTGCTATCATGTTCAGCCTTCATTTGAGTTTCAGTAATTCCTCTCGGTTACATTGCCCTTGATCAAGCCCTACCAGGCCACCTACATCCTCCTTGCCATTAATTGTAGAATACTTGTTCCCTTGTCCCTGGGTTTGTTAACACCCACTTCCTTTCCCCTGCCTCCCTCTCTCCCATGTCCCCCTGGAACCATCAGTTCGATGTTTTCTCCTCTGGATTGTTTATCCTGCCTATCTTATCTAGATAGACATGCAGAGGCAATAATATGCACAAATACAAGACAAATGCACAAATACAAGACAAATGCACAAATGCAACACAAAGCAACAAAAGAAAACAAAACAACAACAAAAAAACCAATGACCAAAAAAAGGATAGCCTATAAATAGTTCCAGGTCTGTTTTTTGACTTTTAGGAATGTTTTCCGGTGGAGTCTGATGGGGTGCCACACCCTGGCCCCACAGTCTATTTTTGGTATTCCCCAGGACTTCATCGCTCTGCTCCCCATGCTGTTCTGTTGCACGCCCTTAGTGTTTTGCTTCCGTGTGATGGGGTCGTATCGGGCACAATTCCCACACTGTGTCTCCAGTGTTGTTCCCCGTAGCGCTACAGGTCAGGTAAGGGTCGTTGTGTCTGGTGGTGGGGCCGACCCGATGGTCCTCTCTGTGCATTGGCAACTCTGAGCAGGAATATCCTTCTCTGGGCTTGGTGTGGCAGGATGTGCTCCACTCTCTTCCCCTCCCCTTTCATTTGCTCCTGTGTGCTCCAATCAGACATGTCCTTCTTCCTGAGCTGTAGCTTAGTGCTGTCCTCTGAAGTGAATTCTACATGCTGTCCACATAGTTGGGATTATTGGGGCTGGCCCCTCAGACCTCTCTACGGTTTCCTGCTTCATGCCCGTATGCTGCATTCACATCTTGGAGCACCGGGTTGAAGTCTGGTCCCTCTTTCCCTGTGGAGATATAAACAACACCCTCCCCTTGGGTGGGTTGGTGCCCTGTCCTCCCACTACCCATGTCTTTTTCCCCCCTACTTCCTTCTTAAGTGGGTACCATATGTATCCCTGGATTTGGTCTGGCCCCTGTCATACTACCTGGAGCTCACCCCAGGAATGTATGCATATAGTAGCTTTTCCCCCATGTCCCTTTTGCATTTTTAAGCTTATTTCAGTGGACTCATGTTGTACTTGTCCTTTTGTGCTTGGCTTACTTCACTTAGCATAATTTCCTCCAGTTCTTCCCATGCAGTGATGTGCTTCATGCGCTCACCACTGCTTTTTAGGGATGCGTAGTACTCCATAACCAGAACTCTTTACCGGAGTCGAAAGCTTCATCTTTCTCCTGTGGAGCAGCTAGTGGTTTTGAACTACTGCCCAACAAGTTGCCCACTATGCCACATGGGTAGAAACAGGGCACATCTTAATATATATTGCCTACCTCCTGTGTAAGGAGGCCTGGGGTTAAGCACTTGGCTGTAAACTAGAGACTGCCTGCCTGAGTCCACCAGCAGTTCCATAGCAGAAAGATGTGGCAGCCGGCTCCCATAAAGACGGTAGTCTCGCAAACCTTTAGAGCCGTTCTCCTCGGTCGCACAGGGTGGCCGTGAATCGGATGCACACAACAGCAATGGATCTGAGCCTACTTGTGGCAATCTGAAAAACCAAACAAACCTCGTTGCATTAAGTTGACACCGATTCATAGGGACCCTATAGCACAGGGTAGACCGTAACATCGTAGACTTAGAAAAGCCGGTCTTTCTCCCACAGAGCAGCTAGTTGCTTTGAGCTGCTGACCTTGCGGATTGCAGCCCAGGGGTAACCCCTCCGCCCCCAGCGTGCCGTTTCATAAAAGGCACTGGGGATTTAGTAATGAATGTTCCTGCCCTCGCTAATTAGTGCCTCTGCTCTTTGGTTGGTGGGTAAAAGCCAGCAGCCCGGGCCAGCGCTGCTTCCTGCAGCAGTGCGCAAGGCTCTCTATTGCTGACCTCCTCGGCCTCCCAGGGCTTCCCAGGCTCGCCCACTCTCACTCGCAAGCTGCTGCCTCATCTGTGTCTAGCCCTCCACTTTGCATAGAGCCCTTGGTCTTGGCCTAATAAGGCCAACCCCGCCATGAGGTGAGCGTCACCCTCCATCCCCGCAGCCACCGGCAGACTGCACCCACGTCCTGCGCTGCCTCGCCGGCGGCCCGAGGCAGGAAGCTGCTGAATCAAGAAGTTACCACCACAGCTTCCGGCTCCAACACTACGCTGGTGAGAGAGGAAGCTGGCTCTGTTTGTTAACTATTGGCGTAGAAAGAGTTTCAGCGGAGGACATTTGGCGCAGGCTTTTGGATTCCTAGACCCCACCAGACCCCAGTGCCATCAAGTCTACTCCAACAGACCCAGCGTCCCCTTGTAGGCGTTCTGAGACCGTAAATCTTTCCAGGAGCACACAGCCTCCTCTTTCTCCCTAGATGCAGACGGTGGTTTTCAACTGCTGACCTTGCAGTGAGCAGGCCGATGTACATCCCACCGTGCCACTAGAGCTCTCTGGAGGGGGCTCTGTAGGGGACAAGAAGGGTTCCCAACGGAGCAGATGCTTGAGAGAAACGATCCACGAATGAAAGGAAGGTTGACACTTTCTAGGCCTAAAGGAAGAACCAGGAGACAAGAGAGTGAGATACCTTATACTCGCTGCCATCGTGTCCCTTCAAACTCACGCTGGCCCTATAGGACAGGGTAGAACTGCCCCAGTGGGTTTTCGAGACTGTCACACACACCCCACCCGCGACCCCGCAAAAAAAACACCCAACACTTTTTATTGGGAGTTAATACAGATAGCATATAATTCCACAGTTCAATCACATCAAGCAGTATTTTGAGTCTGTCCTTGCAGGAGCAGAAAGTCTCGTCTTTCTCCCACGGAGAGGCTGGTGGTTTTGAACTGTTGACTTTGCCGATCGAAGTCCAATGCGCCAGCAGGGCTCCTGCGGATACCCATAGGGAACTCCGAAAGGAATGCAGGGCTGGAGAAGCGTGCCTGAGGGAATGCAAAGGAAATGAGGTTAAACCTACAGAGACAGAGAGACCAGGACAGTTTCAGGAGTCTACGCTCATTTGGAAGATGAAAAGTGTCAGACAGAAAGACAAAACGAGCTGATCAGTATTTGAGGAGTTGGCGTCTTCCTGGCCTATTTTCCGTTTGTCAGAATACAGTTTTATGAACGTGGTTATTGCTGTGTGAAGAGTCACTGCACACGCATGGGGTCAGCTTCACGAGGATTCTGCGGTTCGTGCATTGTCTCCTAGACGAAGGTAGTCTTTCTTCATCTTGTTTTTCTCTGGCTTTGTTTAATTAAAAGTGGATTAAATGCAAATATTTGAAAAAATATATCAAGTACCTCGGAAAAGACGTTGAAGCATTAGAAAAAAAGGTAAGAATCAATTTGCTTATTTTATTTGATGTTAATATTTTGGCTGCTTGACAAGTTCATGGCAAGTTTTAAAGTCGTGTTTTTGTCTTTGAGCATCTCCTGTATAACAGCTGAGGGGAAAGATGAACGCGATTGAAGAGAATTATCTTCTGTAAAAATAGAATGTCCACACGGTTTTTTGGCTTAGGAAAATAATTGGACTCCCAGGAACTTATTACCACTTCCTGCTCACGGCCAGACTTCCGTTCTCACATAGCCTTGCCCACCAAAGAACAATTTCAGTTCTACTTTCATATCCCATCAAGGGATAATTGTAAATCGATGAAACAGATGAGGGTAAGTTAAAAAGCATTGCTATAAAGTAATAAAAACTTTTATTGTACTATATGTATAGGCGAATAAGGAAGAGTACAGGAAGAGTTGACGTCTTTGACTAATAGTGTTGCTGAGGAATATTGGTACACCTTTCCTTTCCTTTTCCACCAATGTAGCTTTCAGTTATTTAAAAACTTCTCATGACTGTCCTCTGTCCTTGAGAAAATTTATCAAGGTTATTCCTCTGGAATCCCCCAAACAGTCCCTGTAACCTTCTGAGCTGACTTCTCCGCCATGAATGTAACAGATCTGCCAGATTCCCTCCGAAGCCACTGTTCTGATGGGACTTTTTTGAAAGCACCTTCGTGAGACGAAGACAAATATCTTATTGAGATACTTGTCTGTAGCCATCCACTGATCGAAGACGCATGTTCACACGTTTTATTTGGAATAAACCTATGCTTGTGCGAACTGGAATACTGGTAGCAATACTTTTTGACTCACCCTCATGTATGAGGGTCCAATTTGGGGTGATAATGACAAGATATTGTCCAAAGACATCACATCGGTTTGCAGTTTGCGTATCCACAAACAATGCATGGTTCTGTGGATCCGTGGCTCTCTAAAAGTACGGCAGACTTCCTAAACGGAAGCCTTTGAGTGGGTGTAAAGCGGTTATTCACAGTGATCTGTATTTCACTGTTGTCATAAAAAAAAATGCTGCTAAGCAAAAGTTTTAAATTTTAACCCAGTCAAAATGCTATTCACCTATAGTCTAAGAATTTGAAAGTTTTGTTTCTGACAAAATCAGTATAAATTCATACACAATATGAGGTAATGATCTGCTTTTATCTTTTTCCAAATTAATAATCACTTTTTCCTGCTACAGAACATCTGCTCGAGCACCTACTTATCTGACATTCTATCTCAGTCATATATTAAGCTCTCTTGTGTAGGCCTATTTCTGGGATTCCTATTTTAGTCCATTGAGCAACTTGTAGGTTGCTTTATCAAGCCTACATAACCTTATTAGCTCGAGCTTCATAATGAATCCCAATAGCTGATAGGGTTAGTCTGGGAAACTCACAGGCAGTTCTACCCTGTCATTTAGGGTTGCTATGAGTCTGAATTGACTTAATAGTAGTGAGTTTGGTTTTTGGCTTGAGATTCTTCTAAATCTGTTTAAAAAGGATCCATGGACTATTCTCAATGACTTGGTTGCAGGATATTGTCTTAATATGCTGTTGGATTTGATATTTGAACATTTTGTATACTGTTATGGATTGAACCATGTCCCTTCCAAATATGTGTCAATTTGGCTGGGCCATGATTCTCAGTGGTTTGGCAATTATATAATGATGTAACTTGATCATTATGGTTTGACTAGCCAGTTATAGGAGGAGTAGGGTGGGATACCACTCCCTTACTTGGGTCACAGTCCTCGTTTATTTAAGAGGAGTTTCCATGAGGTGGGTCCTGCATCACCTTTAGCTATCTCCCGAGCGATAAAGGAGAGAAAAGTGAGCAGAGAGTAAGGGCCTCAATACCACCACAGAAGGAGAGCTGGGAGCACAGCATGTGCTTTGATCTGGAGTCCCTGCGCTAAGATAACCTCCTACACCCAAGGGAAGAGCTAAACGAACACACAGAGAGATCGTCAAGGAATGTTGGACCCTTAGGTGTTGAAAGGCGACAAGAACCTACCCACATAGTTGACAGAGCGAAATCACTCTTCTAAAGTTGGCACCTGGAATTCAGACTTATTTCCTAAACTGCGAGAGAAGACATTTCTGTTTTCTAAAGCCATCTACTTTCATTTTGTTACAGAAGGCCCCAATAGGCATTGCGTACCTTTGTGTATATATTCACGAGTAAAATGGGCCTTTATTTTTCCTTTCCAGAAATCACTTAGCCTGGTTTTGAAATTATGCTGTTCTTGTAGAATTAGCTGAAAATTATTCCCCTTTTTATACTATAAAAGAATTTGTCTAAGATTGAGGAAAATCTGAGATTTGCTTTTAAAACATGCCTTTAACGTCAAGCTACCCCACTTGAGTCATATTTTCCTAGAAATCTGTCTAACCTGTTTTAAAAATTATTTCCAGAAATACTGATAATCTTCCCTTGCTATTTTAACTTTACTTGAGTGCCCATAGGCACTAATAATTTTATTTATTCTCTCATACTATTTTGCTCAGTCTTGTGAAATTTGTATGTTTGTTCGACATTCACAAACCAATCTTTTTCACTATTGGTAGATGCTGCCGAGTTGGTTCTCACTCATAGAGACGCTATGTACAACGGACGGAAAAGCTGCCTGGTTCTGCACCAACCTCACAATTGTTGATACGTTTGAGCCCATTGTTGGACCCAGTGTGCCACTCCATTTTGTTAAAGATCTTCCTCTTCTTTGCTGACCCTCTAGTTTACCAAGAACGATGCTCTTTTCCACAGGAAGGCATCCCCTGATAACATGTCCAAAGTACATGAGACAAAGTCTATCCATCCTCACTTCTAATGAGTATTCTGGTTGTACTCCTTTCAAGACAGATTTGTTTGATCTTTTGGCAGTTTGTGGTCTAGTCAATATTCTTTGCAAACATCATAATACAAATGCATTTGATTTTTCTTCTTTCTTATTCAATGTCCAACTTTTATGTGCATATGAGGTGATTGAAAATACCATGATTTGGGATAGGTGCACCTTAGTCCTCAAAGTAACATACTTGCTTTTTAACACTTTAAAAAGGTCTTGTGCAGCAGTTTTGCCCAGTGGCATGTGTCATTTGATCTCTTGACAGCTGCTTCGATGAGCATTGATTGTGGATGCAATCAAGATGAAATTCTTCACTTATGGCGAGAGAATGCAACCCTGATGTGCAGACCATGTGGTATGCTCTCGTTCTGGTCACATAACTGTCTCTTGATCCATCCACAGGTTCTGACTGAGCACACTGAAGTGTTCTGGAATTCTTATTCTTCTTAAGGCTCTCCATAATTTGTTATGATCAAACATTCAATCAAGATGCAGTAATAGTTATTGGTGATTGGAATGAAAAAGTTGGAAACAAAAAGGAAGGTACAGTAGTTGGAAAATATGGACTTTGGGATAGAAAAGAAGCTAGAGATAGCATGACAGAATTTTGCAAAAACCAATGTCTTGTTCATAGTAAATTGTAGTATTAAATTAAAAAAATGACGGGTGAGTGGGGGACCACCCCACCTGCTACTAGAACTCACTGGTTCAGTAATACTACTTCTGGGTTCAGTAATGCACAATTGTACGGTTGAGATATATAAGTATTATATTAAAGTTATCGAGAGCATGAGAGATATAAAGTCATCGAGAGCATAAAAGATAATACAATAATACAGTCAGACATATTACATGGTAGCATTGCTCACCTCAGCCCAGCTTGGTGGTCCACGTGGAGAGAGGGGGAAGGGAAGGAGGACAAGGGAACAAGGGAGAGGGGGAAGAGAGTCAGGGAGTTCAGAGTTCCGGGGGCTCTTTATTGCTGACTCATGCCTATATACCTTTTGGGGGCATGCCAGCCTACTAATTACAGGTAGAGATAGACGTCACAGGAGAGGGTTGTGCTATAGGTTACACAGCAATGAGAGGGTGGTCTAGGCGGTGGTCTCTGGGTCTCCATAGGAACCATTATCAGTAGGGTGCAAACCCCTCCTACAGGAGCCTGTCCATTGTCTCCAGCAGCAGGGACCAGGCCCAGTGCAGTCTGGCAAGTTGGCCCCTGTCCTGGTTGTCTGTCAGTTTGGGAATGCCTGCACATCTGACCTCCCCCCACAGTAAATTCATTTTTCAACAACACAAAATGTGTCTATACACAGAGACTTCCTGAGATGGAATACATAGAAATCAGATTGACTATATTTGTGGGACAACATGATGGAGAAGCTCAATACCAGCAGCCAAAACCAGACCAGGATCCAACTGTGGAACAGACTATCAATTGCTCATATGTAAGTTCAGGATAAAACCAAAGAAAAAATTCTAAAAGTCCACATGAACCAAAATAGGACCTTTAGTATATCCCATCTGAATTTCAAGAACATCTCAAGAACACATTCAATGCATTTCACACTAATGACAGAGACCTGATGAGCTGTGGGAGGACATCAAGACCATCTTCCATGAAGAAAGGGCAGCACAAGGGTGTGTGAGTAGGGAATGCTCATTCTATTTGCCGCAGCTAAATTGTGTTCTAATCGACAGAGGCATAAATGACTCAGGAAGACACCAGCGGGGTCACTTTGTTCTTCTCTTGAAGCAACTTAAGAGGTCACTTGTCCATGTCGTAACATACCTCTTTTGGTTACTTTCCTGAAGTGAGGACTGCCCTTGTGTTCCAACTAAAACAGACTGTTCTTTAGGGATGTTTCTGATGGTGAATACAGAGCTTGCTATAGATTTAACCAGAATAGTATTTTGTGAGCACAATCACCTCATCTTAATCACACCCTTGCTCTTAAGTATGTATATAGACAGTACCACCACATCGCCCCCATCTGATATTGCCATATTTAAAAAGTGTCCTGTGTGTACATCTTATCTGAAAATTTATAATCCAGGGGCTTCCCAGTTGATCCCAACTGATGGTGACCCCTGTGTGTGTCAGAGTAAGATTGTGCTCTGCATTTTGGGGAAGAGTTTTGGAAGGCCTTTTTTCTGAGGTACCTCTGACTAGACAGCATTTTGGTTAGCACTGAGTGTGTTAACCATGTTTATGCCATCTAGGGATGTCCATAAAAGTATAAAGAAGGATAAAATAAAATGCATTTGTAACTGAAAAAATAAAAATAAATAAAAGGACAGGAAAGAACAAAAAGATCAAAATGATATCAGAAGAGACTCTGAAGTTTGCTATTAAACATAGAGGAGCTAAAGCAAGTAGAAGAAAGGATAAAGTCATGGAAGTGAAGAGATGTTGGACAGGGCAAGATATGACAAAATAACAATTTATAAATTATCAAGGGCTCATGAGGGAGGAGGTAGCGGGGAGGGAGGGGAAAAATGAGGACCTAATTAATGCCAGGGGCTTAAGTGGAGAAGAAATGTTTTGAGAATGATGAGGGCAATGAATGTACAAAGGCGCTTTACACAATTGGTGTATGTATGGATTGTGGTAAGAGTTTTATGAGCCCCTAATAAAATAATTTTTTTTAAAAAAGAAAAGAAAATTTCAAAGGGCAACTTGAGTAGACAAAGCTAAATATTATAACGAAATGTGCAAGGACCTAGAGTTAGAAAACCAAAAGGGAAGAACATTCTCAGCATATCTTAAATGGAAAGAACCCAAGAAAAAACAATCAAGACTCAAATTACAATTTAGAAGGATTCTATAAGCAAAATATTGAATGATGCAGGAAGCATGGAGAGAAAATGGAAAATAAACACAGTCACTGTACCAAAAAGAACTAGCCGACTACCCACCATTTCAGGAGGTAGCATATGAATAGGAACCAATGGTATTGAGAGAAGAAATTGAAACAGCACTGAATGCATTATCCCAAAACAAGGCTCCAGAAATTGATGGAATACCCATTGAAATGTTTCAGAAAGCCGAAGAAGCACTGGAAGCACTCACTTGTCTATGCCAGGAAATGTGGAAGACAACTACCTGGCCAACTGACTGGAAGAGATCCATATTTATGCCCTTTCCAAAGAAAGGTGGCCCAAACTATAGAATGCTCAGCAGAATGCTCAAACTATAGAATGACATCATACACAAGTAAATTTTGCTAAAGATCATCCAGCAACAGTTGCAGCAGTGCATTGACAGGGAGCTGCCAGCAGATCATACTGGAATCAGAAGAGGATGAAATGTGGAACAAGGGATATCGTTGCTGATGTCAGATGGATCTTGACTAAAAGCAGAGAATACCAGAAAGATGTTTACTTGTGTTTCATTGACTATGCCAAGGCACGAGACTGCATGGACCATTGTAAACTGTGAATAACCTTGAGGAGAATTTCCATTCTGGAACACCTCACTGTGCTCATTCAGAACTTGTACCTGGATAGAGAGGCAGTTGTGTGAACAGAACAAGGGAAGACTATGTGGTTTAAAATCAGTGAGAGTGGGTGTCAGGGTGGTATCCTCTCACCATAATTGTTCAAGCTATATGCAGAGCAAATCATCAGGGAAGCTGGATTATATGAAGAAGAGTGCAGCATCAGGATTGGAAAAAGACTTATTAACAACTTTCAAAATACAGATGACGCAACCTTGCTTGCTGAGAGCGAGGAGGGCCTGAAGCACTTGCTCATGAATATCAAGGATTGTAACCTTCAGTGTGAATCACAACTAAATGTAAGGAAGACCAAAATCCTCACAACTGAACCAGTAAGTAACATGATGAAAAATGGAGAAAAAGTTGAAGTTGTCAAGGATTTTGTCTTGCTTGTGTCCACAATTAATGCTCATGGAAAAAGCAGTCAAAAGATCAACAGAGAAGTTGCATTAGTAAATCTGCTGCACAAGACCTCCTTAGAGTATTGAAGAGCAAGGATGTGACTTTGAGGAATAAGGTGCATCTGACCCAAGCCATGGTATTCTCCATTCCATTGCATTGTATGCATGTGAAACTTGGACACTGAATAAGGAAAACCATAGAAAAATGGATTGCATTAAATAGTGATGCTGAAGAAGAATATTGAAAGTACCACAGACTGCTAAAATGACAAACTGTTCTTCATTGAACTAAGTAACCAAAATGGTCCTTAGAAACAAGGATGGCATGACTTTGTCTTATATGCTTTGACATGTTGTGAGGAAAGATCAGTCCCTGGAGAAGGCCATTATAT
>NW_022111373.1:9588299-9589772 GCF_000313985.2 Echinops telfairi
AATAATATATATATAAAATAATCCATCCATTGTGTCGAGCACATTTGTACATATGTTGTCATCATCATTTTCAAAACATTTTCTTTCTACTTGAGCTCTTGTTATCACCTCATTCTCCCCACCTTCTCCCTCATGAACCCTAGATAATTTATAATTTTTTTTCATGTTTTACACTGACCAATGTCTTCTTTCACCTACTTTTCCCTGGGAGGGGATCATATGTCGATCATTGTAATTGGTTTCCCCTTTCTCCCCCACCTTCCCCTTCCCCTCCTGGTGTCAATACTCCCATTACTGGTCCTGAGGGGTTTTTCTATCCTGGATTCCCTGTGTCGAGACCCCTGTGTAGAATTGGGGTCATGACAGTGGTGGGTAGGGAGAAGAATTAAAGAACTAGAGGAAAGTTGCATGTTTCCTGGGTGCTATACTGCACTCTGACTGGCTCGTCCCTTCCTTGTGACCCTTCTGTAAGGGGATGTCCAATTGTCTACAATGGGTTTTGGGTCACTCCTTCATTCACATTGATATGATTGTTTGTTCTGAGTCTTTGATGTCTGATACCTGATCCCACTAACACCTCATGATCACACAGGCTGGTGTGCTTTGTTGCTTCTGAGCTAGATGGCTGCTTGTTTATCTTCAAACCTTTAAGACCCCAGATGCTGTATCTTTTTATAGCTGGGCACCATCAGCTTTCTTCACCGCACTTGCTTATGCACCTATTTTGCTTCTGTGATCATGTCGGGAAAGTGAGCATAACAGAATAAGGCCATCATATTTGGTAAAGTGGAGGGGCAGCGAAAAAAGAGGAAGAGCCTGAGTGGGATGGATGGACACAGTGACTACAACAATGAGCTCAAGCATAGGGACATTTGTGAGGGTGGCACAGGACTATGCAGTGCTTCATTCAGTGGTGCATAGGGTCACTATGAGTCAAAGCTACCTGGAGGCACCTAACAACAACAGCATATCTGCATCTTAGCCATTCTGGTGGGAATGAGATGGTATCTCCTTGTGGGTTTGATTTGTATCTCTGATATCTAATGACATAGTGAACCTTTTTATGGTGTTTGGTGGCCATTTGAATTTCCTTTTTAGATTTTATTTCTCTTTCCTTATTTATGGACAATGAATAAGAAAGACCAAAGAAGAAATGTTAAATTTGAATTATGGTGTTGGTAAATAATCTGTGGACTGCCAGAAGAATGAACAAATCAACCTTAAAAGTACATTCAGAATGCTCCTTAGAAATGGGGATGGCCGAAAAGGCTTGAAGGTAAACAAGCGGCCATCTAGCTCAGAAACAGCAAAGCCCACATGGAAGAAGCACATCAGCCTGTGTGATTACGAGGTGTCGAAGGGATCAGGTATCAGGCATCAAAGAACAAAAAATCAAATCATTGTGAATGAGGGGGAGTACAGATTGGGGACCCGAGACCCATCTGTAGGCAAATGGCCATCCCCTTACAGAAG
>NW_022111373.1:9591110-9599425 GCF_000313985.2 Echinops telfairi
TAATAATTTATAAATTATCAAAGACCCGTGAGAGAGGCAGGGAAAAAAAATTCAGAGCTGATACCAAGGGCTCAAGTAGAAAGCAAATGTTTTGAAAAGGACGGTGGCAGCATATGTACAAATGTGCTTGACACAATGGATGTATGGGTTGTTATAAGAGCTGTAAGAGCACCCCAAAAGTATTTTTAAAAAGAAAGAAAGAAATGGGTATGGTGATACTTTGTCTCATATACTTTGGATATTATTGAGAGGGGCCCGAAAACATGGAGAAAGACATCATGTCTGGTAAAATACAAGATCAGTGAAAAAGAGGAAAGCCCTAAATGGAGCGAACCAACATAGTGGCTATAACAATGAACTCAAGTCCAGCAGGACTTGTGAGGTCGGTGCCGGCTGGGGACTGTTTTGTTCTGTTATGCAAAAGGTTACTATTAGTTGGAAGTGACTGGGTAGTACTTAACAACAACAAAAATCCCAATCTCCGTTATAATGATGAATACATATGACATCAGTAAATATCAATCCTTATCTTGATCTCATTCTTTTAAAAAAATAATTTCCACCACCACCCCTGGATTTAAAAAAAATCATTTTATTGGGGTTCATACAACTCTTATCACAATCCATCCATCCATTGTGTCAAGCACATTTGTACATTTGTTGCTCTCATCCATTCTCAAAACATTTTCTTTCCACTTGAACCCTTGGTGTCAGCTTCTCATTTTTCCCCTCCTTCCTCCCACCCTCCCTCATGAACCCTTGATAATTTATAAATTATTATTATTTTTTCAAGTCTTACACTGTCCGATGTCTCCCTTCACCCAGTTTTCTGTTTTCTGTCCCCCAGGGAAGGGGTTATATGTAAATCATTGTGAGCTGTTCCCTCTTTCTCCCTACCTTTCCCTTACCCTCCTAGTATGACTACTCTTGATATTGGTCCAGATGAGTTTATCTGTCCTGGGTTCCCTGTGTTTCCAGCTCTGATCTGTACCAGTGTACATCCTCTGGTCTAGCCGGATTTGTAAGGTAGAATCAGGGTCATGACAGTGGGGGGAGGAAGCATTAAAGAACTAGATGAAAGTTGTATGTTTCATCGGTGCTACACTGCACGCTGACTGGATCATCTCCTCCCTGAGACCCTTCTGTAAACGGATGTCTAGTTGCCTACAGATGGGCTTTGGGTCTCCAGTGAGCACTCCCCCTCATTCACAATGGTATGTTTTTTTGTTCTTTGAAGCCTGATACCTGATTCTATCCATACCTTGTGATCACACAGACTGATGTGCTTCTTCCATGTGGGCTTTGTTGCTTCTCAGCTAGATGGCTGCTTGTTTATCCTCAAGCCTTTAAGACCCCAGATGTTATATCTTTTGATAGCCGGTCACCATCAGCTTTCTTCACCACATTTGCTTATGCACCCACTTTGTCTTCAGTGATCATGTTGGGAAGGTGAGCATCATAGAATGCCAGTTTAATAGAACAAAGTGCTCTTGCCTTGATGGAGTACTTGAGTAGAGGCCCAATGTCCATCTGCTACCTTAATGCTAAACCTATGAATATATGCACATAGACTTCAAAACCTTTCAATTATCACCATTTTCTTTGACTTCTGTGTAGATTTCTTTATCAGATAAAGAAAGTTCTAGCTTGCTGAAGTTCATTTTTAATGGTTAATGAATGTTAAGTGTTACTAATTGATTTTTTACATCTATCCAAATGATCATATGACTTTGTGCTCATTGAATATTTTATCTTTTAACTAGGCTGGTGTTCTAAGGTTAAAATTACCTTACTTTCCTGGAATGAATTTTCATAATACATTATGCTTTTTTATATACTCTTGTTTTACTTTGTTAATATTTTGCTTAGAATCCTTGCTATAAATTTTCATTAGTATTATTTATTACTTATTTCTTTCTTGCATTATCTGTCAGACTTTGGTCTTATTTCCTTGCTAGCCTAAACTATGTTGAAGGATGTTTATCCTTTTTCTATTCTGAGGAAAAGTTTGTCTAAGATTGGCATTACTTGGCAAGCCTTTCGGACTTGGAGCTTTCTTTGTGGCAAGGTTTAAAGTCAGAGTCAATTTCTTTAATAGTTAGGACAATACAATATTTTCAATTTATTTTTGTATATTAAGTGGTAATTTAAAAGGAAATTTTCATAAAAATTTTAAATGCATTGCTATCAAATTATTTACAATATTTTCTTACCTATAGGATCAGTAGTTATGCCTTCTTTTTATAAGCATATGTTGCTTTTTTTAAATCACTCAACAGATTACTATCAAGTTTATTTCCCTTTTCAAAGAAGGAGCTCCACTTTCTTGACCATCTCTAGTCAATGTTTATTATTTCATTCCTTTTGTTCTCCTATCTATTATCTTTGTGCTTTTACTCTTCTTGAGTTTGGATTTTTTGGTTTTTTTTACTAAGTCATTGTTTCTGATACTTAGCTCATTAAATTTTTCCTTTCTTATTTTCAAATGTGTACATTGAAGGTGCACATTTACGTCTAATCGCTGCCTACATCCCATCTTATAAGCATCTATATGAATTTTTTGATTATCACTCACTTAAAAATATCTTCTTATTTCCATAATAATTTATTCCTTGACCCATTTTTGTTATTCTTAGATGCTATCCAGTCAGTCCTGATTCGTAGTGACCTGATGTACAACAGACAGAAACTCTGCCTGGTCCTGTGCCGTCCACACAGTTGTTCTTATGTTTGAGCCCATTGCTGCAGCCACTCTGTCAATTCCTCTCTTTGAGGGCCGTCCCCTTTTTCACGGCCCCTCCCCTTTACCAAGCATGACGTCCTTCTCCAGGGACTGCTCTCGCCTGACAGCATGCCCAAAGTACCCAAGGCAAAGTCTCACCATCCTTGTCTCTAAGGAGTATTATGGTTTTATTTCCAAGGCAGATCTGTTAGTTATTTTGGCAGTCCATAGTACTTTCAGTATTTTTTTGCCAACACCATAGTTTAAATGCATTGATTTTTCTTTGGTCTTCCTTATTCAATTTCCGATTTTCACATGCATGTTACACAATGGAAAATATCACGGCTTGGGTCATGCACACCTTAGTCCTCAAAGTAAAATCCTTGCTGTACAAACTTTAAAGAGGTCTTGTGCAGCAGATTTTCCTAATGCAATGCCTTGTTTGATCTCTTCACTGCTGCTTCCATGAACGTTGATTGTGAATGCAAACAAGATGAAACCCTTGGCAACTTCGATTTTTTGTTTGTCTGTCATGATGTTACCTATTGGTCCTTGATATGTGGGTTAGTGGTAAGGATGCTAAGCATTTTCAAAATATGCCAACTTTCTCATTATGTTTTAATTATTCATTTCTTATTTAATTCCACAGTGGCCAGAAGATACATTGTTTGCTTACAGTCTTTTGAGATTTGAAAGGATTTGTCTTAGGGCCCAGTCCATGTTATAGTTTTGAAAATGTTCTTTGCGTGGTTGAATTAAATGTTATTGTTGTTTTCTGAGGTTGTGGATTGAGTATTCTCCATATGTACATTGTTAATCATGTAGTGTAAATCGCCTATATATTTTTTCTGAGTTTTTGTGTCTGCTTAGTGGATTTAGATCACCATTATAATTATAATAGGAACTCTGATGGCATAGTGGATTATGCTTTTGGGCTGCTAACTGCAAGGCCAGTAGTTCAAACCCACCAGTCACTCTATAGGAGAAAGCTGAGGCTTTCTGCTCCAGTAAAGATTTGCAGCCTCAGAAGCCAGCAGGGCAGTTCTGCTCTGTTCTATAGGGTCGCTATGAGTCAGAAACGACTTGGTGAGTTTTTGGTATGATTATAATTTTGTCTAGTTAACAGTTGTTGTGATGTCAATGTCTGTGTTTTGGAGTTTCTTTATCATGTCAAATAGTAATATCTTCCTAGTTAATTTAACTTAGATCTTTCATCATTATAAAGTGTCTCTCTATCTCTAGTGGTACTTTTTGTTTTAAAGGTTGATACTGTTAAGGTCACATCAGCTTTCTATTGGTTGGTCTGTTTTCATCCTTCAGTGTTCAGCTTCGGGATCTTCACTGAAAACAATGGGAAGTTATTTCATTCTAATCAGCGAGTTTCTGTCAGCACATGGAAGCTACCTTTCTATTATTTTCTGGCTCCCGGTGCTGTTGTTGGGATCTAGCGGTGGTTCCTATGAAGGCATGTACTATAGTGATGGGTCTGGGCAGTAGGAACTCCAACTCAGACAGTCTCACAACATCTGCCCCAAGCTCAAAGCCTACTTTCTCAAGAAGGGGCATTATGTGTGAGCCTCCTGGGGTCAACCAGAAACTCAGGGTCAACTTATCAGGAACATTGACTTTATTTTTTTTATTATTATTTTGTAAATCATTTTATTGGGGGCTCGTACAACTCTTATCACAATCCATACATCCAACGATGTGTCAAGCACATTTGTACATTTGTTGCCATCATCATTCTCACAACATTTACTTTCTATTTGAGCCCTTGGTATCAGCTCCTCATTTTTCCCCTCCCTTCCTGCCCTGTCCCCCCTCCTCACGTACACTTGATAATTCAGGAACTTTGACTTTATACTGACATCAGAATCTCTCTGGTTTTACCAAGAACCCTTGTTTTTTAAATGATCAAACTGTAAGCGCAAGACGGCTACATAATCGGTGGTGCTCAGTAAAAAAATGGGAACGTGAGGCTTCTTGTTAGAAAAGCATTATGAATTTAAAGACAGTGACAGCAGAACATTAAACCAAGTGTGGGAGCAGAATCCTGTGAAACTGCACTGGCTGTCCACCCACGAAGGTGACCTTGCCTGCTGGCTGATTTGATCCATTAATTTCCTCCGTATATGGAATCATTTTTTCTATTAGCATTGCAGTGAAAGTCAGAGGAGATGAAAGCTGTTTCCAAGAAATGAGCCCTGAAACTTTAGGGAAAAGAGAAATCTATAAACTTCTTGCAAACACATGTAGTCATTTTCTAGCTAGAAGCCATACAAAATTAGGTCTGACAATTCTCAGATATTGATTCCGAAGACAGCTTATTCAGACTATAACAAGCAAGCAGAAACGTCAAAGAGGTGAAGGAACTCTCTTCTGCTCACGTATCCCAACTATTCGCATTAGGATTGGGTAATACTAAAGGAGAGCGAAAACGTCTAAAATCGGATTTAAGTTTTGAGACATTTCCCCATAGGGGAAAGATGTAAAATCATTCTTTAGATTTTACAATGAAAATAATAACTTATATGAAGTAAATGCATACCAATGAGTAAATAATAGTATATTATTTACTATATACCATTATACTATATAGGAGAAAGATGAGGCTTTCTACTCATGTAAAGAGTTACATTCTTGGAAACTCACAGGGGGACAGTTCCACCCTGTATCACAGGGTGGCTATATGTCAGAGGATTTGATGGCAGTGAGGGATATATGTATGGAAGGATACAAATCCAAAATAAAATTCAGATAGCTAATGAGATACCATGCTTTCTTTTGATCAGATAAATGAAAAGTATACTATCATCTGTTTATTTGTGAAATATTTATTGAGTGGAAATGGAAAATGGTGAGACATTTAAAACAAAACAAAAACAAGAACACACAAATAAATATTCAAAGGGGCTTCCAAAGTTTTGAGGAACAATTTCATTTTCTTTCTTTATTATACAGTTTTATTGTCATATGATTCATATACCATATATTTCAATAGTTTAAATATATTAAAAAGAGTTATACAATCATCACCCCATCAATTTTAGAACATTTTCTGTTCTTATACCCATTATTATTAGCTTCTCACTATCTCTGACTTCCCTTGCCATACCTCCAAAAAAAACAATCAAATCAAAGAACCAAACTCACTGCCATAGCCCTAGGGAACTATTAATCTAGTTAATATCTCTATGGATTACCTATCCTGGAATTTATATTTTAAAAATAATACCAAAAAAACCCAATACAAAGTAAAACAGAAAAAAAAAATCTCAGTACAAAGCTGATCAGAAGATAATAGAGTAGAACAAATTAAAAATGTATCAAAAGGGAGAACAACTGATATGTCAAAGTTTACTCTAACCATATCTGCAGTAATCCACTTTCCAAAGCACTTGTCTGTAGGCAAGGCTATTTACATCCCTAGACAATGATTTAAGGGAGTTCAATAAAGGCTTAATCTGTGAGGGGACTTTGCAAATGTATTTTGGGGCTTGCACTGTAGCCTTCTGCAAACCAGGTACTCAGAACTGGTTATAATACCATTCCCTCCTCTGGTCTTGGACTTTGTTATTTACACTCTTTGGATCACACCGGCTGGTGTGTTCCTTCCTGTGGACTTAGCTGACACCTCACTCAGAAGGATGCTTGTTTTCAGACAAACCTTTGAGACCCCAAATGCTATTCTTTCTGATAGCTAGGGACCATCTGATTACTTTGCCACATTTTCTATTGTACCTATATCGTCAGCAATCTCACCATGAGGGCAAGTATTGAACAGGGTCACATTGTAAGAATTAATTGTTCTTAGTTTAGGGCTTAAAATTAAATGTGAGCTCAAAATCCATTTGTTTATCTAAAGTTTATATTTATTCCCGGTCTGCTTTAAAGATAGTATCATCAGCTTGCTGTAATAATTTAAGTAACCTCCACAAGAGATTTGGTAATTCTACTAATATCATTCATCTAGCCAATGAAATAGATTTTAAAGTACTATTAAGAAAAGGAAAATGTGTTTTTCAGTATGTGAAACCTAGGATCAACAAACCTAGAGGGACAGCAAGTGGAATAAGGGGTTTGGGGGGAGGGGGTACAGTGGTGGAGGTGAGGCATAAGGGAGACAATGTCAAGGAGTCCATGTAGAGAAAGAATGTTTTGAAACTGATTGTGGTAGCCATTGTACATTCTCCTTGACTTGATTGAAATTTGGAATGATATGACATATGTATTAAGTCCCAACTAATAATAATAATAAAAAAGAAAACCACACACATATAGGAAAGTTTTTAGACTAAAATACATGGGATATTCACTTACACAGGTTAAAAACTTAAGCAACTGAACACTGTTTAAGAAAACGATGAGGGTTAGGCCCAAGGCAAAAGTTTCAACCATTTTCATTCACTAAGGTAAAACTAGGTCTATACAACTAAGACCAGCACAAAAAGCAAAGAAAGCATGAAAATAGCAAGAATACAGAGAACTATATTTATGGAAGGTGTAACAGGATACTGTTGTTGATTTCATTTGTTGATATAGGTTGTGTAACTCTTATAGTGCACAAGGGGTATCCGCCCAAAAGAAAAACAGAAAAAAGGTCCCCTGGACAGAGTTTTCGTGGTATGCATTTTTCCACGCTAGGCGAGCATCAAGCAACTCCCTCTGAGTTAATGCACCCAGTGGCATTGCCTGGGTAGGTTCTCTCTGGGCACAGTGACTTTTTTTGGTAAAAGCAGTTTCTCTGGAACCTCATTTTTTGTAATGGCTGATTTAAGAGAACTGCATGCTGCTCTAAAATTTCCTTTCCTGCTAGGAAAAATGATGCAGAAACTGTTGTGATATTGAACACAGCTTACAAGGGCAGCGCTATGGGAAAAACTCAAGTGTATGAGTGGTTTTCTCATTTCCAAAAAAGGTGAAATGTCACCTTTGGACTCCGTCAACTTCCTGAACAGAAGAAAATGTTGACTCACAGTGCATTTGGAATTCATTCCACCAGGTCAGACTGTTAATCAAGCTTTCTATTTAGACTTTCTGAAAAGATTGGGTAGCAGTGGGCAGCAAAAAAAGGAAGGCCTGATTTGTGGAAGATGGGGGACTGTTTTTACCACCATGGCAATGCACCTGCTCATGCAGCCATCTCAGTGCTCCAGTTTTTTGGTAAAAAGCAGCACGTCTCTCTTGCCCCATGTACCTTACTTACCTGACCTCGCTCAATGCAACTTCTTTTTGTTTACACAAATGAAGAGGGACATGAAAGGACAGTGATTTGAAGACATAGAAGAGGTGAAGAAAAAATCGAGGGAGGTACTGTCAGCCATCCAAACAGAGGCATTTGAAAAATGTTTCTAGGAATGAAACCACAGATTTGACAAGTGTATTAAGTGTCATGGAGAGTACTTTGAAGATGATATGGTTGTTTTGTTAAAAAAAATTAAATACATAACTTTGGAAAATAATTTTTGTTTTGTGCCCCCACATGTCTTAAAAAAAAAACTCTTCAGATTCCTTACCCCTAAATATTGATGTGAGTGGTTTAAAAAAAGGAGAAAAAGTAAAATCGAAATAGACTAGGTAAATTTTGTGACAA
>NW_022111373.1:9604864-9606687 GCF_000313985.2 Echinops telfairi
AGGCCGCAAGGTACTGTTCCAAAACTCCAAACTCACTGCCATCGAGTCAATATCAACACATAGCAACTGCACAGGGCAGGGTGGAAGTCAGTGGTGGGATTCAGCCGGTTTGCACTGATTAGGCAGAAGCGAGACTTAAATTTTTTTTTGGATGAGTTCTGGAAACCGGCAGTCAAAATGGCACTTGGGATCAGGGTTCTCTCTAAGATGGGTAGCTGGGAAACTGCTCGATACGGAATTCACAAATATACATTCCTTACCCTTTTTGAATGTTCACCTTTGTAAGAGTATAATGTAAGAGTATAATCGAAGTGGCTGTAGTCTTGTTTATTCCATCCGTACATAAAAAATTAAACAGAACTATGCTTGTAATGTTTCTTCATTCATTTCATAAAACTCCTTGTACTTTTGATGAAGTACTACACTTTTATTCCCTTGCATTTGTTACTTCAGCCAATAAACGTATAACGTAAAGAGAAAAAGTGCCAAACAGCCCGAGGGTGACACATTGTCTTTCATTTCAGCTTTGTGTTATGCTCCAAATTCCCAAGAGATATTAGGAGTGAATTACGCAATTCCTGAAAGTGTTAAAAGAGCTAAAATATTGTCAGAATAATTGCTCTAAATTCAGTAGAAGCGGAAAGGGGTTTTTCAAAGATGAACATAGTATGTTCAGAGAAGTCGGCCGTTTCTAATAGCACAGACACAATGACTATTGTCTCATTGGCCCACCTCTAAGAGAATGGGCCCTGCTCCTACAGTGAAGGAAGGCTTGAAGATAAATCACACAGCAGATGATGCTCAGATGAAAGAGAGGAATATTACAAGTGAGCACGCCAATCATATGGAAATGTCAAATAACAGCTGTGTTGTTTATTCTCAGGTATCATTTAATTTTTTTCATTAATTTTCTTTGTGTACAAACTATTTATTAATAGACAAGCTTGATAGTCTTTATTTCTTCTTGCACACACCAACAGTTCGGCCACAGCGGCCAGTGGTCTTGGTGTGCTGGCCTGGAACTCGAAGGTCCCAGAGGTGGCGCAGCCCTCTGTGGGCACGGATCTTTTTCAGCTGCTCCAGATGTTCGCGGAGCCTGTTGTCCAGACCGTTGGCCAGGACCTGGCTGTATTTGCCATCCTTCACATCCGTCTGTCTATTCAAGAACCAGTCTGGAATCTTGTACTGCCGTGGATTCCGCATGATGGGGATCACGCGCTCAGCCTCATCGTCGGTGAGCGCTCCTGCTGTCCTTGAGGACGATGTCTGCTTTCCTCAACACCAGCGAGCAGATCTGTGCCCCACACCCTCCAGGGCAGTGATGGCAAAGGCTACTTTCCGCCGCCCACCGATGTTAGTGTGGAGGACTCGCAAGACGTGCTGGAACGTCTCGGGGATTGCTAGAGACGTGGCGGCGGCAGTGGCAGCCGCGTGTAGGCCTCCGGTGGAAGAGCGATGATTAATGTTTTAAAACTCTTTGCTATAACATAATCCAGTTTTGTGTGCCTCTTTTATTATTCTTATTTAAGTATTAACTGTATGAAATAATAGCTACCATTTGGTACATGGGGTTTCTAATACTTAAAATGGTCATTAAGACAGTGAACCGTTGTTAAATTATTTGAATCCCATGTTGGTAGAACTTGCCTTGTCAGGGTCCAAGAGGGTACCTTTCTGGGAGTAGGAAACCTCATCTCTATTCCCAGGAGCAGTTGGTAGTTTCCAACTGCTGACTTTTTGGTTAGCAGTCTCATGAGTAACCCACTGCTGAGGTGTGGCGCATGATGAAGTCTAAACAGATAGTGGTGATATTAGTAAAGAAA
>NW_022111373.1:9608508-9609454 GCF_000313985.2 Echinops telfairi
CTGGAGGGGTGGTGGTTCCTTTCTCCTCCCACTCCTGGTAACCATCAAAGGTTTCTTTTAGTGTGAAAACTTTTTCTTGACTTTTTACAATAGTTCTTGCTGTCAGGTGTCAGTGAGTCGGTTCTGGCCCATAGTGACCCTGTGCATAGCAGAATGAAATAGTGCATGGTCCTGCACCATCCTTACAAGGTCAGCCCATTTCAGTGAGGACCGTCCCCTCTTTCACTGCCCCTCCATTTTACCAAGCATGGTGTCCTTCTCCAGAGACTGGTCTCTCATGACAATATGCCCAAAGTATGTAAGACAAGGTCTCTCCATCCTCACCTCTAAGGAACACACTGGCCTTACTTCTTACAAGACAGATTTGTTTGTCCTTTTAGCAGCCCATGGTACTTTGAATATTCTTTGTCAGCAGAATTCAAATACATCAATTCTACTTTGATCTTCCTTATTCAGTGGTCAATTTTCACATGCATATGAGGTCAGGGAAGATACCATGGCTTGAATCAAGCACATGTTCATCCTCAAAATAACATCTTTGTCAATGCTCTAAAGAGGTCATGTGCAGCAGATTTACCTAATGCAACTCATCTTTTGGTCTCTTGACTGCTTATAATAGTGGTCTCATACAATATTTGTCTTTTTGTGATTGATTCATTTCACTAAGCATTTCATTCAATGCAACTATTGATAGGTATGAATTTATTGCGGTCATTTTATTATGTATTTTTATAGTATTACTGTTTTCTTTATTCCACATAATTTTCTATGCTGAGTTCATGTTGTACATGGGTTTTCTTGTCATTTTTCATTGCTGTTGTTTTCATGTTTGCTAAATCTTAGTTTATTCATTTTCTTTAAGATTATCCTGAAATATATTAATTTCTTCCCCAGTTTAAAGCCAATGGTTTTTTCATGAAAGCCTGTCAATCTTTACAGAAGCAGA
>NW_022111373.1:9611520-9612647 GCF_000313985.2 Echinops telfairi
CAGAACCTGACCAAATGAAGAGAGAATGGTATTTGACACATAAAATAAACTATTTATACCTCAACATAAAGAAAACAAATATTTCCAACATCATGACAAATGGAGTAAAGATTGAAGCCATCAAGGATTTTACTTTATGTGGATCCACAGGTAAGACCCATGCAAACAATAGTCAAGACATCAAACAATGCATTGCATTGGGCAAGTGTACTGCAAAATAATTCCTTATAATGTCAGAGCAAATATGCCACTTTGAAGGTTAAGGTGCATCTGACCCAAGTCATGGTGTTTTCAATGACTTCATATGCATATGAAAACTGGACAACGAATAAAGAAGACTGACGAATTGATGCTTTTGAATTATGATATTGGCAAGATGATTGAATATACAACAGTTAGTCAGAAGAACAAATAAATCTTTCTCTAGGTAGAATTTCCCCTAGAAATGAGGACGGAGAGGCGTCATCTCACATTCCTTGGACATGTCATCAGGAGGTAACTGTCCTTGGAGAAAGACACTACGCTTGGTAGAGGGTCAGCAAAACCAGGAATATACTCAACAAGGTGAATTGACCTAGTAACTGCAAAGATGGGTTCAAAAGAAGAGTAATTGGGAATTGGTACAATTCATCTTATTATACATAGGGTTTTGATGAGTTAGAGTTGATGCAATAACATAAAACAACAACCTAAAAAACTTTGAATATTTCTATATTCTTAAATTTGAAAACATATTAAAAAGATACATTCAGAAAATATTAATTTAGATATTGGCTTAAAAGAGAAAATAACATTAATCCAAGTTACCCTCACTTAAAGCACCAAGTTGAGAATTCTCTATGAAATATCTTTTTCCCCCAACAAATGTTTCAAATAACAGTCTCCCAAGGAATTAAAAAAGTAGGGAAAAGCAACAAAGTGGTATAGCTACTATAACACTGATACAAAATTATGCAAGGATATCATGGAAAAAGGAAAATTAAAAGTCTATCTACTTGGTACACATAGATAAAATAGCATTTAACAAAATGCCAGCAAATGAAATCTAGTATAAAAAGTACATTATAGCAGATACATATATTTGTATGAATATTTATGTATGTGTGTTAGTGTACGTGCTAATATAT
>NW_022111373.1:9613498-9617627 GCF_000313985.2 Echinops telfairi
AAATCTTAAATGCAATCTATAATTTTCCTCATTAAGAGAATAAAAAAGAAAATACATCTCATTTGTGGTGTTGGCAAAGAATATTGAATATACCACGGACTACCAAAGAACTAACAAACCCCTTTTAAGAGAAAATACAATGAGAATGCTTCTTTAGAAGCAAGATTGATGAAACATTGTTTTGATTACTTTAGCTACATCCTCAGAAACCCGTCTAGGCATCTCACAGAGAGGATCGGACATTCACTGCCATCGAGCCACTAGAAAGGACAGCTCGCTGCCATAGAGCCCATGAGGCCCCACAGCGAGTCGACGGGCAAGGCAGACCTGCCCTGGGAGTTTCCGGTACCGGAACTCGATGGGTGCAGAACGCCCCATCTTTCGCCTGTGGAACGAGCGGCGGAGGGTTTTGAACTACTGACTTAGTGATCAGCAGCCCAATAAGTAAACCACCAGGGCTCCTGTAAAAAACCAATAATATACTTATACATAACATTAGAAGGATTTTATTTCTTGAAGAGAGTCGTCAAAGGAAATATGATGAAATGATAATGTACTTAATCTGGGTGCTGTGTACATACAAACAGCTCCCTCCCCCCCTTTTAAATGAAAAGCTGGTTTAAACCAGCGTACAAAGTTTCCTTATATTACATTTATTACTCCAAGTAAAAGAAAAAAATCACCTTCCCCTCACCTCCAACTGACACAGCACATTAAATTATAGAATGCAGGACAAATTGTATAAGGATTGAATAGTTCCTGGGTAGCACAAACGATGAAGTGCTGTGCTAATAATTGAAAGGCTGGCAAGTCATGGTCAGGAGGCACTTCAGAAATGAGGTTCGGTGATCTGCGCCCGAAAAGTCAAAGCCCCGACAACCCTATGGTTATCCACTACGCACACAGCGGGTCGCCGTGAATGGGGATCACGATGATGGCAGCCGACAACCACCACCAATATTTAAGTTAAGAAAAATATTTTTGAGACCAATAACAGTCATTTGATGGATTATAGTTTCTTCTTTCCTTTGCACCGCTATGTGAGCTTCTTTTATAGCTTATTGTACACTGTGGGTCAGACCACACTCCATGGCACCCGACAGCAACTATTACAATCCTAAGCATGCAATCGCCTGTTCACTCCAGGAGTGAGAAAGCAGGTCGGTGCTTTATCAGCAGGTCATTTTTGCTCCTCATAGACTGTAGCACCTGCGACATCAAGGGCTTCAGGACATTTTCTGCAAGAGGACGAGGAGCTATGGTTACTGGAGTTTGCTTTTTAGAAAAAATGGAGTATTCTTCATTATTTTTATAGGCCATTCCTTTTGCTTGGAGGGGAACAGAGCTTTTTCAAGAACTAAATTAAGGCTAGAAATCTCACAGACGCCAAATACTGAAGCCAGAATTCAAATGGCCTTTATGGGAACGAGAAAACCACCAGGGACCAAAGTCATTCTCTGTTTATCGTCTGTGGGGAACGTGCTTTATATAGTGCTGTAGGTTGGGCAGGCAATGAAAACCATGTCTAATATGGTCATTAGTCATGAAGCTGGTTATGTACCCCTAACAAGTACTCCACTCCTCCATGTATTTATTTAATTGCCATGGGTTATCCTTAAAGTTTCTTTCCCAAACTTCTTTTAATCACTTTTAATTCTGGAATTCTGGGGTTGTTGAGCTATTCAATATTTGTAAACTAATGGCTTTCAAGAAGCCAACTAAGCAAAACTTTTCACTTTTATATTTTGTAAGAGAAGTTGCCAAACTTCTAAAGTATAAAAGACTAAAGCACAAAACTCCAAAACATAATTTAACATAATTAAATTCTATATAGCAAGGCACGCAACCTAACATTGAGTCAGGAGCCACCAAATAGAGAAGTTAGATTCCACAACTACAACGTTCTGCTTTCCTGATAAGATTGAAATAATCTTCCTGTTAAATGCCATGATAACGAATGATGAAGAGGGTAGCCCCTGGATTGGCTAACAACTGCACTGACAAACGTAATCAGTTCCTCTTTCTTTCTCAGTTCTCCCTAACTGTAAGCAACTGGAAACATGCTAGTATCGTTAAAAGTGATCTTTTTAAGTAGTCTGAGTTGGGGATTGTATCAGTCACGAACTGATTAGAAAACAAACCAGCAAGAGTATTCTTTGGTAAGTAGAGGCCATTGTGGGACTTTCATTTGGATTTTCTACAGTAATAGTCCTCACTTCAAGAATCAGGAAACCAACATGAGTGTATTGTCAACTGCTGAGTATATTTATCCCAACTATGCATCACAGAACTGTAGAAATAACCACAAGATGAGTTCGGGAGTCCACTGGGTTTGCCGTGAAGTAGCAAGACTCGCTCAAGCTCCATTAGCCCCTCCTCTGACCAGATGAGATCACTGGTGCTTTGGTTCTCTAGGAATTAGTCACAGTTTAGAGTCACTCGCCTATAATAGACACAACAGTTGGTGACTCCACCCTTGCCAGTGCTCAATCTCCTTGCTTAGTGACTGCAGGTCCCTTTGAGAAAAGTTGGGACGATGATTTATAGTATAAAATTTGGCTGTGTATTGGGGTACTTCCTCAGGGGAGGCTAGCCTTCCTTTATTCAAGGGACCCTGGATCCGTGAAGTGACTTGTGTTAGTCTGGGTTGATTAGAGAAACAAATTCATAGTCACTCATATGTATATAAGAGCTTTATTTAAAGAGTAATTGTATATTAAGAAAACATCCCAGCCCAGTCCAGATCAAGTCCATAAGTCCGATATTAGCTCATATGTCCGATACCAGTCTGTAAATTCCTCTTCATACTCATGCAACGTATACAATGATGCCCAGTGTAGGAAGATCACAGGCCAGTGCATGGAAAGTCTTATGGATCCAGTGGCAGTGGAAGCATCTCAGCACTGGTGTGGGTCTCCACGTGGCTCCTCCAGCTCCCGGACTCTGATTCCAACAACATAGCTCCATGTGGCTTGTCAACAGGAATGTCTCACAGGGAGAGTTTGTGTTCTGCCTCACAGGAGGAAGACAGGGGTTCCCAGAATCCTCAGGAGAAGGCCACACCCACACAAAGGCCTCATTGGTTATGACCTGACTAACAGGCTAGACTCCACCCCTTCACTCAAGTTGATAGTAGATTGTGTAACTGCCACATGACTCAAGACTAGGTCCTGAGGACGTGTCTTTCAGGATGGACTGTTGCAGGTTATTCAGGCAAGGGGAGACTAACTCAATAGGGAAAAGGGCTTTTTCTACTGGCAAAAGAGGCCCAGTAGAAATTAAGGATTAAGAGTTCATTAAATAAAAGAAAATAGAGGAAAGAGCTAGGAGATAAAGGAAATTTATAGAGGTCTAAATACAGGCATGTACATATGTAAATACATTTATATATAGCTATAGGGAACCAGATCTATGTACATATATTTATTTGTTAAGTAGTAAGGCAGCAGACAGACATTGGGTCTCCACTCAAGTACTCCCCCAATGCAAGAATACTTTGTTCTACTAACCCGACACTGTGATGCTCACCTTCCCTGACACGATCGCTGAAGACAAATGGGTGCATAAGTAAATGTGGTGAAGAAAGCTGATGGTGCCTGGCTATCAAAAGGTATAGCACCTGGGGTCTTAAAGTCTTGAAGATAAGCAAGCAACCATCTAGCTGAGAAGCAACAAAGCCCACATGGAGGAAGCACACCAGCCTGTGTGATCACGAGCTGTTGATGGGATCAGGTATCAAGCATCAAAGAACAAAAAAATCATATCATTGTGAATGAGGGGAAGTGCGGAGTGGAGACCCAAAGCCCATCTGTAGTCAACTGGACATCCCCTTACAGAAGGGTCGCAGGGAGGAGACAAGCCAGTCAGGGTACAGTGTAGCAATGATGAAACATACAACGTTCCTCTAGTTCTTTAATGCTTCCTTCCCACATCCCCCATTGTTGTGACCCCAATTCTACCTTACAAATCCGGCTAGATCAGAGCATGTACACTGGTAGAGACAAGAGCTTACAATACATGTAATCCAGGACAGATAAGCCCCTCAGGACCAATAATGAGAAAAGCGATACCAGGAGGGTAAGGGGAAAGTGGGGGAGGGGGGCTATCACAATGATGGACATTCCCTGCA
>NW_022111373.1:9617727-9621361 GCF_000313985.2 Echinops telfairi
ACATAAAAATGGGTGAAGGGAGACAGTAGTTGGTGTAAGACATGAAAAATAAAATAATTTATAAATTATCAAGGGATCATGATGGAGGGAGTGGGGAAGGGGGGGAATGAGCTATTACCAAGGGCTTAAGTAGAAAGAAAATATTTTGAAAATGATGATGGCAACATATGTACAAATGTGCTTGACGCATGGATGGATCGATGGATTATGATAAGAGCTGTGAGAGCCCCCTATAAAATGATGAAAAAGAAAGAAAGAAAGAATTCATCAGCTTCTGTTAGGTTTCCAAGTTTATGAAGCCCAAAAGGAGTGGATGCATAGAGATTATAACTGATGTGATGGTTTATCGGGAATGGTGGGGGGTGGGATGGAGGGTGGGTAGGGTGAGGGGAGTTGGGGAGTAAACAATGAATGCAGGAGTGGGGAGGAAGCATTAGAACCCGTTGTGATGATGTATACACAACTCTTTAAAAGTGACATAACCATGGAAGTGTATGATATGTAAATATTAAGGAAGCTACTAGACAAAAAAAAGTAACCAAACTTGATCTATGGTTACCATGAGTGAAGGAGAAAGAGTTTTTGTTTAGAGGGCAATGAGTATGTTAATGGTGGTGGAATAATTTGGAAAAGGATATCAATAATGGTGTACAACATGAAGAGTATACTATATGGCACTGAATTATACATGTAGAAGTTACTGACTTGGGGGAAAAAGGATTCATCAGCTTCATTGGAATCTACAAAGGAGTTCTCATCCCAATTTTCCACATCTTACTTAAACAAAACAGACTTTGCGCGAGAGTTAATTGAACTTTCATTGTAATCCATACATTCTCTGGATTAGTCTTCTCACCTGTGCTTTTCAGAAGTCTGTACCTTGCTCCTGCAAAAGATAGAGATTCTTTTAGGACACTTACATAAAATCAAGACCAAACTCACGGCCATCAAGTTGACGCTGACTCATGTTGGCATAGTGGTTACGTGTTGGGCTGCTAACCATACATACGGTCAACAGTTCTAAACCACCAGCAGCTCTGTGGGAGAAAGACAGAGCTTTCTACTCCCATAGAGTGATAGTCTTGGAAACTCACAGGGGCATTTTTACTCTGCCCTATAGAGTCACTATGAGGACACTCACATATATGCTTGTAATTTGAAATGTCCCTAGAGCTCTTTGGTTTGTGGGTACAAATTAAAATCAGTTTAAAATTTAGGCCCAAGTTCCATTACTTTGAAGGGTTTCACAAATTTTGAACCATCTTTGAAATTCTCTCTTAGGGCTGTCTCTCTGGGGTTTCTAGAGAAACCATACACCTGTACACACACAGTTGTGAGAGTAAACGAAAGGGTCAGTGCAAGGGATGACTTAAGGAAAAGAGGAAATTAGCAAGGGGGATATTTGAATAAAAACCATTTTAAGTAAAAGGACCAACCAGCGCAAAGATCCATAAACAGGAGTGTGTGCTGAGGGCAAACAATAGCAGCAAGGAGGCCTTTGGAGGGGGAGGAGAACCAGCAAGTGAGGAGATCAAAGACTAAATGGGATGCCAGATTATGTAGGACCTTGAACTTTTTGTAAGTTTGGGCTTTTACTTTGAAGAAAATGGGAATCTATGCCTGTAAAGATTTATAGCTGAGGAGCTGATGCCAGGGGCTTAAGTGGAGAGCAAATGTTTTTAGAATGATGAGGCTAACAAATATATAAATGTGCTTTATACAATTGATGTATGTATGGATTGTGATAAGAGTTGTATGAGCCCCCAATACAATGATTTTTAAAAAAGAGAGAGTTATAGCCTTGTAAACTCCACTCTGTCCTGTAGGACTGCTATGAGTTGGAATAAAAAATGGGTTTGGTTTTGGTCTTTTGGTTCCTGCTTTATGTAGAAAGTTGTATTTTTAAAACTTTGATTGATAGTGTCTGAGTTAGTTAGTTTATTGTGCCAACCTGGCTGATAAACACATGTGGGATTAATTGAAGGGTGGAGGGATAAATGGCTCGGTGAGCCTCGCCTTTCAAGTTCTCAGGTCTCTTGCTTTGTGATGGTCGCACCAGGGTGTAGCTGCCTTAGCAGTTCCCTGCTTCAGCTTGCAAGGCTGACTTTCTGCAAGACATCCCCAAGGAGAAGCCACATGGACCTACCCCGATGCAGCCCTGGGTGCTGGGGCAGCCATGTGGAGACCCCTGTCAGTGCTGAGATGTTTACATGTTCACTGACTTGGCTTTCCTCCTGTAGTTGGCATCATTGCACCTGCTTTGTGAGATGGAGGAGGACTTTGTGGACTGGTGCTGGACATATGGGTTAATGGGTTGGACTTGTGGGCTTGGGCAGCACTGGGTTGGTATGTTTTCTTGATGCACAGTTAACCTTTATATAAAACTCTTATACATGAGTTTCTGTGGATTTGTTTCTCTAAAGTACCCAGACTAATACAGTGTCAGTCATAAGAAAGGAGAATGTTTTTGTTGGATCAATGGAAAGTCAGCATCCAAAGTGGCAGTTGTGACCACAGAACACACTCCCCAAATACTCATTCTGCAAAAATAGCCTCTATCCTGAGAGAGCAGTACAGGGGGCCCCAGCCATATCCAGGGCAAGGGCAAAGAAGGGGTGTTTCTCAATGGTCACTGATAATCAATTCCAATTTGAAGATGCTCCGGGTTAGATTAAAATGTCAGGTGGAAATCGAGAGAGGGAAACAATTATGTTTCACAGTCAATTGAGTTTCACTTGGAATTGGAAGAGAGCAGGGGTAGGAAACAGTTTTCTATTTTAAGTAAGTGAATAGGGTGAAGATGAGTCGATTAAACTAGCTCAGAAACAGTGCCAGGAAGGAGGGAAAATAACTTGCTATTTTAAGAAAATGGATGAAGCGACAATGATTTCATTGCACGAGCTAAAAAACCAGTCGGTGCTAATCGTACCTTTCAGGGCCAGAAGCCTAGAATCTAGGGCAGACCTGGAGGTTGGCATCAAGAAGCCGAATCAGAAGTGAACACTGGATCAAGAAGTAGGATGGTGGCAGGGAAAGGATATTGTGCTCTTTGTCTGCCTTTCTGAAAGGGTTTGGAGAGGCTGGGTCAGCCTCCACTCCCCTCACAGCCTGCTCGTTGCCCCATGCCAGTCCACCTGGCACTCTGTTACAGTCGCTTCTGAGATAAATCATCTGGACACGAAGCAGATAGTGCGCCATTTGACATTGAAATAGGATCGCTGTGGAATACACCTGGCAATATACATGCGTATGAATGAATGCTGTGCGTGTGAGCACCTCTCAATTTTCTGTGGGTTTGAAATTTCATTAAATAATAGCTCTGGATTCTTTCATCTAACATAATATCAAATGATACACCTAATAGCTAACATATTAGTCATATGCCTGCTCAAGTGGTATAAAAGTGCTGGTTAGTTTCAGACAGGGCCTGCTATTCTCACTTTACAGATGAGGAAAATGAGCTACTGAGAAGTTTGGGTAACCTGCTTCTCTACCCATAGCTAGTGGAAAAGTTAGGATCAACGCAGGCCATCTGTGCCAAAAGCTCGCACCCCTAACTGCTACAGAGTGCTTTAAAAAAAAATCACCTTATTGGAGGTTCATATAATTCTTATCACAATCAATATGTACATCA
>NW_022111373.1:9622700-9624389 GCF_000313985.2 Echinops telfairi
TCTCATGTCGGTGACTCTTTCTGATGAAGCCAAACAACTTAAGGGGACAGCCATCCATGTGAGCATTACATAATGACGTGTCAGTTGTCTGACACATCTGGGGCCCGAGAGCTCATTCCCATCACTCGTTGTCTGATCACACTAAAATTGTAGCTGAAACTCAAAATATCTACTGTGGGTATCCTTCAAGAAAAGTTTAGTTGTTTATTAGATGATTTTGATCTCATGCATCCATCTAAGTCAACAGGAATTCAGCATGCTCTTTTCAGTGCCACTATTTAATAATAAATTAAGTGTACACAAGTCATCTAGGGAAAAGAGATGACAGGAAGCAGGAAGAGGAGAAGTCAGGGCTCCAAGCGGACGAAGCAAAGGAGGAAGAGGGTTTCAATTTTGTAAGTGACGTAGGAACATTTTCTTTCCTTAGAAATACCAATTTATAAACTATCAGGGGTTCATGAGGGAGGGGAGAGCGGGTGAGGGAGGGGAAAAATGAGGACCTAATGCCGGGGGTTTAAGTGGAGAGAAAATGTTTTGAGAATGATGTACAAATGCGCTTTACACCATTAATGTGTGTATGGATTGCGATAACAATTGTATGAGCCCCTAATAAAATGTTTTAAAAAAAGAAAAGAAGAAAAGAAAAAGTCAGAAGGCATTAAGCTTCCTCTCCATTCTGAAGCAGATGCGGTCTACAGGAAGCTGATTCCTTGAAAAAAGAGCGGGTTTTGAGGATGTGATTGGCTTTGTTGCGCTGTCACCGATTGGGTTCGCCTCGGAACAGATTTCATCTTAACACCTGGTGGCAGAGCCCCGGTTCTCCCCGTGCTTTGAAGGAAGTCTCTGGATGTACTTTGCATATTTCAACAAACACACTAAACCCAAACCTTGGCGTCAATTCCAATTCAAGGCCATGTCAGTAGGTCAGGGGCTTGGTTTTTACTGTTGATGTTTGGCAAGTGGGTCCCAGGCCTTTCTTCGGAGGTGCCCTGGGAAGGCTTGAGGCTTGCAGCTAGCAGCAGAGCTTGTTCACTGCTTGCCTTGCCCAGACTCTTGTTGCGTATGAAAATGTTAGAAATTATTCATCTGTCTGCACAAACAGAATGTTAGAGTCTGAAGCGAGGCATTCCTGGAGATGCTTTTGCCTTGGGAATACAGAAACGACCTGCACGATTGCCAGGTGATAGTCATTTGGGAGCAGGCACCTGATCGTAGCAGTGACCAGGATGCCTGGAATGTTTCCCTAAAACCTCCCCTAATAAATGGCTCATACTAAACAAAATTCCGCTTCTGCTTAGAATCATTCTGCCCTGATTGGCTGAGGTTTTAAATAATTAATTGCCCTCTGCCCTTCTATCGTATGCCGTATAAAGACATTCTGTCAAGGTGCTATAAAGTCACATTAGCTGACCGTGCTATTCCAGGTGAAAATAAGCACATGTGGCTGCTTGCTTCGAAATATTTTCTGAGCCAAAATGTAGAAAATATTTTTAAATGATTTTAAAATGGAATTATTCTGAAAACAAATGACATAATTAAATGCAAGCATTATGTGGCAACAGCTCATATTTAAAGAAATTCAACACTTCGAAGTAATTCCTGTATCAACTGTGACTGAGCCACAATGATAAATATGTAAAAGAACAGATAATAGTGATTCCTATATCAACAATTACTCAGCCATGATGA
>NW_022111373.1:9627440-9629405 GCF_000313985.2 Echinops telfairi
ATTGCACCCTGGTTGGCTCGTCCTTTCCTGTGTCTCTTCTGTGAGAGGACGTCCAATTGTCTATAGATGGACTTTGGGTCTCTACTCTGACCCCCCTCATTTGCATTGCTATGGTTGTGTGTATGGGTCTTCTAATGCCTGGTACCTGATCCCATTGACACCTCGTGATCACACAGGTTGGTGTGCTTTTTCCATGTGGGCTTTGTTGCTTCCCTGCTAGATGGCTGCTTGTTTAATTTCAAGCCTTTAAGACCCCAGATGGTATATCTTCTAATAGCTGGGCACTTTCAGCTTTCTTTCACCACATTAGCTTATGCACCCACTTTGACTTCAGTGATCGTGTCAGGAAGGTGAGCGTCACAGAATGCGAGGTTATTAGAACATAGTGTTCTTGCATTGAGGGGGAAGACTTGAGTAGAGGCCCAATGTTGGTCTTCTTCATTGATACTTAGCCTATAAATATATGTACATCGACTTATTTACCTATCATTATGTATTAATAGCTTTATATATGTACATGCTTATATTTATACCTCTATAACTGTCTTTTGTCTCCTAGTTCTTTCCTCTATTTCCATTTGTTTCTCCTTTCCCACTCTCAGTAATTCCTCTCAGTTACATTGCACTTGATCAAACCCCACCAGACGTTCCATACCCTCCTGGCCATACATTTTAGATCTCTTGTTCCCTTGTCCCTGGGTTTGTTGGCTCCCCCTTCCCTTTCTCTCACCTCCCCCTCTTCCCTGTTCTGCCGGGACTATTGGTCCTGTTGTTTCTCCTTGGGATTGTTTATCTTGCCTATCTTATATAGATAGACATGAAAAAGAAGAAGAAACAAAAGGGCCTAGGCATAGTTCCAGGTCTGTCTGCTGACCCTTAGGTATGTTTTCTGATTGAGTCTGATGAGGCGCGGAGCTCTGTTCTCCAAGTCTGGTCTATTTTCAGGATTCCTCAGGACTTCTTTGCTCTGCTCCCCTTGCTCCTCTGCTGGGCTCCCTTCACGGTTTGCTGCAGTGGTCGTGTTGAGGGTTGGGGTGGGCTGTCAGACCAGGCACAGTTCTCCCACTGTGTCTCCAGAGCTGTCCCCTGCAGCGCTGTGGGTCAGTGAGGGAATGTCCTGTCTCATGGTGGGGGGCCAGTCCTATGGTCTTCTCTATGCCTTGGCTGCTCTGAGCAGGAGTGTCATCCTCTGCCCTTGGCCTTGGTAGTAGGACAGATGTGGTTCTCTCTCTCTCCCCTCCTCCCTCTTAGTTTGTTACCGTGTGGAAGATATTTTTTAAATGCAATTTTTCCACAAACATTTTGAAGCCTACTTACATATAAACTGCTACCAGGGAGATTCTTAGTGCCCTAAAACCAAGCCAAACCCACTGCCATTGAGGCAAATCTGACTCATAGTTACCCTGGGACAGAATAGAAAGGATTGGTAGGATTTCCAAAGCTGTAAGATTTTATGGAAGCAGATAACACATCTTTCTCCCAAGGGGCAGCTGATAGATTTGAACTACCCGCTTGGGGTTAATAGCCAAAATGCTTAGCCTATTGCACTAGTAGTGCCCCCTTCCCTAGTGCTAGTCTTAGTTAAATGGTAATTAATGATTTTTTGGATCTTGAAATATACTAGGATTGTGAACTTAGTATTTACTGGTGTAAGTCGTATCATTATCCATAACCAAAAAGTTTTTAAAAATGTATTGTGTACAAGTCACAGGGGCTAACAATCTAACCTAAACCATATTTTCTATTTGAAGTAAACTTTTAAAAAATTGTAGTATAATGATACATATTTTCAGAAAGGCACACAACTCACAAGTGTAGAAGATCCATGAATTTTTATCAAGTGAACAATACTATGTGACCCCTACTTACAAATTAGAAAGCATGGCTAGCATCCTAGTCACCTCTTGTTCTTTTATTCTAGTTTTATCCTTCCTCCCTGAGAAGTTATCCATGATCCCTACTGCT
>NW_022111373.1:9630011-9631264 GCF_000313985.2 Echinops telfairi
CTTGATCTAGACAGCTGTGTTAGTCTGGGTTGACTAGAGAAACAAATCAAAAGGAAACCATGTGTGTGTAATAGAGAACTTTATATCAAAGAGCAATTGTACATTAAGAAAACATCCCAGCCCAGTCCAGATCAAGTCCATAAGTCCGATATTAGCCCACATTTCTGATATCAATCTATAAATTCCTCTTCAGACTCACACAACACATGCAATGACAGCCAATGCAGGAAGATCACAGGCCAGTGGGTGTAAAGTCATGTGGATCCAGTGGTGGTGGAAGCATCTCAGCACTGGCGTGGATCTCTACTTGGCTGCCCCAGCTCCAGGGCTCTGGCTCTATTAGTGTAGTTCCATGTGGCTTATCAACATGAATGTCTTGCAGGAGTTAATGTATCTGGCCTCCAGTGAGCTATTTATCTCCGTTGCACCTCCAAATGAGGTCATCAAGCTGCGACCTAATTGACAAGTTAAATACCACCCTTTCATTCTTAATAGTCTCAAGTTGCCACCAGATTTTATAACTACCACAACAGTCAACCATCTGCCAAGAATGCTTGAAGATGTGTTATATGATACAACATATCATTCACAAGGGGGAAACACACTAGGACCCAATTTGTGTGTACTTCTTGATTTCATCATACAAGACCAGCACAAAGGCACCACCCAGGCCTCTGAGTCTATTGGAGCAGGTGCCCTTGAATTCTTTGCTTCCTTCATCCCAAGCACTCTTCCTCCAGCAGTCCAGTGGACTGGTGTGCATGATATCAGTCCAGGGTGCTGGTCGGCCCTGACTGCATCATCATTCAGCAAAGAATGGTGTCAAATGGGTAAGAAGTCAACCCAGCCATGACCCTCATGGACTGCACCATCATCCAGTTAACGGAGATGTGGGGATTCTTGGGATTCGGATGCATTACCTTTGCGGCATCATGGATGCTGAAGTAGGCAGCTCAGTAGATGATAATGCTCTGCACAGACACATTGAAGCCCTGGTAGGGGCCCTTCATTGCATCAGACTTGGGATTCTTAACCAGGCACTCACCGAGGCCTTTGAACTCCCATTCAGCGAGGCCTTTGCCCACATCAGCTGCTAGACCAGTACTGGCAGCATCAAGAGGATACACAAAGCACAAAGATGCGCCCTGGTAACACCACTTGATGCCAGACTTCCTGAAAAGTAGCACCAGAACTGGGTCCTCTTGTCTACACCACCCAGGAAGATCTGCTTGGATTTATTTTTGAAGGCAAAG
>NW_022111373.1:9631903-9633483 GCF_000313985.2 Echinops telfairi
AGAATGAAATATTGCCTGGTCCCGTAACAGCTGCGTGATTTTCATTATGTTTGTGCCCGTGGTTGAGGTCGTTGCATGAATCCATCTCATTGATGGTTTCCTTAGTTTTGGCTGACCCTCGACTAACACAAGGTACTGAACCAATTTACATTCTTGTGAACAGCTATGTGAGTTCTAGATGCACCATAATTTTGCTAACACTTGGTGTTATCTATCCTTAACTTTTTAGTCATTCTCATGGGAACGCAGTAATATTGCACTAGTTTATTGTGCAGTTCCATGATAATAAAACTGAAGGCTTTTCCACAGGCTTACTAATAAGACTTTCCCCTTCTGTGAAGTGATTACTCAGTGTTATGCCTATTTTCTATTGTATGTATTTTGTATATTGATTTATAGAAATTCTTTATATATCCTAGATGTGTCTTTTTTGTGTGTTGCAAATATATTTTACTCTGTAGTTTGTCTATTCATTTTCTTAATGGTGTCTTTTGCCAAACAGAAATTTGATTAATCAGCTTTTCTTTCCTTTATATTTAAGATTTCTTTGAATCCTTTTGAGAAATCTTTGCCCACTCCAAGGTCAAGAAATTATTCTTTATTTTCCTTTAAAAGTTTTATTGTTTATTTCTCTCATATGTAAATGTGCATGTCATGCAAAATAGATTCTTGAATATAGTATGAACTATGATCCATAATTAAAATTTGCATATTAATACTCTGTTGACTTAGTATCATTATTGAAGAGACTATCTTTCCAAATTACATTTTGGACACAAACCTACATGAGAAAACATACTCATAAAAGATGTCCCTAAAGCAGAATCATAGGAGCACTGGTGGGAGAGTGGTTACACCTTGAGCTGAGATTTGGAAGGTCAGCGGTTTGAAATCCCCAGCCATTCCATGGGCGAAAGATGGGACTTTCTACTCCCGTAAAGGACTGCAGTCTCAAATACTCACAGGGGCAGTTCCACCCTGTCCTCTAGGATCATTAAAACAATAACAGACATCTAACGAATGAGTATGCCTGTGTTCCACTTGTTTTATTTACAAAGATAGAAGGAAATGTGTGAATGTCTTTAAGATTTTGAAGTGTAAAAAAATTTCTTAACAAGGCACTAAATAAAGTACACTCAAAAAAGAAATATTTTAAAAGTAGGATTATATAAAAATAGACTCCATATTTCTGGCTTTATCATAAACAGAGTTAGAAGACAATGTTGCACTTCACACATTGGAAGAAGATATTTACAGCACGATTAACAGATTGCATAGAAGGCATCAAAAAGCCCATGGAAAAACGGAATTAAAAGAGATAAGGTCCCTCAGGCCTCTCTATTGGGTCCCTGCTTCATGCCAGCATGTTGCATTCACATCTTGGAGCACTGGGTTGAAGTCTGGGACCTCTTTCCCTGTGGAGATATAAACAATACCCTCCCCTTGGATGAGTTAGTGCCCTGTTCTCCCGCTACCCATTTTTTCCCTCCCCACCCCCTCCTTTTGTTGTTGTTTTGTTTTGCTCTGTCTTGGATTTTGTGCATGTTATTATCTCTGCAGGTCTATCTAGATAAGATAGG
>NW_022111373.1:9634854-9648710 GCF_000313985.2 Echinops telfairi
AAAAAAAAATCCATCTCTACAATGTTGAGTCAGGAAGAGCTAGATGGTGCCTGACGACCATCTAGTGCTATTACTAACTACTCTGAAATAAGTGGGAGAAAATGTGGCATAGAACTCAACATCATAAAAGAGACTAGTCTTATTGGTCAGGTAAAGACTGCTGGGACCCAGGTCTAGAACTGAACTCCCTCCCCATGTTAGAATCATCACCACATAAGATCACAGGGGCAGTGTTTACCCACGGACAGAGGGCTAGGAGAAGTGGAAAGGAAATAGGAACTTTGGGGAGGATAAGTTATGGTACACTGAAGGGATTGAAGTGGATGAGTTAAAACAAAATGTGTATGTATTATCGAATGTAAAACCTATGATCTTCTAAGTCTTCATCTAAATCACAATTAAAAAGTTTCAAAAATATAAAAGATAAAATGGACTAAATAGGAAAAAAAAGATAATGGAACTTTCCCCCTGAATTTTTGAAACTGATATATAAAGAATCATAAGAAAAATACAACCCAATGAAGAAAAAGAGGCCCAAAATATAGACATGCATTCACAATGGACAAAACCATAAGGCCATTAAGCACAAGATGCTCTACCTCACTAGTTACCAGGGAATGCAATTAGAAATTATATAATCTCATGTTCAACAATTTAACAAAAAACGAGGAAGTCTTCTATAGCATTAACAGAGGATGTGGAGAAACGGGACTTCTCACAAGCTGCCGGTTGGAATGTAAACTGATACAACCAACTTAACCCACTGCCATCGAGTCAGTTCTGACTCCTGACCCTGCAGGACAGGGTAGAACTGTCCCTGTGGGTTTCTGAGACTAACTCTTTTGGGAGTAGAAAGCCTCATCTTCCTCCCGCTGGATTGTGGTTTCAAACTGCTGACCATGTGTTTAGCAGCCCAACACATAACCACACCTCTAGGGCTCCTTTGCAACCAACTTAGTAGAGCAATTTAAGTTTTCTTGGCAAAGTTAAGTATGTACATACTTCATAACTTCACAGTTCTACTACTGGCTATGTAGTCAGATTAAACTCCTACATGGGTGCAGAATTCAACGCTGGTAGGTGGTACATGATTTTATGTCAACTTCCAGATGTATGAAAGTATAGGGGTGCAATCCAACCTGTCAATCAGGTTATAGCCTGATGATGCCTCCTTGGTGGGGGTGGCCTTCTTATAAGCAAAGAAAACTGGGAACTTCTCTGCCCTTTTGCTTTCCTGCTACTTGGGGCTCTGCCATTGTCACAGGGAGCTGCCAGTGCCCTGCCATCTTCATCCCAACTTTGGATCCATGCTGACTCTGCTTCAGTTTACCATTCTGTGACAGCGTCAGCAGCACGTGGCTACGTGAACCTGAAGAGTATTATGGGCTAGCCATAGACTTACGGACTTGAGTTGGACTGGGCTGGGAGGCCTTCTCGATACAGAATGACTTCCCTGCTATCAAACCCTTTCTCCTACAAAGAGCGTCACTGGATTAGCTTCGCTAGACAACCTGGTCGAACACACGGTATTTGTAGCCAAATTGATCTGCGATACCAAAAAACCTGTACGAATTGGACTGTCCATTATAGAAGCATGCATACACAAACATTTATTTTTACAGTGGAATAAAAAAGCCAAGGCAAAAGACCCAGTCTGGGGCCTTTTGCTGTGCAGTTTTTGGTGAGTCTTTATTAGGTAGGCATGATCGATCGATTCATGGCCCGCATGATGGAACGTGAACTCTAACTTCCTCTCTTCCCCATGCACTGGCTCACAGGGCCCACCGTAAGCCACCTTGTTAGGACAAACTACTTTGGTGGAGGGAGCCTGCTAGGAATGGCAAAGACAATGACATCAGACTGAAAACAGAATGCCAGAAAGATGTTTACTTGTGTTTTCCTGACTGTGTAAAACCAACTGACTGTGGTCTTCGACACAGATCCTAATAGGTGTGTACTCAGGGTTGTTGTTGGGGTTAGGAGCAGCTGAGATCATTTTGACTCAGTGGCCCCATGAGACCAAGCAGAACTGCTCCACGGGGTTTGGTTGGCTCTCACCTTTTCAAACAGATCACGAGATCTTTCATCCCAGAGAGCAGTTGGCAGCCAAGTGCTTGTGTAGCATTGTCAGGCAAACAACTGAGGAAAATATGGCTCCAGTTCTGACCAGGGACACAATAGATGGTGCCACATTGGAGAAAATGAAAGAAAACCTCCCTCAAATTCTCACCTTTTTTACGAAGATGGTGCTAAAGGTAAAGGAAGCTCCCCCTCCCACTCCCCCACCCCTCCCACCCCCGTCCCAAATGGAAGCCAAAGTAAAAGCGTTAAAGATCAAGAAAGTGGAGCTGGGGACGGGGCACACACACAAAAAAAGGAGATCCGCAGGTCACCCACCTTCTGGTGGCCCAAGATTCTGAGGCTAAGAAGGCAGCCAAATACCCTCAGACTGTCCCCAGGAGACACAAGCTGGCGCTCTATGCCTTCATCAAGGTCTCCTTGACCACGGAGTCTTTCATGAAGAAGACTGAAGGTAACAGCACACTTGTGTTCAGTGTGAATGTCAACGCCAACAAGCACCAAAGAGGCTGTGAAGAAGCTCTGCTATTGACATAGCCAAGGTCAGCACCTTGATTGGGCTGATGGTGAGAAGGCTTATGTTCCACTGGCTCAAGACTATGTGACCCCCGCCAGTGCTGTCCATCAGGGTCACGCCCCAGCAAGCCCCCAAGAGAGACTGCTCCTCCCGGGCTGACTGGTATAGGGTGGAGGAAACCTACTTTTCAAGGCACTCCCTACTTCCAATCCTGAGGGTAGGATTATCTACATCCTTGGTCAATGAACAGAAAGAATTGAATGGAAATGCAATCTATGTGGGGACTCTGCAAATGGATTTGGGGCTCTCACTGTTATCCATAGCCCTTTGCAAACCAGGATGCTCAGAATTTAAACTCTAACGCATCAGGGAAGTCCAATCAATAGAAAAGGCTGGTGCATTTGGGAACGCACCAGAGGATCAACAGAGATGAGGAAAAACTTCAATAGTATAGATTGACACAATAAGTCAGAACAATAGACTCAAATCATGATCATAAACTTTGCACAGGATCAGGCAAAGTTTCCTTCAGGAAGACTTAAAGGCAAGCTCCTGAGGATAACCAGTTTGTTAAAAAAAATTACTCTAGTGAGATGCTTAAATGTGAACGAAGAATATGTCTGCCAACTTTACTCAAAATTCACAATACGAACATCAATCACAGCAAATCGGGGAACTTATACAGGGGGGAAAGAGGGACCCTACATCAAATATATTTTATAGCGACCCATTTATTAAATCAAAGGACAAAGACAAATAAAAATGAATCATTCAGATGAAGGAGATCATCAATCTGAAGCCATAATAGTGTCCAAAGGAGTCACAGCCGTGTGGCTGCTTACAGAGGGCATGCACATGAAGGAGTCCCAGAGTCATGACTGGTGGCAGATTGACTCATCGTAGCCACAGGTGGACATCAGGCATGGAACAGGGACATGACTAGGATACAAACACTATTGCAGATGACGATATGGGTTCAGGGCCCTCCAACCACTTTGGCTGGGTTATGTCTTGTAACCATGTGACCCCAGTACTTAGCGTTCCATCAAGGGCAAGCCCAGGCCAGATCCAAAGGCCTACACTGTCCCTCCTCGGCTGGCCAGCAGAGTCTCAGCAAGCACACCCTGACTGAAGACAATGCTTGAGAAAGAACTCAATGGAGGCTCAATTTGTGTGGACACTTACAATCAATTTAGCTCCCACTATAAACCGTAGCCTTCTGCAAACCTCGTGCGCAGAATTTCAGCTCTAGCACATAATCTATGTCTTAGAATACTAATGGATATTAAAACTCTTAAGAGGCATTAAAAGGGTACTTTATAGTTACGTAGAAACCAAAAAGACCAAGCTCGACTCACAGCTACGTTACAGAACTGTCCCATGGGGTTGCTAATGCCATACATCTTCATGGAAGCAGATCGCCACATCTATCTCTTGAGGAGCGGCTGGTGGGTTTGAAGCAGTGACCGCTCCGTTAGCAGCTGAGCACTTAACCAATGCACCACCAGGATTTCTTTACAGATGAATATGCATGGTGTGAACACTTTTAATAAATTTTAGGTCTTCTAAAATTATTTCCAAACATGACATTTAACATCGAATATGGACATTTTTAACAGTAAGTTTTGCCAATAAGCAAAACTTGTATTGGGAATCTTGTAAACATTAAAAGCCACGCGTCATCACTGACTGGGTGAATCATCTGTGACTGGGAAAGCACACACTGCTCACGGACAATGGTAAAGATGCACAGATAAAAGAGAAAGAAGAAACATTTAAATGCAATTTTTTAGTTCCTAGCTTTAGATGATGGGCTGCAAGGTCATTTTGTGACCCTGCTGATCTCATCAGGGATGGGACAGGTGGAAGGAGAAAGGCCATTTTCTTGAGTAAAATGAAGAGCATATACATCATGTTCACAACAAGGTCTAGCTGCGGCCTCACTATAGCTAATTCCATTAAAGCACATTCTAGCCTGACCCCAGGTTACTATTTCCTAAACACGGAGAATGTCTATTCCACAGGGATTTTGATACTGTATTCATCTACCGGCAGAAGACTGATATCAGTATCTTTAAAAGCAGGCAGATTCTCTCTGTCCCTAAAAAGAAACCACACAAGTACAGGTCAGCTACAGAAGTAATTCTAGTGCTTTAGAAACAAAAGCCACTTTCATTTCTTTGACCAATTTCATGTCTCTTGTTACCCAGGAGGGAAACCTACCGACTGGTTAAAACGCTGCACTCAGGGTAAAGAAGTGTGAATGGGACATACTTATTTCACCTTATAAAGTCTGATTTTAAGTGAAAATGGAGTCTTTGCTTATCTAATACCCACTGGAAACACTTCACGGTGTTCTGCATTGTCCGGGCCCATTGAGCCTGAAATTGATGTATGATGTTATTATTCTTTAGTTTACTCATTTTCAATCTGCCAGCTCAGAGAAAAAGATCTACATTTCCAGGACTTTTTCCAACGTTCTATATTTCTAAATTACACAGTACAACTGCTTGCCCCCATCCTAGGAGAGTCACTGTTTTTGAGTTGGTGAATCACAGTAGGGCACATTTTCTACAAGAAGGTCTGCTCTAGGAACCAATTCTGTAAGAAAAAAATAGAGGGGCTAATTAAGATCATTAAAATTAAATGTAGGCATACACCCTTCCCTCCAAATTTATGGTAACAAATTATATGGATTGAATTGTGTCCTTCAAAAACATGTTTCAGTCCTAACCTCAGGACTGATGTGACCTTGTGTTGGAATAAGGCAGTGGTTCTCAATCTTCCTATTGCCGTGACCCTTTAATACAGTTTAATACAGTTCCTCAAGTTGTGGTGACACCCAACCATAAAATTATTTTCATTGCTACTTCATAACTGTAATTTTGCTGCTGTTATGAATCGAGCGATCCTGTGAAAGAGTTGTTTAACCTCCAAAGGGGTCACGACCCACGGGTTGAGAACCACTGAAATAAGGGGTGTTCTTACTAGTTTTTTTCATGCAGGAGTAGGGTGATTCCTGGCCCTCCTGCTAAGTGGTGTCTTACAAAAGGTGAGAAAGGCTATAGAAACAGAGTCACACACCCGAGGGGGCAGACAGCTTGTGAGGACCACCTCTAAACCAAAGATCACCAAGAAACACCCAGGGCAACAGAAGGCTCTTCCCTCAGAATAATCAGAGAAGGGGGTGGACAGGAGAGAGGAACACAGTCGAGTCCTGTTGATGTTTTGAAGTCACACTTCTGGCCTGCAGAACTATTGTAAGAAAATACGTTTGCTGTTCTACACCGCCAGAGTGCTCTGTGGGGGCAAGGATGGCAAGACTTTGGACATGTTGTCTGGGGAGGCCCATGCTTGGTAAAGTAGCGGGGCAGAAAAATAAGGAAGGCCTTCAAGGCGATGGATTGCCACAGTGGCTACAACAGTGGGCTCAAACATAAGAACACTTGTGAGGATAGTGCAGGACCAAGCAGGGTTTCATTCTGTTGTGTGGAGGAGCCCTGGTGGTATATTGTTGTACGTTGGGCTCCCAACTGCAAGGTCAGCAGTTTGAACCCTCCAGCTACTCTGGGAGGATGAGGCTTTCAACTCCCATAGAATTACAGTCTCAGAAAACCACAGGGGCAGTTCTAGTCTGTCCTATAGGGTTGCCATGAGTCGGAATCAATGGCGAGTAGTGTTTATTCTGGCAGCTTGGTGCCCTGCTGGACGGCCAATCACAAGGTCAGTGGTTTCAAAACCACCAGTCATCACATGGGAGAAAGATGAGGCAGTCTGCTCCCATAAAGATGTACAGCCTCAGAAACCCCAGGGTGCAGTTCTGCTCTGTCCTGAAGGGTCACTATGAGTTGGAAACAATTCGATGGCAGAAGGTTTGGGATTTTTGTGTAAGTGTGTTTTCTGGGGACCTAAAGACTCTCCAATGTCCAATGTCCTGCAAGGCTCCTGGTTCTCTTGTCTGGGGAACATGCCCGTACTTGGGGCCTTTTGGGAGGCTCTGTAGCTTTCATAGTCTACTCCCTACTGATAGGAGTTCAGGGAGCCAGTGAAGGCCTTAAAAATTGACGAGTAATAGACAGGTCTGAGTTTTCTAAACCAATGATGAAAAGTCTATGAATAAAAAATTATGATTAATCCAAATTCACACACTTGAGAGTAATAGAAAACTAAAAGTAGAAATATTAGGGGAAAATAATTTTTACCATTCAAAAAAAAGATTTAAAATATGAAGTGGTATTCAAAAGGTTAAATCATGTATAATAATGAAACTTGAAATCACATGGAAGGATAAGGGCAATTTTTTTAATGGAAAAAAATATATTGGTTAGGGTAAAAAGTTCTTGCTTGGGATTCAATACTTAATTTTGAATGTAGGTGTGATTTGAAAGGGGAGAAAATACTGGTTTTAGAATTCAGGCATACAATGTGATTGCTCTTACAGAGGAAGTAAGGGTATTTTATTATTTTTGTTTTCTATCATTTTTCATGTTGGGACACTTTATAATGCCTTTTGGAAACACACCATCACAATTTTCCCTTTCTAGCCCCCACAGCAGGATTTAAATTCCTCTCTTCTCTATGTACCTGTATAAGTGCTATTAAAATATTAGGAAGAATTTTGCATAAAGTAATTTTTAAAACAGAAATTAGCATAACAAGTTTGCCACATAAAATAGGGAAAAGAGGCTTACATATAATACTTAATTTTGAATGTTAATAGACAGAAACAGCCATTATTAAGTATATAGAGCAAGATATACAATCATGATGAAGATTAACATTTTAGATCCTGTAGGAAAATAAAATTATACAGAAAAAAAGAAGTCTAAATCAACCTTGTTATATCTAACACTTAAAATATAGATATCAAATGTACTTATCTGACATAAAAGATAACATTGAGCTGTAATTATCTGTATAAAACATCAGTTATATTGAATAGAAACTCTAAAGATCATTTGGAGATTCATAGCTTGTGACTATAAAGTTTACATGAGGATTAAGTACCTTTGCTGTCCATATAAATACAATATGAATAATTTCTGATAAATTCCTATTATCTAAAAATGCCTCTTCAAAGCCCTTTAGATTTACATTTCCAGATATCAAGATTTATTATAAGGTTGTAGTAATGGAGACAGTATGGTAAGGAGAGGAAATCAGATTAACTGATGAACTATAAATTCTGGGAATAGATTCACACATACATAGTTACTTGACACAGGTGACCCTTTAGTGCAGTAAGGAATGCATGGTCTTTTCAATAAATGATGCTAAATCAACAGGATATTGAAAAATATATATGAAAAATGAACCTTGCCCACTCTCACATTATCTAAGTTTTCTCATGCAATTATACAAGAAATACCACAAAAGGGTGGCTTTGACAAACAGAAATGTATTTTCTCACAGTTCAGGTTGTTGGCGCTAGCTCTAGTGCTGTTTCCCAAAGTGCATAATACTGTCCCCAGGGGTGCTGGAATGATCCAGAGTGGCAAAAGCAGATACTTATACTTCATTCTAGATTATGGGCTATAAAAACCACTCATTGTCACCAAGTTGATGTTGGCTCATACCAACCCTATAAAACTGGTTAGAACTGCCCAAGACTGTAAGTCTTTCCGGAAGTAGAAAGGCCCAGTTTTTCCCCCTTGGAGCCTTGGTGGTTGCTAACCTTGCAGATCACAGCCCAATGCATAACCACTATGTCACCAGGGCTCCTGGATTATGGGTTAAGCTACAGAAAATTTTAATTTTATTAGCAAAAATGATACAAATAAAAAGAAGCATAGGGCAAGGTTAGGGAGGGTTCCCAAAGCAAAGCTTTCATGTTCCAGAAAGAATGGACTATCCTCCTGCATGTACCACTGTCTTTCACTACCTTGTTAGCTTATAGAGCTTAAGAGTCCCGAACTTTAATTGGGGGTTTTATTACTTCATTCTAATTCTAGCTCCTCTCCCCTGAGGTCAGTTGATATTCTGAGGTCAATGCCACAAGGTTGATAAGATGCACATGGCAGGTCTTTCGCGCACAGTCAGCCCCCATCCACTATGAATAATGAGCTATTAGGTGTAGTCCAGAGTCCTCATCAAAGATACTTCAAAACCTGGGGAAAGCCAAGGTTTTAGAGGGTCCTTGTCAGGCTCCAAGGACAAAGACCAACTCTTTGGGAAAAGTTAATTTCTTTACTCCAAAAGCTGATGCAAAGGACCAACTGTAAAACATCCAACAGTAGAGTTTTTGGAAGAAAGTATACAAGAATCTCTTCATGACCTTTGCTTGGGATAGGTAAAGATTTTTTTTTAAATAATCATTTTATTAGGGGCTTATACAACTCATCACAATCTGTACATACGTCATCTGTGTCCAGCACTTCAGTACATATGTTGACTTCATCATTCTTACGACACCCACTTTCCATTTGAGCCCCTGGTGTCAGCTCATTTTCCCTCTCCCTCCCCACTGCCCCCTCCCCCCAGGTAAAGATTTCTCAATAGGATTCAAAAGTACTAATCAGAAAGGAAAAAAAATTGAGATAAACTGGACTTCATTAAAATGAAGGACACCAAAAAGAAAAGTGCAAACCACAAAAATAAGAAGCTTCATACAATACATATTTCTAACAGAGGACTTGTATCTAGAATATATAATTTCTTTAAATCAATAAATAAAAAGGCAGACAGGAGGCAGGGGAGAAAAAAAAAAGGCAGACAATCCCATAGCAAAATTGGCAAAAGCCTGAAGACATATATCGTAAGAGAATTTCAAAATGGCCACTAAACAAATGAAAAGGTGGTCAATTTCATTAGTTACCAGATAAATTAAAATTAAAATCATAAGGTAATACCATTACATATTCACCAGAAAGGCTAAATTAAAGAGAGAGAGAAAGTACCAAGTGTTGGTGAGGATCAGAGCCATGTCTCCCTAAGTGCAGCAGCCTTGTGTTGTAGTGGGTTAAATGTTGGGCTGCTAACTGCAAGGGATGCAGTTCAAATCCACCAGTAGCTCTGTGGGAGAAAGATGGGGCTTTCTGCTCTGGTAAAAAGTTACAGTCTTGGAAGCCCACAGGGGCAGTTGTACCCTTTCTATAGGGTCACTGTGAGTCGACATGGAGTAGATGGAGGTGTTTTTCAGTTTTAAAGTAGGTGATACTGCCCCCTGGGGACAGTGAGCTGATCCAGGGGCCATGCAAAGGCAGAGGCCTATACTTTACCCTGGATGATAGGCTATAGTACAAATGTTTTTAGTTTCCAGGGAGGTGCTGAGTAAATTTTTTTCTGACAAGGTGGCGGTATGTCAAATAAGTTTGGGAACCTATGATTTACAGCAGTAGTTGGTACTGCTACTGGAAATGAAATTTAGTCTAACTACTTTGGAAAACTGGTTAGTGGTACCTACTAATGTGGAATTAACGCATACACTGTGACTCAGGAATTCAGTCCTAGGTCTATACCCAAATGGAAGGAATAGAGAGTGAGCTTTTTCTACAAACGGTTTGAAGTCCTCTGTGTACGGAAGTCGGAGTCCTGGTGGTGTAGTGATTGCAAGCCGGGCTGGGAACTGCCAGGCCGACATTTCAAAACCACCAGCCCACTCCATGGGGGAAATGCGGGCCTTTCTACTCCTGTAAACAGTCACCGTCTCGGACTCTCACAGGACAGTTCTACCCTGTCCTACGGTGCTGCTCTGCGTCAGTATTCGCTCGGTGGCACTGAATTTGGTTTTTGGTTTGGTGTATATAAGTATGTCTGTGCATATAAGTATAAACAGACATATCCAGGAAGGGAAAAAGCATGTAAAAGATGAGTATTCAGAACATCCTTATTCACTACAGTTCTAAATTAGGAGGAAGCCAAAGTGAACAACCGGACAATGGCTAAATTAAGGTATATTCAAGCAATGGCACTACACAGCGGTTACTTCACACAACACAGATGGAGCTCCAAAACAAAATGTTGAGGGAAGAAATTGGGCAAAACAGCAATCCTCTATGCTTCCATTTATATATAGTTTAGACATGAGCAAAACTAATCTGTGATGATAAAAATAAGGATAGGAAAAGTAAAAAAGGATCAGTTACCCTTGCAGGAAGGTGACTGAGAGGAGCATGAGCCATGCGTGGCCTTGGGGACTGCTGGGAATGCTGTCGAGCAGAGATGTTAGATACACGGCTACTCCCCTTGTGAAAATACAGCGAGCGCTATTATTTTAAACTGTGCTCATTTCTGTTTGTGCATTCAATCATGCTGTTGTTGCTTTTTGAAGCCATCTAAAGTTGTTGAATGTCACTCCCCTCGCCCTACCAAATACATTTTAGATATTAAACCAAAATATAATGTGGACTGAGATACTGCTGAACCTCTACCAGGAGTATGGATGTAAAATGGAGGATGCTCCACTATTATTTCCATTTCCTATCAGCCCTAATCTTCTGAATTAAAGGGACTTTACTGTGAAGTGAAAGTTAGAGAAACAGACTTAGATTAGGAGAGTGGTAAGTGATACCAGACAAATTAAGACCCCTAAATAAGTATGATAAAAATCATTATCATTTTTGTAATTACAGTTTTGCAGTATAACTGGGGTAAAAAAGAAAAGGAAAACAAATAAAAAAATCAAAACCCCAAACCAAAAAATCTGGTAAAATAGCTTCATAATTTAGCATTTTATACTATGGCCTTACAAATCTATATAATGTATACTACAATACTTGGGGAAATCAAACTATTTTACCACTTAGCATTAAAAGCCCAACGTAACTGTTCAATGTTTTAAAAGATATTACATCATTCTTCTTTAGTTTTACTTACTCAGTGTATTGTGGTCTGTGTGAATACCTTGTATAACAGATTTTCTGAGTAACAATTCAACATCGGACCCTATTTTCATTAGCTGTTAAGAAAATCAAACCAATAGAATAAACACGTTAGTTTTCTGTTGCCCCCTTTCCCCCAACCCCGCCCAGCCCCACCCTGCCCCAGTGGTTCATATGAATGTACTATGTTTGAAAACTACAGGCTTACAATTTCTTTTTGGACCACACTGCCTCTGACGTGTTAGTCATTTCAAGCAGAACAGAGAACTCAGATAAGCACATAGGTGTAGCTGTCATCTATTCATGCCTTATTCTGTTCTAAAGATAATTCAGAGCGCTTTTGTTGGAATGTGTGCTGCACAATGTGTTTAAGATGCAGTTTTTCCTTTGGGGTTGAATCTCTCGTCTGTGAAGTCGATGTTCTGAACACTGGAAAGAGTACTGGGTCAGGAGTGAGAACACTTGGATTGCATCTCTGGCTCTGTCAGTAAGAGTGTGGCCTTCAGTTAATCGCCCACTCTCTTTGGTAATCACTCCCTTCAGTTAATTGCCCACTCTTTGTTAGACCTCATCAAGTGTTACATGAGAAACTGGGGTAGAGTGGCGATTCTCAAAGCCATGGACCCTACAGCTTTTACGAGTCCTCCAGTTTTAAGAAAGTAAAGAAATCATGAAACTAAAAAATTTAGTCTAGATGTCTGAGGTTCCTTCCATACATATATGTCTGACCACATATATATCTGTGGTCCCGTAAGATTTCCTTTATTTTTTTAAGGGAAAACAATTCTCCTTTTGCTTATCATTTCCCCCCAATGCTTTTAAAGACCCCAGACTCTGACTCTTACAGCAGTGGACCCTGGGTGGCCTATAGGCAGGTGCGGCATAGGACATGGGTGGCCTGTAGGCAGGTGTGGCATAGGACATGGGTGGCCTGTAGGCAGGTGAGGCATAGGACATGGGTGGCCTGTAGGCAGGTGCGGCATAGGACATGGGTGGCCTGTAGGCAGGTGCGGCATAGGACATGGATGGCCTATAGGCAGGTGAGGCACAGGACATGGCTCTTGAGTCTATCTGGCAGGTACGTGGTGGTGGCTGCAGGGCTAACTTGTTCCTGCTGCTCAGGCATGATCTGCATCCTCCCTGCTCACTTCCTCTAGCTTTGCTCCTGCAGCCGCCTCAGGAAACAGCAAGGCTCTCCTAGGGTTCTACTGCAGTGTTCACACAAGGCTCAAATCACATAATGTCCTATTTGGCAAAACATGTCATGGACGTTAAATGATGCATACCTGCAAATATTATATGCAGAGTTGCACTGCATATAACAAATGCATAATTTCTAGATTAACTTTAAATAAATGCTTTACAAGTAGAATGAATTTGAAAGACTGTAGTTCATTTTCCCAATTTAGTTGATGGAGAGTGCTCCATCAACTTTATCATAATTTCAATAAAAGTTTTAAAAGACCATTTGTTAGTAATCAGTCCATTGAATAGTATAAATTTACTTATATACATTTTAACTTTACAAGTCATGACTTAAGTCTATTTTTATTTTAATTACTGCCATAATAAAAATGATCAATTCCCTGTTTCCTCTATCATCTAGTTAAGAGAAATTTCATTTTGTCTCAAGTTAATTTACTATGTATTTTTCCAACACATCAGAATTTTATTAAACATGGGAGAACTTCTCTAATTTGTAGTTTCCTCTTTATTCAAACAGTTCTTGGAATCATCAAGACCTCGTGCAAACAACTTTTCATTGTCTTCCTAGTAGTTCTCGCCTACATTTACAGGGAGGTGGACAAGGTACATGCAGCATGATTTTACGTAGAAGAATCATTGTATTTTTCTCCAATGCACAGTAATGGGAGCTCACAAGGAGCCCTGGTGAGGTAGTGGGTGACCCATTGGGTTGCTAAATGCACGGTCAGCAGTTTGAAACCCCCAGGTGCTCTGTGGGAGAAAGAGAAGGCCTTCTCCTGCCATAAAGACTTACAGTCTCAGAAACCCAAAGGGGCAATTCCTGTAGGGTCACTGTGGGTTGGGAACAGCCTTAACAGGAGGGGAGGGAACTTACAGTAAATTGTCTTCAATTAGAGCAAATGACCAAAAATGCAAACAAAGAAAACAAAGCAAGAATGGTTCTAGTTCACTGCCACTGCTAAGACAAAGGTGGAAAAAGGAGAGGGTGGGGTGGGGGGAGGAGTGCTTACTTGAACTGAAAAAAACTAAGCTCTGTGGCTCGGAGTCATTCCCACGTTCCCGCTCCTTAGTTTCAGTCACCTGCCTTAGGTGAAGACAGAATTTCTATGGGGTTAAAGCATTCTGGCTTTGGCCATGGCCACATCCTTGATCCAGTGGGCAACTTGCTGTCTCTGGGGTATATAGACAGATACTCCTAGAGTGGTTCTCAGCCTGTGGGTCGCGGCCCCTTTGGG
>NW_022111373.1:9652741-9655922 GCF_000313985.2 Echinops telfairi
ATATTTTTTTGTCCAACTTCTCTTATCTAGGTGGGTGTACAGAAATCACAATGTGTGAATAAAATTGGGATTGGCTTTGACAGTACAGCGCCAAAGCGGCTCATAAGAACCTGGCAATGACGGCTGCAGCACTGACAAGCCCACAAACAAAAAAGCCACTGACATACAAAATTTAAAAGGAGGGGAAAAAGGAAAAAACCCCCGAACAGATAGGCTGAAAAAAAAGAAAATGAAAAGAGGACGAAAACAAACAAACAAAAAGCCTGTTAGTAGATCAAGGTCTGTGTGTTGACCTTTAGGAGCGTTTTCTGGACGAGTCTAATGGGGTGCCACGTCCTGGTCCCAGAGTCCATCGTTTGTCTTCCCTTGGGACCTCCTTTGTATATTTCTATTAGATTCAATCAAATCTGGTTTAATATTTTGTTTCTACAAATTTAAGGCTTTAGATTTAAAAAAAAGGTTTCTTTCCCCAAGGTGGAAAAACTCAATATGTACAAGTTGTTAAAACTATTTGAGCACTCATAAAAATAAAGATAAAACAGCCACGAAGGTATATCTATAATTTTGCGAGCCTTGTATGCCCTGTAAATGACACTTCTGTACCTACACACACCGAGTTGCTAGTGTCAACACAAGCGCACAATTCCTTCTCATCTGACTGACACACGGCCTCACTGGTTTGCTGTGAGCATTAAGGGAACAACCCTTGGTAAAGTTGTATGTAATAAGTGTTGGCTGTCCTTACAATTATTTCACTTAAAAAAAATTAAAGCCACAAAAATATACGATGTTGATGGAGAATAGCCAAAAAACCCTTGTTCTATGCCTAATACATTTCAGTATGTAAGGTAGTTAAGAGGGATGTCCTGGTGATGTAGTGCTTAAGTGCTCAGTGGCTAATTTCAAAGTCAGTGGTTCAAACCCACCAGCTGCTCCTTGGAAGAAAGATGTGGCAGTCTGCTTCCATAAAGACTCACAGCTTTGGAAACCCCACGGGGCCTGTTTAACTCTGTCCTGCTGGGTCACTGTGGCAGTTACATAATCTGTCAACTTGAGTGAAGGGGTGGAGTCTAGTCTGCCAATCAGGTCATAGCCAATCAGGCCTCTGTGTGGGCATGGCCTTCTCCTGAGGATTCTGAGAACTTCTTCTTCCTCCCTGGTGGTGGGACTCTCTGCCTTCCCTTTCCTGCTGTTGAGACACTCAGAGAGCTGGAGGAGACCACGTGGAGACTCGTGAAAGCACTGAGATGTTTCCACTGCCAATGCAGCCACTAGACCTTTTACCCACTGGCCTGGGATCTCCCTGCATTCAGCATCACTGCAAGTGCTGCGTTGAGTCTAAAGAGGAATTTAAGGGCTAGTATCGGACACCTGGGCAAATATCAGACTTAGGGACTTGATCTGGACTGAGCTGGGATATTTTCTCAAGATACAATTGCTCTTTTATTTAAAGCTCTTTCTTATGCATGTATGAATGTCTATGAATCTATTTCTCTAGTCAGCCCAGAATAACACAGTCACTATGCACTGGAATCAACCTGAGGGCCGTGGGTTAAAGGTGGCTAAGAGTTTGGCTTCTTATGAAATGGGGACAAATGGTAACACATTTATCAATTTTCTCATCTATAAAAATTGGAATCATAATAGTAACTACTTCATGTGATATTTATATGAATTAAATGAGAAACTTATGCAAAATGTATAGAACATCAGCTATGTACTTTACCACTCCATAAACTTTTTGGAAAATTACAAAAAAAAAATTGAATTTAGAGAGACAATGGAGACTCTTAAGGTTTAGAAGTGTCTCAGCATTCAAACTGAACATGATCCACACAGAACCAAAGCTGTAGAGCTGTGAATGCCACTTCCACACAGTAGGGTGTTAAATGTGAAATCGTTTGGGTTAGATTATCCTTCATAGATGCTGTGATATCTAGAGTGACACACAGCATTGACAGTAAGGTGGCGTCTAGTCTTAGAGAATGTGAAAATTTGATTACACCGTAAGAAAATGGGTTTAATGCCTTGAACACAAGGCAGGCAATGGAGAACACTGACATTCTGACACATACCTCCCTGCCCCATTCTCTATGGAAAGTGGACCTTGTAAAATTTCTCCTCAAATAAGTGTAATGTAGACTAATCTTTATGAAACCTTAGGGAAGAGGCCAAAATCGATTAGCAGTTACTTGGCAGGTTCAAAGACCCTTATCAAAGATGGTGACGAATGACATTTCCCCAAAGGGGTTAAAGATCAGTAGGTTTACCTGCTAGTGCTCTGACATCATTTTTAAAAACTTGTTGTCTGGTCCTGTGCAGTGTTTTGAAGAGCTGTAAAACCTGTTTTCAAAGTCAGAAACAGAACACCCCTTATAATTCCATAATATGATAAGATAATTCCATAAGTATGATAAGAATTAAACAACATTCTTTCTGCTTGTTTTCAGAATACCTGGTGAAAATTAGGGTTTACTAAAAACAACTTTCTGGTTGATGTTAAGAAAAAAATGTTCTGTTTACAAAAAGCAAGATAGACAAAATATAAAGATAGCTAAAAAGTTAAATAATTCCTCTGTCAGAAACTGGCCTAAAAAGGTATCAAACTAGTTAGTTGAGTGTGTATTTGTTGTCATCAGTTTCCATTAAAATCTAACATAATATGATCCACTTTCATTCCTCAAACGCTGATTATAATTGTACTGATTCACATAAAAATATATTGTTTACACACAACAATACATTGGGCAAGGAAACAACAACAGTTCTAAAATCAATGGCAAGGAGGGCATAGAATGCCTGGTGGGGTTCAATCAAGTGCAGGGTAGCTGAGAGGAAGTACAGAGAGCTGAATGAAGTTCGAACCTGATAGTAGGGCAGGAGGAAAGTAAAAGGAAATAGAGGAAAGAACCAGGAGGCAAAATACATTTACAGAGGTACAAACATAGGTCTGTACATATACAAATATATTAATATATAACGATAGGAATATAGGTCTGTGTACATATATTATAGGTAATTAAGGCAGCAGATGGACATTGGGCCTCTACTCAAGTCCTCTCTGATGCAGGGACACTTTGTTCTAATAACCTGGCATTCTGTGATGCTCACCTTTCTGACAGGATCACTGAAGACAAAATGGGTGCATAAGTTAATGTGGTGAAGAAAGCTGATGGTGCTC
>NW_022111373.1:9656880-9670667 GCF_000313985.2 Echinops telfairi
CCAACATGGTATATTTTGAAACATGGCTGGATATGATTAATATTTATGTCAAAGGTCTGTATTTACTTTCATAAATAAATCATAAGATGTGGACTTTTTACTGTTGTTTGTTAAGCTCTTTATTGAGCTTTGATTTGTATTAACTTCATATACTCTATAAACATTCACTTTCTATATTTTCCTAGAGAAGGCAAGAATTACCCATAAAAGGTTAGCTAGAACTCAGCTATAAAACCAAAGATAGCTCTTAACAGCTAGGAGAAGCACTACTCGAGAGAGTATACACATGGAGGTCTCCATTACCATCAAGAGTGAACACAAACTTACACACAGTCATAACTTATTACAGTTCAAGAGAGCCCAGAGGGAGATGTTTCAGTTAGTACGATGATAACATCTCAAAAGAGAAATGGACTGCTGAGAATTTATGAATAGATTGCATATGTGTAAGAAAAAAGAGAGAAATGAACCTGGGATTTTGATTTATAAAGAGTGCGTGAAGAGGCTTTAGTGAGAGGTTAAAGACCATTTCCTGTATTTTTCATATTCAAAAGGAAAGGAACTCAAGATTGTCTCCCCAATTTGTTCTTCCTCATCGTCTCGATTTCACTAACAGAGGCCATCATCTGTAATATAGCTCAAGCCAGGAATCTCTTGTTTATCTTTACATTTTAGAAATCTGAGAAAGGATAGACAGAAGTTAGTGATAGTCCCTCTTCTCCCCTCCCCTGCCACATCTGCCACCTCCCCTTTCTCTCCTTGCCTACTGTCACTATTCCAGTCCAAGATCGAATAGTCTTCTCAAAACTCATCGCCATGTGGAACTGCAGACCATGACACTATTTGGAAATCGGGTCTTTAAGGTAAGGCTTGAGATGAGGTTATATTGGATTAGGGTAGGCATCACATCCAGTTAGCATTTCCTTATGAAACAGACGGGGACACACAGCGGCACGGAGAAGCTAGTGATAGGAAGATGGACGCATAGAGTGAAAAGGTGCATCTCTAAGCCAAAGAACACCTAACATTGTTGGCAACCATCAGTAGCTAGGAGCGATGCATGGCATGGTTTCTCCCACAGAGCCCCAAAAGGAACCCCATGCAAACCCTGATTTGGGATTTTTGAAGTAACCCAGTTTGTGGCAATTTGTTACAGTAATCCTAAGAAACAAATATAGGACTTCATTCAATCTGTAGGCTGAGCAAATAACCCCCAAAGCTGGATTATATGAAGAGCCCAGAGTTAGAATTGTAGCAAGGCTTATTAACAACCTCGGATGCGCAGGTGACACAACCTTGCTTGCTAATGGAGATCAAGGACTGTGGCCTTCAGTATGGATTACAACTCAATGTAAAGAACACCAAAATCCTCACAAGTGGGCCAACCAACAACATCATGAAAAACAGACATAAGATTGAAGTTATGAACGATTTCATTTTACTGGGATCCACAACCAATGTGGATGGAAGCAAAAAGTCAAGAAAGCAAAAGACATAACATAAATTGGGCAAATTTGCTGCACAAGGCCTCATTAAAATATTGAAGAGAAAAGAGTGTCACTGAAAATTAAGGTGTGCCTGCTCCAAGCTATAGTATTTTCGATTGCCTAAGGAAGTTAGACATTGAATAAGGAAAATGAAACAAAAATGGATGCATTTAAATTATCGTGCTGGTGTGGAATATTGAAAGTACCATGGTCTGCCAAAAGAACAAACAAATCTGTCTTGGAAGAATACCTCGGAGACCCCTCTCAAGTACTTTGGACAAGTTACCAGGAGAGACCAAAACCCCCTCCAGACTCACTGCCATTAGTTGACGCCACTCATAGCGACCCTATGGACAGGATAGAACTGCCCCTGTAGAGTTTTCAAGACTGTAATTCTTTATGGGAGTAGAATGCCACGTCTTTTCTTGAGGAGAGACTGGTGGTTTAGAATTGACCTTGCTCTTAACCATAGTGAATGAACGGGGGCAGTGCGGAATGGAGACCCAAAGCCCATTTGTAGGCCACTGGAGACCCCCTTACAGAGGGGTCTCAGGGAGGAGACAAGCCAGTCAGGGTGCGATGTAGCAATGAAGAAAAATACAACTTTCCTCTAGTTCCTAAATGCTTCCCCCTACTCTCACCCCCCACTATCATGATCCGAATTCTACCTTGCAAGTCTGGCTAGACCAGAGGATGTACACTGGTACAGATAGGAACTGGAAACACAGGGAATCCAGGGCGGATGATCCCTTCAGGACCAGTGGTGTGAGTGGCGATAATGGGAGGGTGGAAGGAGGGGGGCTGGAAAGGGGGAAAGGATTACAAGGATCTATATGTGACCTACTCCCTGGGGGACGGACAACAGAAAAGTGGGTGAAGGGAGACGTCGGACAGGGCAAGATATGACAAAATAATAATACTTTATAAATTATCAAGGGCTCATGAGGGAGGGGGGAGGAGGGAGGGAGGGGAAAAATGAGGAACCTGATGCCGGGGGCTTAAGTGGAGAGCAAATGTTTTGAGAATGACGAGGGCAATGAATGTACAAATGTGCTTTACACAATTGATGTATGTATGGATTGTGATAAGAGTCGTATGAGCCCCTAATAAAAGGATTAAAAAAACCCAAAGAATTAACCTTGCAGTTAGCCGCCCTATGTGCAAACACTGTCACCAGTCCACGGGAAAGGACATCATGCTTGGTAGAGTAGAAGGGCCGTGAAAAAGGGTTAGACCCTGATGAAATGGATTGACCCAGTGGCTGCAACGATGGCTCAGACATAACTAACTGTGAGCTGAGGACAAAAATAAGCGAAGTGTACCCCCTGACAGTAGCATTGCTGCATGTGGGGAAAGATGTCCTCACACTCATCTTTTGCTGACTGGGAAGGCAGAGTATTTTTGAGCCAGTCCTCAAATGAGTTCTGAATGTACAAATTTCACTCTCCAAGAGAACCCAACCGAAATATATTTTAAAATCATGAAAACAAAGAGAACAATGTGAGGATGGTGCAGGACCAGCAGCGCTTCATTCTGCTGTACACGAATGTTGGAAAACAACTCGATGGCAACTAACAACAATTGGAAGGTTAGGAGCAAGGGAAAGGGTCAAAGATATGCTCAAAGTTTCCAATCAGGGAGACTACTGGAGACTTAAAAAGAAACAGGAAGTTTAAAAGAATTTAGGAAAAAGAAAATAAGGGTCGTTTATATCTGTATCCTGTTCCATTCAAGATGATGGCGATCATGCTGAGTCGGATGTTGAAGCTCAGGGGAGTCGGTAGTAGTAGAGTTGTAGATTACAGTATCAGTGAAAGGAGCCTTGGAAGCAAAAGTCAGGAGAAAATCACATGAAGAGAAAGTAGAGGCAGGAGGAGATAACTGAGAACAGACCTTGGGAAACATCCAATGCAAATGAATTTCGTATTTGACAAAGGGTAAATTAAAAGAGAACAATAAAACAAGTCTAGTAAATGTTAAACGTTAGGGAAGCTGAGGATACTGTGTGTAATTTTTTTGTAACTTTTTGTAAGTCTTGAATGAAAGGAGTGACCAGAGATAGACAAAAGGTAAAACGGAGAGCATTGCAGAAACCTAGGGAGTTTAAATTGCCAGAGTGGTATAAAATAGGTTGCATAGGATTAAGAAGTGAGTGAGAGAAAAATGATTTAAAAAACCCATCATTACAGCCTTGGAGACGTAAACTTTTACTAAAATACAGAAAGCTGGGTGACCTGATGATCTCCCTTCATTAACTTACACTGATGAAAGAAATCAGAGTAGCATGTATGTAAGTTTAAGTTAGATCAGTTTGAATCTGACATTTCCAGTTACTGTAAACTTGGAAAAATCATTAAGCATTTTGCCTCAATTTGCCAACTAGCTAAATTTACAGATAGGTCATGTGATTTCTGTACCAGGTTTCACTTCAGATAGGTATCACTTCCTTAGCTCTTCTAAGTCTGTTACAAGGCCCCCCTCTCGCCCCCAAGGACATGCGCAGCTTGGGGCACAGATCCTGCCAGAGCACTGCATGTTACTAGCAATTGTCCCATATTTCCCTAAAGGCTTCATGATCACCTGTGCATGCTCTGTACTTAGCATAGTTTTATTCCACAATTGGTTACGTTGCTATGGAGTTGATTCTGATTCAGTTACCTCAGGTGTGTTGTACTATAATTGTGGTCCTAGGGTGTTTAATGGCTATAGGAGGGAAGGAGTTGGGAGGGGATAATGGGGGGGGGGCGGTGGGTAATTGCTAGGCCTTTTCCCCAATGCATGTCTGGGTGGACTCAAACCTCTGGTGGCAATTGAGCATGTTAACCGTTAACACTCAGGTACTCCCTAATCATGGTAGGCCTCATCAAAGAGTATTTTTTAAATGAATGCTATTTATTTTCATGTACCCATATTTTCCAAGCAATTTCTGATTTCAAGGATCATTTCTCCTAGAATACTCTTAATTTATACTTAACTGGAAGATCTTTTGTGAGTCTCTCCAAATAGAAGCCCTGTGGCAGTTCAAAACCACTAGGTGATCTGAGGGAAAGATGAGACTTTCTACTCCTGTAAAGACTTAGTCTCAAACACCCACAGGGCCAGTTCTACTCTGTCTTACAGGGTTATTATAGCAAAAAAACAAACTTACTGCCATCGAGTCATCTCCGACTCACAGCAACCCTAAGGACTGCTGGAATGGTCCTTGCAGATTTTCAAGAATGTAACTCTTTATGGGAGTAGAACTTCTAGTCTTTCTCCCAAGGACTGGCTGGTGGCTTCAAACTGCTGACCTTGAAGCTAGCAGCCCAATGTGTAACCACTGGGTCACCAGGGCTCCTATAGATTTGCTACAGACAGAAGCAACTGGATGGTACAAGTTTGGTTTTGATAAATTGGTTAAATCCCAATTCTATCCTCATAAAACACATTTTCAGTTTAATGCACTTAACACAATGTTAATTACTAATCATTTAAAATATTCCTCCTTGCTAGACATCCTTAAAGAAGACCCCCCCAAGCCCCAAACTGTTTACTGTTGTATCTGTTATGCATAGGTAATATAGACTGAAAATAGTTATGGGCACTTGCAGATGGTTAGGTTGTGTCAACTTGCCTGGGCCAGGAATCTCAGTGTTTTCTCAGTGGAGGCCTACCATATGATGTAATCTAACATAATATAATCAAGTAACTCCATGATGGGATTGCTATGAGTCGCCAAGCAGTTGTGGAAAGATTAGGATAGAGTCCAACCCCTTAACTCAGGTGACAACCCAAATGCAATTGAAAGAGACTTTGATGGAGGTGGGAGAAATCTACTTCCCATGTCAGCAGTCACTGTAAAGCTTGTTCATCAATCTTTAGTTCTTTAGACTTGAGCCATATTGCTTGCCAATCCTGGGAACCATTAGGGCCTTGGATTCATTTGCCTCTAATTCTACAGCCTAGTATCAGCCTGTAGTGTTCCTACCAATCTTGGGTTCATTATCCCCAAAGCTATGTGTCAGAAGCCTCCAGCTTAACATGTGACCAATGGAACATGAACGGGACACGTCTGTTTCCACAACTGTGTGAGCAATTTTCTTGGTAGAAACTTTTCACTCTAAAAGCACCATTTATTTTGCCTCTCTAGCGAACCCAGCCTAATGTGCAGTACATTTTTGAGTGACTAATCCTTGACAATTGTTTCACTGGTGCTGAGCACACAAAGTTCAATAGTATATGATGAAGCTCCTTATTATTACCAGCCACAAGCATCTCTTTGCTTCAGCATATTGCAGCTGACCAGGCCAGTTTCTGCAAGTGACAGGAATGGGTCCCAACTGGCCCTGCTGATGGCATTAGGTTGGAGAAGGCTAGCCCCTGAGAACTGTGCAGGGCACAGGAACGGGTACCAAGCTGACAGGAAACAGGAATCTGAGGGCAAGTGCTCAGGAATGGGGCCCAGACAAGACCAGCACTTTCCAATCTCACTAACAGCATTCAGGCCTCACCAGCTTCCACTGTCTAGAACAGCGTTACTTTGGGCAAAAGCGATTTCGTTTGGGCGTGGCTTCCTTGGGTCCTAGACATCTGTGCATCTTCTGGGTATACGAATAAAGCTTGCACCTCACAGGGTGGTGGTTGGTCGGCATTGCCTTTGGCGTCCCCTACACTTGCCAAGGGATGTGCGCTGTGTCCCTCAGACACATACTCGGTCTGGAGAAATGACAGGGGAGAACCCAACTGGCAGGTTTGTTGGCGGATAAACACTCGGTGGTACCCCGGTAGCACCAAAAAGTAGGCACCACACTGGTGCGTCCCTCCCGCCGCCACACCTGCACAAATCCTCCACCACCCCCTCTAGAGGGTCGCCAGGGTCCTCGGGAAAAACGGCCACATCCGCAGTGGACAGTCTGGCACTCCAGCTACGGAGACTCCAGCTACGGAGACCCCAGACGATCTTCACCATGCCGCGAATTCCCCCTCCCCGTGGCATCCCGCCCACCCCACCCGACACGAGCGCGGTCACCTTGGCCGCCTGACCCATGGCTCTCCTGCGGCAGGCAGTCGCTTCTCCAGCGGTCGAGACGCCCCGCCGGTCGGCAACCAATCACTACGCAGCAGGGACTCTCCAGCTCCCCGCAACCGCGGTCGCCGAGCCCCGCAGCCAATCACCAGGTAGCATCTCCGCTGTAACCCCGCCTCCCCCGGCACGGGATTTGCTAAGCGGCTGGCAATTGGTAAAGCCGCGAGAAGCGGCCGGTCCAATTACCAGCGGCAAGAGAACGGAAGTTCTCTGGGCCCTGTTAGCGAGGAGCAGAGCCACTTCCGGTCTTCTCGCGGTTACCTCGGATACCTTGGGCACCTTGTTACAGCCTCTTGTTTGGGGGCGTTTATTAAACCGAACAAGGCAAGCCCGCGGCCTGGAATCCATTCCGCTTACATGGTTTCTGAAGCGGCAAATATTTACAGCCCCACCTTTCTCCTGTGAACGGCTGGTGAGACCTGGTGGCTGTCAGTCCAAAGCTTACACAACAGCGCCACCTTAAAGAGCCCTTAGCTTAACGTTTCTGTTAGGACCGTCTCCTTGGGAACGGGCATCAGTAAGAACCAAGGCCTAACAATACAGCAGATATTGGATCGTCTATTCCTGAATGGGTCATTTGGACATTTCTCTCAGTCCATTTAAAAGGTGGTGGTTGTTAGGTGCCTGCCACTGAGTGGGTACCGACGGGTATTGACCCTAACTAGGTACAACGGAACGAAAGAACTGCCTAGCCCTGCCCCATCTGTACCAGTGTTCATGTGTTTGAGCCCATGGTTGCAGCCTCAGTCAGCCAACCTCATCGAGGGTCTTCGTCTTTTTTGCTGCCCTCTGCTTTACAAAACATTTTCTTTTCCAGGGTCTGATGTCTCTTGCCCGATAACGTGTCCAAAATACTGGAGGTCTCCCCATCCTCAATTGTAAGGAGCATTGTCTGTACTTCTTCTAAGACAAATTTGTTTGTTCTTTTGGCAGTCCATGGTACTTTCAATGTATGCCAGCACCACAATTCAAATGCATCAGTTCTTCTTTAGTCTTCCTTACTCAATGTCCAACTTTCATGTGCATATGAAGGCATTGGAAAGGCCATGGCTTTTGTCAGGCCCACTGTAGTTCTCAAAGTGATATCTTGCTCTTCAATACTTTAAAGAGGTCTTATGCAGCAGGTTTGCCCAATGCATTGAGTCATTGGTTCTCTTGACTGCTGTGTTCATGAACACTGATTGTACATCCAAGCAATAGGAGGTCCTTGACAACTCTATCATGTTACTTATTTGTCCAGCTGTGAGGATTTTTGTTTTCCTTAAATTGAGTTGCAATCCATAAAGGTTAGTCTTTGATCATCATCAAGTCCTCCTGGCATTCTTCAGACAGTCCAGCATCTCAGATTATTTGCTCAACATACAGACTGTATAAGTATGGTGAAAGGAGCTAACCCTGACACAAACCTTTCCTGATTTTAAATCAGGAAGTATTCCCTTGTTCTGTGTGAATGACTAGTCTATGTACAGGTTCTGCTGAGCACAATGAAGTATAAGTATTGTGGAATTCTCATTCTCAAGGCTACCCATAGTTTGCTCTGACTCATACAGTTGGATACCTTGGCATAATTAATGAAACACAAATAACAGCTTTCTGGTAGTCTCTTTCAGCCAGGATCTATTTGACATCAGCAATATCCCTAGTTTCATGTCCTCTTCTGAATCCAGTTTGAATTTCTGGCAAGGAGCTTCCAGAAACTAAAAATGTAGAGGTATTAATTACCCGAGACCCCATGGCGAATGCAGGTTTGATATACTAATCTTAAATGCTTGATCCAATGAATGGCTTAGTCCGCCCCCCTTATTTGTCCTATTCCATGGCTTTACAAGCCAACAAAGAGGCCAGAGATGGATGACGTCAGTGGTGTCCTGTTCAATCACAATAACCATTAGTAAAGCCCATCTCAACTTCTGCTTTCGGAAGCGTCATGAAAATTCTCAAGTTTGTCCCCTTGCAGAATTGTTTCTTGTTTTCCTCTCCAAGCCTTTCAGAGAAAAATGACTTTTTCACATGTAAAGAATGTAGACTCATCTCTTCAAGGCCCCTTTCCTTCTCCTTGATTTGTGACATCTTAGAGAATATCGTGACCCAGTAGGATCACAGTTAACTTTTTGTTTTTATGAAAATACACTTGATTTGCAAAAAACCTTTTGCCCCATAACTAAGTAGGGAAGCCAATATTACCACTATTATCTTTTGTCCAGGAAATAATAATTCCGTTTTATGACATTGCATAGTGATGCCTTCTGAATGCTAAGAAATGATTAAAAGAGGATTATTTTTACTTTCCATTTAGGATGAGAACCCAGTTTCCTAAAAGTTGTACTTCATTGTGCTAATTTCTGGCAAGCTAGGGTCCTCTATTCACTTATTCGAAACCTCTTATCTGACAATATAGTTCTCAAGTGGCAAGGCTTCTCTAAAATATATGGTTCCTTGAGCAGTTCCACAAGTGAGTTAGCTCTTTACTATACTTACTGTTCTTCTAAGAACATGTCCTGGTTTGTTTGCACGTCAACGTGTAGAACCCAGAACGCAGCAGAAAACTCCAACCTATTCATCATGTAAAAGTGTGGAGTAGGCAGGATAATGGTCTCCCAATATAAGGTAACATCCGCAGAGACTTTTGGGAAAGGAGACACTGTGTAGACGTGATTAAGGACTCTGAGGTGGAAAAGTAGTGTGACTAATCCAGGTGGTCACAATGCAATCCTAGGCTCCTTACTATGTGGAAAAAGGCAGCAAAGTCAAGGAGAGGTTTGAAGACGCTGTACTTCAACTCTGAAGATGGAGGGGAGGGCCACAGCCTAGGAAGGCAGGTGGCCTCCAGGAGCTGGAAAATGCACCGATTCTCCCCTAGGACTCATAGAAGGAATGCAGCCCCGTTGACATCTTGAATTTAGCCCAGTAAAATCCAGTTTAAACTGCTGACTTCCAGAATGCTGACTGCATTCCTTTCTATCTTCGAAGCCAGCAAGCGAGGGATCTTCAAATCTCTCTCACTCTCCTGCGTCATTTCCCTTTCCTTGTGATTATATAGGATAACTGCAGGAGCAGTGAATTATTTAATGTGACTCTTCTAGCCAAAGCCTCCAACTCCCACCAAACCACCTTTTCCTGCATGGATCTGGTAAGAAGGTAAGGGTAGGGGTGGTGGTGGGGAGGCGGGGAAGAGGAGAAGATACTGATAGGATTCACCGATGAGCATTTGTGAACAGGAGTTCTTGGAATACCATCCTGCTGTGTATAGACTGAGCCCTCTGAAGAGTAGAAGGAGGGATTTCATTACTATCAAGAACCAGGGTGGAGAGTGTCCTTTGGATTCAATGTGCCTGTGCAGTGAACCCCTTGAATCACGACAGCTAAGGCATCAGAGCAGCAGCAGCAGCAGAACCAGGAGCCAGAACATGAATCAGAGTGGTCGACTTCCCAGCCTATGGCATACATAAAACTGAGTGCTTTTGGGTAGTTTGGGGCTTGTGGAGTGGGGTGCCTCTGGGCAGTAATTCAGGAAGCTGGGTTTGCTGACCCATGGAGTTTGAGCTGAAGGCTTTGGGGTTGAGACTTACAGTAAAATGGTAAGCTCCTATGGGTATTTATTAGCAGACCCGAAAGAATTTTGTAACATGTCCTCATAAACAACTGTATCCTGAGCATTTCTCTCACGCATTACAACCTGTGAACTTCCTTAATAAACTCTTTAATCATGAATCAGTGAAACCATTGCAATGGATATCATAACCTAGAGGTAGAGAATATTAAGATAACACACAACAGTCTCCCCATTTCAAGTCTCCTTTGTCTTATAAGGTAACATTTATAGGTTTCAAGGATCAGGAAATGAACTGCTCTGGGGAACCCGAATGGGGGAAGCCAGTCAATAAGGTGGAAACGGAAGGAAATAAAGTATAAGAGGCAGCCATGAGTCTAATGACAGGATCCTGCAATGATTTTAGGTACTATTCTGATGATAGGAAAGTCTTAGAGCATTACTTGCAGGAGAGTGACATCATGATTTATATATATATTTTCTTTTTAATCATTTTATTAGGGGCTCATACAATTTTTATCACAATCCATACATACATCAATTGTGTAAAGCACATTTGTACATTCATTGCCCTCATCATTCTCAAAACACCTGCTCTCCACTTAAGCCCCTGGTATCAAGTCCTCATTTTTTTCCCCTCGCTCCCCGCTCCCCCCTCCCTCCTGAACCCTTGATAATCTATAAATTATTATTTTTGTCATATCTTGCCATTTTGAGTGCTTCATGGAAGATTGTCTATACTAGACACAGAGAGGCCACTTAGGAGGTTACTGAAGTATAAGAGTAAGTAAAAAAAATACAGTGCTATAAAATCAAAGAAAAAATTTAATTTGGCTTAGAAGCATTTTAAATTTTATTGGGGGTTTGTACAGCTCTTTGTGTCAAGCAGATTTGTAAATATGTTGCCATCATCATTTTCAAAACATTTTCTAATTGAACCCTTGGTATCAGCTCCTTATTTTTTCCCCTCCCACCCTCATGAATCCTTAGTAATTTAAAAATTATTATTTTTTTCATGTCTTACACTGACCGATGTCTCTCTTCACCCACTTTTCTGTTGTCCATCCTCCTGGGAGGGGGCTATATGTAGATCATTGTGATCAGTTCCCCCTTGCTCCTCACACTTTCCCTTTACCCTCCTGGTATCACTACTCTCATTATTGGTCCTTAGGGATTATCTGTCCTGGATTCCCTGTGTTTCCAGCTCTTATGTTTACCCGTGTACATCCTCTGGTCTAGGTGGATTTGTAAGGTAGAATCGGAGTCATAATAGTGGGGCGGGGGTGGGGGAAGGAAGCATTGAAGAACGAAAGGAAAGTTGTATGTTTCATCGGTGCTATACTGTCCCTTGACTGGTTTGTCTCTTCCTTTTGACCCTTCTGTAAGGGGATGTCCAATTGTCTACAGATGGGCTTTGGGTCTCCACTCCACACTCCCCCTCATTCACATCGATATGATTTTTTTGTATGGGTCTTTGTGTTAGACAGGGTTCTCTAGAGAAACAAACCAGGACATTTATGAAAAAAAAATATATAAAACACGAAGAAATAAACAGATAATTAGTCCACAGAGCAGTACAAATGGCTCAGTTCGACTTCTGTGAGACAGTTAATATACTGGCAGCTTTTTTAACACACAAGGGCTGCTGGGTGCAAGTCAAGGAAGCAGACAGTGGAGTCTTCTGCAGAGCAATACAGGCAGTCTGGTCACAGGCAGCAAACAGCAGGGCAGGTCACCAACAGTCAGCCGGATGACAGGGTTTGACAGTCCCCAGCTCAAGTGATGTATACACCAGCCGTGTGGCAAAGCAGGTCTCAAAGGAACCTCAAACTATAGCAACATGGTCCACGGGTTGGGTGTCCCACAACAGGTAGTGTAGCTTGCAAGTTGAGGCAGAGAACTAGCTAAGGCAGCCACACACTGGTCTGATCATCAGAGAGCAAGAGACAGAAATGCGAGGCGTGGTGAGCCATTTATCTCTTTGCCCTTCAATTAAACTGCAACCTTATTAATCCCATGTGTTTATTGGCCTGGTTGCCACAATAAACCTACCTATCACAGTCTTTAAAATTAAAAAATATTAAACAAAATACCCAAATGTGCAGCTATTGTTTCTGGACATACCCCCCATTTAGTTAAATACATTTCTGAAGGTAGTATTTCCAGCTTTCTAGCTCTTCTCTGCATTATTCTAGGTTCTTTAACTTACATCAAGATGGCAGTCTCGGCATCTTCCAGGAACTCAAACTGTGATTCATTGAGTTTTGGGAAAAAGGGAAAAAGTCTGAATTGGCAAGACCAGGGCTGTGGGATGGATGGAGTAAGGTTTCCCAATGAAATTCTCCTTAGACAGCCTTCGCTACTCTTGAGGAATGAACAGGTGCATTGTCATGATGGAAAAGACAAAAATTCCACGGGGCAACTTTCTTGGTCTTTTTCTCACCGATGCAGTTTTCAGTTTTATTAAAACTTTCTAATAAGCCTCCATGAAGGTCCTGTACCCGCTGAGAAAAACGTCAAGATTTCCCCCTTTGGATTCCATAAAAACACCTGCTATAACTTTGAGCTGGCTTCACTGTCTTGAATTTTACTAGCTCTGAAGATCCCCTTGGAAGCCTTTGTTTTGACTGACTTTTTTTAAAGCATCATAATGAGAAGAAGGTGTATGTCTGCAGCCATCCACTGATTGAAGAAACATCATTAATGGAGTAAACCACTGTAGGTATAAACTGTAATCCTAGTAGTAAAACTTTTGACTTACCGTCATACTTTGGCAAGAGCAGTGGCTAGGAGCAGGGTGGCGGGGTGGAGGAGCTGAGAAGAGATGGGGAAACCAGAAGAATAAAGACTGTTGCTGAGCCAAAGGATACAGAGAGATAGAGCACTATCAGAACAGGACTTGCCCAGAGCGTTTTATAAGTGTTGGTCTATACTGACCCTGAAAAGAGGTAAATGGGTTAGGAAAAGAAAGATGACAAAGTGGACACTCCGTTTAAAAAAATGACTCTAAAAAGGGAGCAAAGATATTGTATGTGTGTGTGTGTGTGTGTGTGTGTGCAGAGGTCAAGGAAAGTTTTGTTTGGGCATATCACATTCTTTTAATTGCTGATAGGAACAATTCCAGAACAATGATTTTGAATTTGGATCGGAATCATTTGGGGAGGGTTACAACCACCTAAGTCTACATCCCATAACCAGAGATTACAATTCAATTGATTTAGGGTGTGATCAGGGTATCGGGCATTTGTAAAAGCTCCCCAAGTGATTTTAACCTTCAGTCAGGGCTGAGAACCGCTGCTCGGGCTGGGGGAAAAGTGATGCAAGATGAGTTAAGTGCTGGAGCCAACGCCTTCTGCAGCCAACAAGTGAAACGCTGTAAAATCAACACAAAGACGATTTCATTGCGCCCTAATGCCAGAGACTTGGTGTAGTGTCTCGGCCAATAAACGTGGCTTGCACATTCAGATGATGAAATCTTTCAGTACAACACTTCGGCGTTTTCTACACGCGTCCAAAAAGCAAGGGAAGAATGGCGTTTTCAGGAACTCCATACCTTGGGGTGTTATACACGACGGGAGACTTTAAGAAAGGCTAGGAAGGAAGAAATGGGAAGGGGGGAAAAAAGGCTCAGAGAGGGGCCTCGAAGGCGAGTGTGCAGAATATGCAGAGGGCTGCGGCGCGCTCC
>NW_022111373.1:9671295-9679608 GCF_000313985.2 Echinops telfairi
ATCTCGCCCGCTCTCTGCCCGACCGGCGAAACCCGACCCGGGCCCAATCTCCGCCATCTCCCGCGCAGGCCATGCGGGCGCTCCGGGCCCGGCCCCGCCGATGGGCTCGCGGCCGTGGCTCCTGGCAGTCGCTTGCTTCTGGCCTCCTGCTGAAGAGTTCACACGTTTGCAGAGGAATGGCTCCTTTCGTTTTCAACAGGAAGCAGGTCTATGCCGACCGGTTGCGGTTCGGTCGACTCGGACTCCTGTGGTTTTTGTTAATCTTTCCTTCTAAACGAAATTCAGTTTTAGAAAGGTCGACTTGATGTGACTTTGAGACGTCCCGGGCGGAATTTTTAGTAGACCGTTGGGTTCATGGGTTTAGTTGTCAGATAACATTGGACAGGAGGGTGTCTGATGTAGATAGAAATATTTTGTAAACTACAAATTAAAATTAACTGAAGAAATATGGATTATCCGTGCTATTCTATTTCCGAGAGTCAAAATGTATTCTCATTTCAGTTTTTTAGAGATAAATTTAAGTACCATATTTTCCATTGTTTGGAGGAAATTCCTTTGTTTTAGGAAGAACATATTTTAGAACATTTGCTGCCACCTTTTACAATGATCCTTGAGTCCCCGAACTCCAAGTGTAACATCATGAAGCAGTCCAAATGATAACATTTTTTTGTGTAGCATAGTCAGTATATTTACATCTGAAACAGGTTAGCATAGACTGGTCCCACCGAGCTGCTTTCACCTTCAGTAGGGAGCAAGACAATTAAAAAAACATACATGTAAAATGTTTATGTGCACACTAGTGTAGTAAATCATTTGTCTCAATGCTGCTCCTCGGCAAATCTACAAAAGAGAATAGGTGTATTTCTTCGATAGTTAAATAAGTGGTAAGAATAAAGTACTCATGAAATATCAGACGAATGGATAATTGCAAAACTTATCAAAGCTAAAAGCTAGGTTCCCAAACAAGGTTGACCATTGGAATCACTTGGAGACCTGGTGCAATTGAAAATCCCTGGCCGCCTTCCCCTGATTTGCTAGATTGTAAGCGGGGCCCAGTTGACTCCGATGCTTAGTAACCTTATAGGACAGAGTAGAACTGCCCCTGTTAAATTCAGACATTGTAAAACTTTTTTTTAAAACAGTTTTATTGGCACATAATCCACATATCAAGAAATATACAATCATTACTCCAAGCAATTTTAGAATATTTTTTCTTATTTTTCATGGTTAAAGTGCTTTTAAAATGAGTTGGGTAAGCACAATCAGGTCCTTACCCCTTCCTGTATACATTGCTTGCTTCCCCAACCCCAAGAGATTTTTAAGTCTTTACAGGGCAGAAAACGTCATGTCTCCTGGCACAGTGGCAAGTAGATTAGAACTGTTGACCTTGTGAGTTGCAGTCCAAGACAGCACAATGCTTAACCCCACTAGGTCACCGCCAATCTAAATCAGGTTTTTCTGATATTCTCTTTATTTTCACACTTCACTTATCTTTGTAGCACGTATGACCTTTGGTGATTATATCTTTATTTGAAATTGTTCTCATTGGACTGTAATTTCCATGAAAAGGCCCATGGGACCGTGTGTTATATTTAATTGTCCTCTTTGCACCTAGTACAATGCCTTGCATGAAATCAGAGCTCAATTAATACTTTCAGAAAGAATGTTCAACTTAGTCTGCCAAGTGATTAACTAAAACTTTTTTTTCCTTAGTGCCTTGCTTTTCATGACGTTTCCCCGCAAGCACCAACACATTTTCTGGTGATACCTAAGAAGTACATTTCCCAGATTTCTGTTGCAGAAGATGATGATGAAAGTGTAAGTAAATTTCTTAACACAGTTTATCCATTTTCTTGCTTTTTAAATGGGGAAACTAATTTTTGCCCCAATGTGGTATGACATCTTCATGAGTGAGGAAAAACAGAAAACCCTTCAGTGCTTAAATGTACTATATAAATAGTTTGAATTTGATAAATATATTCAAGACAAATATATTGGGACGTTATAAGACCAGGAATTGGTATACTCTCATTAAATTGGAGGGGGAAATTATTGAAATTCTGATAAAGCAAATGACTTTAAAGGGTGGTTTGTATGGAAGCAGTCATAAAAGAGTCACTTATCTTTGAAAGTCAAAGATCTAATAAATCATGAGCCTTTGGAGTGTAGTTGGTTACGCATTAGACAGCAATTAGAAACGTCTGCAGTTTGAAATCAGCCACTGCTCCATGGGAAAAAGATGGAACCTTGTACTCCTGTAAACAGTTACAGTCTCAGAAACTCTCAGGGGAGTTCTACCCTGCCTTATTAGTTGCTGTTCGTCAAAATTGACTTGATGGCAGGGAGTTAGTGTGGTTTGAGTTTTATCCAAAAGAGACACAGGCCGTTTATATCACTGACAGTTAACCTTTTAAAGTTCTCCAAACATACATATTTAGTGTGTCTCACAACTTGATTACAGTATTCACAAATTACAGCAGGGTTGGCAATCCATGGTCTAGGAGACCATCTGACTAAGTTTTATTGGAACACAACCACTCTCATATGTTTAGTCATTATCTTAATAGTTTGTTAATTTTGACAAAAGCCATTAGCCCCAAAGTCTTCAAATACTGACTGTTTGGCCTTTGGAGAAAAAGCTTGCCCAACCACTAAAGGCAGCAGCCCAGAAAGGCAGGAGCTCTCACTTTTAAAACGTGTGAAATTTATTACCAGAGGTTGAGCTCACACTTAATCACAACCTCCAAGCTAAGTATAACTAGTTCTTAGGCTATGTCCCTGCTAGATACTTGCTCTAATGAAATGATGGCTGACGATATGGGTGCTAAAGCAAAGTGTATTGAGAAATCACATGGGGTCGGCTATCAGAAAGAATCATAGGAGGGGTGGTGGTCTTAAAGGCTTGTCTTAACCCTATAAGTGAGGTGTCAGTTAGGTTCATCCAGAGGAAGCACACCAGCCAGTGTGAAAAGTTCCAAATTCATTATCAGGGGAAGAGGCTGTATTACAGTTTAAAATCTGAACACTTTGCAGAAGGCCATGCATGACAGTGAAATCCCTAAATGCGTTTAAAAAATTCCCACACGGATTAAGCCTCCATTGAATTCCCTCAGTCTACTGACCACAGCTGTGAATAGTCTTATCCTCAGACAGAGTGCATTGGGAAGTGTATTAATGTAGCAACAAACCAAAACCAAACTGCCATTGAGTAAATGCTGATGCACAGTGACCCCCTGTGGATTTCTGAGACTGTAACTGTTTATAAGAGTAGAAAGCCTAATCTTTCTCCTTTGGAGCTGTTGGTAGTTTCAAACTACTGACCACGCAGATCGTAGCCCAAGGCGTAACTACTGTACCACCAGGGCGCCTCAATGTAGATACAGTTAGGTTAAAATTTAACATTTGTTTCCTCTTTTGACCCATTTTTAACTTGCTTTACTTTAAAAAAAATTTCTGCTTTCTTTTGGGTTGTTTTTGTTTTATTTTGTTGGCATCTGTTTTGTGTGATTTTCTTTATATGAAATTCAGGATAGGTACGTCTGTAGAGACATTAACTAGCTTAATACTTTCTTAGGGTTGTGGCAGGGGCGGTGGCAGAAATAGGAACTAATCATAATGGATACAAGAATGAAAAAATTGTAAAATTGATTGTGGTGATGAATGCACAACTGTTTAATGTAGCCAAACCTTTGAATTGTGTGGTGCATGAACTATGTCAATAAAATAAAAAAGAGATATATTACCTGAAAAGCACAGCAAGCCTGGGACCTTAATATAGGGTGAGAAGTGGTTAAGTGGGCTTTCATCTACGCAGACCCTAGCCGACTGGCAGAATCGTGTGATTTTCATGGTTATTACACGGAGCAGTCAAGGTGTTTTGAGTGAACTGTGGAAGAAGATAGAATTGGATCTGAAATGTGTATAAATTTCCACCATCTTAGCTCTGCAAAAAATGTCTATTCACAATTGCTTTTTCCATGGAGATTTGTAGTATTGATCTACCTAGATCAGGGTTTTTCAAATTTCTGCTGCGTAACTTTTCTGTGGGAAACCTTAGGTTTCTACGTTTCTCGGGCTGTTTTCATATTCACTGTAAGATGAAATGGGCAGTATTTGTTAAAACTTTATGGAGTCATCTTTTTTGAGAGTCATTTACAGATGGCTGAATTACCTAAAAGTGAGATGAGTTAAATATATGACTACTTCTGTCACCATCTATGCCACCGAATGAAAATTTTAGAGCTGTTGACATGTAAACAAGTGATTACATAGATTTAACATAAGTAGATATAGAAGGCTGATGACTGTTCTCAACACTTGTTTCTTAAAACTGTGCCATGAATTCCTAATTTTCAGTATAAATTAATTTATTGAAAGTAAAGTCTATATATTTTACAGCATCTTTTAAGATGAGGGAGCCCAGGTAGCTTAGTGGTTGTATGTGTTGGGCTGCTAACCTGAGGTCACCAGTTAGAAACCACCAGCTGCTTGCAGGACAAAGGTGGGGCTTTCTACTCCCTGTAAAGAGTTACCGTCTAGGAAACCAACAGAGGCAGTCTTTCTGCTCTATTGGGTCACTCTGAGTCCGAATCAACTCGATGGCTCTGTTTTGGTTTTGCATCCCTTAAGATTGAGCAGAAAAAAGTGAGGGAAGAAAATACCCCGATATTCTAATAAAAAAATTAAAGATACTTCCATGATTCAGGGTGGTGGTGCTATTTGAATCACATTCCTCCTCCCCCTAATGAAACTGGTAATGTAAGCAGTATAGTGCTATGCTTGGTCTAATTTAAGATGGCAGTACCTTAAAATAGTTGCCAGAGAGACATTTAGGTGGTTTTTCCATAACAATGTTTATTTTTTTTTATCTTGGGAGGCTTGATGAGACTGGTTTATCAAGTAAAGTGTTTTAGAATCTGCAAAATTTGACAGTGGTTTCTCCCAGGGCGCTTTGAGTCTGAAGCAGGACATTTCTCTTAATGAAACGTTACTGAGCTGTCGGTTGCTTCCAGCTCTGACGGAGGTTGTCTTCAGTATCCTGAATGATCTTAGGCTCCAAGATGGCATTGTTCCTCTGCTGGTTGAGGGTGGATGCAGAAAGAGAGGTTGTCTTAAACCTCTGCTAGCTCAAGGTGGACACTGTCCCAGCAAACGAAAAGGATATTGTGATCCTTTTTATTTCTCTTTATAGGACAGAAGTGGGGAATTTGTGACTAACTCCATTCCAACTTCTGTTTGCTTTATTTTAAGCAAAAAATGCAACCTTCTCTTTACACTGTCTTATGGGACACTTATATATCAAAAGAGCACAGAAGTTCTAAGCAAAAAGGTCCTGACCAACGGATTAGTAGGCAGTAACATATTCTCCTTCCTCATGAAGAGTTTTGAGGTAAATTATGCATTCGAGATACATCATTTCAGGACAGACTGTTTAATAAATAATGCTGGGAAAATTACTATTCATATCCAGAAATAAAATTGGACGATGAGCTTATGCTTTCAGATGGAATACAAACCCACCAGACAAGAGTTCTAGAAGCCAATGTTAGGAATATTTCTATGTCCTTGGGTTGGGAAGGATTCCTTAACAAAATAAACCAACAAACCCCAGACTGAGAAAAGGCATATATGATAATTGAAGTGTGGGGAAAAGGTGGAAAAGAGTGATTGAGGAGGTTCAATCAGGAAGCTTCTGAGGAAAGGTAAATGTTCTGTTTTTGATCTGGTAGGCATGTGGGTGCTTGCTTTATAATTCTTTAAATTGTTCCTTTTAACATTCTTATATATGTGTGGTATTTTACAAGAAAAGAGAAAACAAAAATTTTAAATGAATGTTTAAAGTTTGCAGTATTTTAATTATAAGGTAGGGGGTAGAGGTTTCCCTTTTAAGTGAGAAATTACTCCTGAAACTTAAAAACTTTTGAGCACTAATTTTAAATTCAAGTCATAGTGTTCAAAGGTGAGTGTGTTTGATGGTAAATTACCACCTTATCTGGAAGAACATATTAAACCTTCAGAATGTTAATGTTTAACATTCATTATAGTTGCACAAATCATGGTATTTTAAGGTCAGAGCTTCTTATTCAAACACAGCTCTTGCCTCTAGATAGAATGTTAATTTTCAGCCAATTAACTTTCTAAATTGGAATTTTAAGGTCAGCTTTTTAACATGGGAGTCACCATTTTTACAAGGAAAGATCCACAAACCAGCTTTAAAACTGTTAACCCAAAATTAAATTTTTGACCAGCTCAGACATTGCTGGATCTGCTGTACTTTTTGGGTACTTGTAGGACTCTGTGGTCAATACTTGGCATCATTCTGGGCCATCCCGTTCCTGCTTTCTGACTCAGTCTACAGGCACCGTAGCTTCATTTGAACACAAAATCTATTAATGTGTTACCTGCTTTCTTTTCAGGCAGAAAATAAAAAGAGAAGGGCTGGAAAGAGAGAGAACCTAAACTACCGGTCCACTGCTTCTGTGTTCTCATGACAAGAGAACGAAGGTGGTGAGGGAGGGGTTAGCCTCTCACCACCATTCCAACAAGCTCGCAGTAGAGGGTGTTCTGGTTCCTGTGGCAGGGAAAGAGGGAAGGGAGAGGGACGCTTCACTTCTTATTTACTTATTTATTTCACTTATTTCTATCGCCTTAATAAGCTCCGGAGGAGTCGTGGGGGTTAAGGGCTCAGCTGTTATGGAAGGACTGGTGGTTCAAGTTCATCCAGTAGTTCCACAGGAGAAAGATGTGGCACTTTGCTCCCATAAAGATGCTCGCCTGGGCAGCCCTATGTGAGCAGGTCTTTTCTGTCACATTGGGTCCCTATGAGTTGGAATAGACTTGATGGCTTCAAACAGTGCCCAGGATGGTGAGCTCTGCTGCTCCTGCAGGATCATCCAGTGTTGTGGGAAGCTTAAGGAGAAGGTCGGGCTTCCCACTCCTGTCAAGTGGTATGGTCTCCAGAAACCCACAGGGCAGTTCTTCCCTGTCCTACAGGGACGTCACGAGTTGGAATCGGCTGATAGCAGTGAGTTTGAGTTTGGTACACTGAGACATAAATAGGATAAATAAAGGTAAGCAGTATTTGGCAAGCAATACTACCACACTGTTCAGCCTCCTCCTTAAGTCCTCAGTTAGCTGTGCTTCCTTTTGTTTGGGACAGCAGCAAAGGGGTTTTTGTGCCCCCTTGGGGGAAGATTTTCTGGGGTAGCCTTTTGACCAAAAGGAGATGATGTGAGACTTGTGAGTAAATTTTTATGGCAAAATTGTTCTTTTGCTTGATTTTAAGTATAAAGGCTAAATTTCTTTTAATTATACAAACATACATATTAACTGAACAAGTAAACCAGATGCCTAAACAAGAAAGGTTTTAATCAAGGATTAGTTAGTTAGGTTTTAATGAAGGATTAGTTAGTGATTATTTCTTCAATGTGGAAACGTGGTAATATATAGGAAAGGGTTCAATAACCTTTCATCTATTAATGATGTTGATGATAGGGTTAAAAAATGTTTTGCTAGGGGGTACCAACCTAAGTTAAGATTTTTCCAAATGATCCTTGTCTACCATCTGTATGTTGGTCATACTGTGGTGGCATGATGTGACTATATTGCTAGAAAGGAGGTCATTGAGATTTCAAATACTAGCATGGTGACCCATGGTAGATTACAGTGAAGCTCCAAACTGAAGACCAATTAGGAAAAAAGGCATGGGAATCTCCAGAAATTAGCCAATGAAAACTAAGGATCACAGCCGTTCATGGTATGGTGTACTTGTACATACATACATCATCAGGAGGGGTTGCAGGAGGTAGACCACATGTTTTGTGAAAGAGAGGGCAAACAAGGAGTGGGATACTCTTGGAGAGAGATTGGCGCAGTACAGGTGATGCTGGACTAGATCGTGTAGTGATAAAGAGGATGCCACTGGGCATTGGAATTTTGGGTTTACTAAAGGTTGCTATGAGTTGGAATTGATGGCAGCCCACAGTAACAACAATGCTCCTTTTGGTAGATTGCATAATTTTAAAATAAATTCTCTACACTTTCTTTAGAGGGGTGTGTTGACTTGGCTATTGAATGTAAGCATGAATGATATACTAGGAGGCTTTAAAGTTTTTGTGAAAAAAAATAGGAACTAAAAAAGATAATAGTCAGCACTGAAGCTGCAGCTAGGGGAGAGGGGCATGTCTGATCAGAACACAGGGGAGCAAATGAATGGGGAGGAAGAGAGAGTGGAGCACATCCTGGCCCACCAGGCCTGGAGGATGATATCCCAGCTCTGAACAGTCAATGCACAGAGTGGACCATATGGTTGAT
>NW_022111373.1:9683288-9685169 GCF_000313985.2 Echinops telfairi
TGGCACTTGTGCACTGATATGTCTCTTTGCTTTTCAACTCTGTTGATTAAAAAGACTTGAAAACATTTTACTTAGAATTCACTTTCCAAATTGAGAACTCAGTTGTGATTGTGCTTTGTGCACACTAGCAAAAACATTTACCTTGTGGATGTATCTGGCTCTTTGGAGTTGTGGAGGAATCTCAGGGTCTGATTTTTTTTTTTCATATTAAATTACTTATTAAAATTTAGTAATCATACAGTTGTCCAATTTTTTCTCGTTCGTGAGATATTTAACATTCAGGGAAAGAAATCAGTACAACATATATATCATTACTGACAACTATCATACAAGAAGATTTTATTTTGGGAAACGGATATCTAATGTATGGCAAGTTTCACATTCAGAAACCACATACTACCATGATCTAATTCAATCTTGGAGGCTGACAGACTGAGCAAGGGATGTTCTTATTCTTTGAAGGGTTCCTTTATACTGTCAGGTTCCAGGGCTCATCCTTTTGGAGTGATTTCAGCCACCAAGTCAACAGTAACGTGTTTTAGTCTTTTTTCTTTAATTACCTCTTTCCACTATGCTTCCCAATTGATCCTTCCCCAGCCACATTCAATTAATTTAGCTCCCAGCAGTTCTTTGAGGCACTGTCTAGTTTCAGTCACCGTTTGGTTAATTGCTGGTCTCATCCACGCATCTTTGTTCATCTTGCTAACCGTACACTCTTCAGCTGCCCAGACTTAAGCCCTCAGTATCTGGGCACGTAAGCACACAGAAAGCTAGCACACACACATTTTGTCCAGCTTTTGTGGGCTTCCCTGTGACTTCTCATCTCAAGGAGGAAGGACCTCCTGACAGATTTCTTAGTCTCCGATCTATAGCACTCCAGTCTCTTTTTCACATGGTTGCCTGTAGTCTTTCAAAATTGAAGCCCGTCACTCCCCTTCAAAACTCACATGCAACATGGTACAGAATTTCTGTTTCAGTCTGCTATATCCCTAGGAGTTAGCACTATATAAATAAACACCCTAGTGTAAAAGGTTAATCTTAGTTGTATAATCTTAGAGTTTAAATTTTCTATTGCAACTATGAATGGGAACTTTGGTATTAGGGCTGTTCATATTCCTGGTCTAAGGGCATTGGGGACTCTCCCAGGGCATAGTCTATTTGGGGACCTGGCAAATGGATTTTGGGTTACCACTATCATTCACAGTGTTTCACAAATCGGATGTTTAGAATTTAAGCACTGGTACCGTACCGTCCTCCAGGTTTGGGTCTGAATATTCCTTGGGTCACAGGCTAGTGCGCTTCCCAGTTGACATGGCTGATCCACTTAGATGAGTGTGTGTTTTGAGATAAGCCTGGAAGACCCCAGATTCTATTTTTTATGATAGCCAGGCACCCTTCTGCTTTCTTTATCACACTTTGCGATGGTACATATATCTTAAGTGATCTCGTGAGGGTGAGTACTGGGCAGGCCCATGTCACAAAAACTCGTTCTTGTATTAGGGATAAGATAAAGTGAGGGCTCAAAATCCATTCACTGTTCTACATAACTGGTTTCTCTGTTCCTGGTTCACTTAGAGACATGATTGTCATTTCACTACGTCCTAAGAAGCTTAAGGTGATTCTATTGTTAGTAACATCTTAAGTGAATGATAAAAATTTTGAGAAGGACTATATATATGTATAGGACTTCTCGCTAGACTCTTAAGACATGAGTTAACTACATCTTTAAAAGTGTGACAACGTAGTTACACATACTGTGAGGGTTGGAGATAACGTCAGTACTTTAACACTCGTTGAGGAAGGCAGAACCATGCTTGGTAGACTAACACGTGTCACTAACAGAGCATGAAGAAAGCAAATATATGTTGATCCTGGGTTGCC
>NW_022111373.1:9685991-9687982 GCF_000313985.2 Echinops telfairi
AGTGCCACCAGAACAGCCTTGGAAATTTTATGGGACAGTAAGCACTACTCTGCCTGAGGGGTCAGCAGTTGGAAGTTACTTGATGTCAGTAGGCTTTTAGTTTTGGTGATATACTAAATTGGAAATTCTCTTCCCACCCCCCCTCTTTTTCTTTTAATACTTTTGTTTTCAGTGATTAAATAATTTTTTTGGTGGGGTAGGATTTATGTTTCAAATAATTTTTCCTAAGTTGTCAGCGGTCTCTTTTTTGTTTACGGGTTTAAAATATTTTTACAAGTAATGTATCATTACAATTTATATGTAGTTTAAAAAATCTTTTCTTGCCCCAAAACATTTTTAAAAAATTATTTTCCTCTTAGTATCTTCATGGCTTTATATTGGGGAAAGATCTGGGGAGGTATTTTGTGGGGATTTGGAGGGGAATTTTGTAGGGATTTATTTGTGCCACAATAAGGTGGTGAGTCGAGAGGTTTGTGCGTCTTTCTTGAGAACCTCTGGGGTATCGCAGGCATACAGGGGGTACCCCTCCCCCCAAACTGGAATTGCGCTGGGCAGAGTTACTGTCATAGTACACATTTTTCCCTTCTAGGCGAGCATCAAGCAACTCGCTCTGAGTTAGTACACCCAGTGGTGCCACCAGGGAAGGTTCTCTGAGGTCACAGAGAATCTAAAACAGTTTCACTTGACCCTCTTTTTTTGTGATGGCCGATTTAAGAGAACAGCATGCAGCTGTGAAATTTTGTTTCCTGCTCAGGAAAAATGCTTTAGAAACTGTTGTGATGTTGAACACAGCTTACAAGGACAATACTATGACAAAAACTCAAGTTTATGAGTGGTTTTCTTGTTCCAAAAAAGTTGAAATGTCGATAACAAACCTTGTTCTGAACGTCCGTCAACTTCCCGGATGGATGAAAAAGTCAACTTGCGAAAAAGAACCAAGCAGGCACAGACAGAGGCAATAGCTGAAGACAGTTTGGGCAGCACACTGGACAAAGCCTGGGTTATCTATGGATTACTGACCACTTTTATTTTCTTCTTTTTCTTCATCTGAACTTCCTACAAGAAACATGTATTGCTTATACAACCCAATTCCATTCAGCCAAGTGACCTCAGGCAATTTAATTTGGGGGAACTATCATGCAAATTTGGGGGAAACGATCATGCAACTATCATGTGTAGAACAGATGAGACTTATCAATAAAGCATGTATAGTGTAGTGTCTGAAAGACAGACACCCAATAAGTAGGGGTGTTTATTATTAAACGTCTTCCCCTACTCCTTCAGCCACACGTCACAACGATGGTGAATCAGTGTCCCCAGTCACTTTGCAAATTCTGAACTCGGGCTACAGCCTCTTCCTGCCTCACTATGCTGTGCCAAGCCGGTGGGGGAAGAAGGGGACAAAATACAGTACAATTCTGATGGATAACATTTGTACCAAAGTTTTAACTTAAGAATTTTCCAAGAAAATGTTTTGAAAATGATGATGGCAACAAATGTACAAATGTGTTTGACACAATGGATGGATGGTTGGATTGTGATGACTTGTATGAGCCCCCAATAAAATGATTTTAAAAAGAAAATGTCAACTTGTAGTGCATTTGGAGTTGGTTCCACCAGGTTAGACTGTTAATCAAGCTTTCTATTTAGAGGTTCTGAAAAGGTAGCATAACAGTGTAAGAAAAAAGGCCTGATTTGTGGCAGACCAGGGACAGGTTTTGCCACGAGAATACACCTGCTCACACAGCCATCTCAGCGCACCAGTTTTTGGCGAAAAACAGCATGTGTCTCTTGCCCCACGGATCTTACTCATCTGACCTCACTGTGTGACTGTTTTGTTTCCGTGAATGAAGTGGGACCTGAAAGGACAGCTATTTGACAAAGTAGAAGAAAGTGAAGAAAAACACAAGGGAGGTACGTACTGTCACTGACAGCCTTCCAAACAGATGAGTTTGAAAATGTTTCCCGGGTACAGGTGGAGGGAGAAACGG
>NW_022111373.1:9690461-9700303 GCF_000313985.2 Echinops telfairi
AAAAAAAATTCTGTTTAATTTCCCTTTAATTGTCTTTTCTCCTCAAACCTATGCTAACCAATCAGGTAGATGACTGCATGATCTCTATCTTAGAGACCTGAGCCAGTGATACAGTTGACCTTGTGTGTCTAAAATAATCCACAGTGATCCTTCACCCTGGTGCAGTTTCCCATATAGAATCTGGGCTTGGATCAACAGTATGGTGGAAGTGGCCGAGATTGATTTATAAAGCTAGGGCACTGTACCTCTTGGACTCTTGGCATGTAAGCTTTGGGGAAAGCTAGCTGCTATGACTGAGGTCACTCAAGCACAGCTCACTGGAAAGGGCCCACATTAGAGGAACAGACCTCTCTCTGCCCGACAGCCAGCAACTACACTATCAGCTACATGTATAAGCCACCATGGAAGTAGATCCTGAGCCCAGTCAAGCCGTCAGATGACTGCGTGGCTGCCCAACATCTGACTGCAACCTGATGTGAGACCCCAAGACAGAACCACCTAGCCTATCTGCTCTTGAATTCCTAATCCACAGAAAGAGATTCTTGTTTGAAGCCACTAAATTTTGGGTTGATTTGTTACACAATAACATAATGCATTCCATTTTCATTTCTCCTTAGCACACAGCTAGATTGTTTCTATGAATCCTTCCAGCTATGTGGGGCCATATGACTGTTGTCTTTTCAATTGGGTGGGATTTGTGAGGAATTGATGTATGCTGTTCCCTTGGGCCTTTACTTTGCCCCCAGGAACCATGGTGATAGAGTATTTTGTTTGCTTCTTATATTTTGTATGATTTTCTGAATATGAAATCCAGGAGAGGTAGATAGAGACTGTAACTGGATTGATAATTGCCTAGGGGCATGGTAGGAGGATGAGGGGTAATGGGGAGCTAACAACAATGAATATGAGAAGAAAATGTCCTGTATGTGATTGTGGTGATGATTGAATGATACTATATGAATATTTGCCAATAAAACTTAATACACAGGTCTACGTGGAAAAGGATGTAATATGTGTTTGCTTTTGTTAGGACTAGTTGGTGGAATTGTAGTGAATTACTCTTTATATTTATTATATGTTTTCAATTTCCTACAATAAAGATATATTGTATTTGCGATTAAAATACAATTACAGTCTAGGAAACCCACAGGGGCAGTTCTACCCTGTCCTATAAGGTTGCTAGGAGTCAGAATTGACTTGAAGGCAGTTTTACTTTTTGAGTTTTACTTTGCCCAAGTGCTGAAAAGACTGTCCCAAGTCGTCACAATTAGACTCCATTTCTCATCTCTAACACTGAGTCAATAAGGACCTTGGTGGTGGACTGGTTACATGCTGGGCTGCTAACCACAAGGTCAGCCATTGAAAACCACCAGTCATTCCAGGGGAGAAAGGTGAGGCTTTCTACTCCTGTAAAGAATTAGTCTCAGAAACCCACAAACGCAATTCTACCCCGTCCTATAGAGTCACCATGAGTTTGGGTTTTTTGGTTTAACATTGAGTCAAAACCAAGAGGCACTGGTCTTGGCCTCCCATCAGGAATTTTTAGAAGTTCCTTTCTTTCTTTTTTTTTTTACTTTTTCAGTTCGGTTTTCCTTTTTAAAAAAAAATCATTTTATTAGGGGCTCATACAACTCTTATCACAATCCATACATACATCAATTGTGTAAAGCACATTTGTACATTCATTGCCCTCATCATTGTCAAATCATTTCCTCTCCACTTAAGCCCCAGGCGAAGTTTCTTTCTTAACAGCATGAGGTTTCACTTAAAACAAAAATGAGATTTCAGTTAAAACAAAATATAGGTTTTTTCCTCTCACAATGATACTGTATGTTACAACGGATTCAACCTGTACATGAGTCCTCTAATTGAAAAGCAAACTATTTGATAGTGCCAACTACTAATAGTAATTGCTTTATAGACTGAAAACCAAACGCTGCCATCAAGTTGATTCCAACTTCCCCTGTGGGTTTCCAAGATTTAACATGTTTATGGGTTTGAGCCACTGATATTGTGGTGAACAGCTCAATGCATATCCACTGTGCCACCGGGCTCTATAAACCAAAGGGTCACCGACTATAAAGATTGTTGCCTAGGAGATGAAATTCAGTTTAACCAGTCTAAGTTCAGAAACAGTAAAATTTGTTGTTTCTATTAACTCATTTTATCTAATATTGAAGATTATTTTGCCATTATCCTAGAAACAGTGTTTTATATTGAATACGGGTTTGCTGATCTTTGCTTGGAAATTGCCTGAAAGCTTGGATGGCTTCATGGTTTTTTGTTTGTTTGTTTGTTTTAGTTAGGATTATTGAGGGATGATTTAAATACAATAATATTTACCCTTTAAAAATGACCGGTTGCATGAGTTGTGACAAATACCACAATCGCAAATGAATATACCACAATCACAAATGAATTCTGTTCCTTAATCTGTCTTTAAGTTGAAGTTACGTGAAACAGGTGTGGCTCTTTTCTGACATTAGTCAGGTGTTTGCACTAGTCTGCAGTTGAGGAGATGCCATGGCGCCCACCTCTGACCTCCAGATCCCAAGACTGATGTTTCTCGAGGCAGAGGGCAGACATACTTCCATCCTTCATTCCTTTTAGCCTTTTCTGGCACCAACTGCTCCTCCCATGGCCTTCTATTCCCTGGCTGGGTTTGATAATAATTTTCCATGGCCACACATAATCCACAGATGATGCTCATGATTATGGTGTTTGTTAGGAAAGGTAACAGGTTACAATTCAGTTAAGAAATGCTCAGGAAACAATCAGGATAGTTTCTTCTCTGCTGTGCCCACAAGCAGCCCTCTCTCTGGCCCTGAGTCTTTTGGCCAGGCCTCTGCTCTGCTTGGACAAAACTTTCAAGGCTGCCAATAAATGCCCATAGGATGTGCCACCCCAGTGTCAGCTTCAACCCACAGGCACTCAGCTCCAGCTCCATGGGCCAGCAAACCCAGCTTCCCAACTGAGTGCCCAGAAGCACCCAACTCTACAAGCCAGCCTCCTGCCTGGCCCCAAAGCACTCAGCTTTATGTCATCCATGGGCTGGGAAGTCCTATATGCTGTCTGATGCTCTGGCGTGTGATTCTGCGCTTGTTGCTCCTCTGTTGTCAAAACTTCCAAATCAAGGACGTTCAGTGCACATGAATCTCGGGGTCCAAATGACATGCTACACTCCTGCATCTCCTCTCTTGCTTGTAGTAAGCTCTCCCTAGTTCTGAGGTGGCTGCTTTTATACCCAGCAGGATGGCAGTCACAGCTCTGTTAACAATCACTTCCAGCTGAATCATATGATGCAATTAAGGTGTTAATCCACCTTATCCAGGCCTATTAGGAACACAAAGGTCATTCGGTGGGAGTAACAAATGCTGTGGCTAGCAGTTATGTTAAATAATTCACTGCATTGCTCTAGTTTTTAGTGTACCTTTTTATGCATCAAAACCATTGAATACTTGCAGATACACAAACATTTTAAAAATATATAATAATGCAGGAATAGCCTCATTCCAGTGCTTTGACCTGCAATTTCCCCCCATTCTAGCTATCATTCCTGTACTCGCACTTTACAAATTTGTATCTGTTCCAATTTCAGTGCATCTACCATGACTGAACTGTTTTGAACTAGTTTGAAGCCCTGGTCCATACTTCCTAAGAAAGAAGATGGAAAAACAACAACAACAACAACAATGAAGAAGACGGGTTCCTAAGGCATAAACCTGGAACCTATCACCTCTAACTGGACAGACTATACATTTGCTGTGGTGAGGCAACCTATAGTGACCATTTAGAAAGGGACTGTGGTGTGTCAGGCCCTTGGAAGCTTTCTGACAGTGTCAGTGAGTGTAGGCATCTTGCTTGACTGGTGCACCAAACCAAAAAACCCATGGCTATTAATTGATTCTGATTCAGAATGACCCAATATAGGGTTTCTGAGGCTGTAAATCTTTACAAGAACAAAACAGTCTCATCTTTCTCCCGTAGAATGGCTGGTGATTTTGAACCACTGACTTTGTGGTTAGTAAGTCAGTAGTTACTCAACAGCAGCACCAGGGATCTTTTATTCAGCAGGGACTATGATTCAGACACACAAGAAATATACATCTTTATGTTTTTCCATAGCTATTTTCTCCTTTGAGCCTCTAATCCACCATGGTGGGAGATTCTTAATTTTAGTCCATTTAGAGTTATATCTTCCCTTTCTAATTCTTCAAACAACAGTAACAACAACCCCTCCCCCCAAAAAACCCCACATACTCCCCCGCTAAGCTCCCCAAAAGAACAACGACAATAAAAGATCCCAAACAGTAAAAGTTGGTTTAGTCCAGGTAGACTAGAGAAATATCCAAATATGTATAAGAAACACCCATATGTGTATAAGAAAGAGCTTTATATATAAGAGAAATTGAATATTGAGAAAACATCCCAGCCCAGTATAGATCAAGTCCATCAGTCCTATATTAGCCCATATGTCTGATACCAATCTATAAAGTCCTCTTGACTCACGGAATACATGCAATTATGCTGAATGCAGGATGATCACAGGGCAGTGGGTGGAAAGTCTTGTGGATCCTGTGGTGGTATAAGCATCTCAGTGCTGGCAGTGGTCTCCACATGGCTTCTCCAGCTTCGAGGCTCTGGCTGCCATCAGCCTGTCTCCATGTACTTGTCAACAAGAATGTCTCACAGGGACTGAGCATGTGTCTCGCCTCCAGTGAGCTATTTATCTCCTTAATGCCTCCAAATGAGGTCATCAAACTATGACCTGATTGACAGGCTAAACTCCACCCCTTCACTCTTAATCCTCTCAAATTGACAACAGATTACATAACTACCACAAAAGCTCATGGCCATAAGTCATAGCAACCCTGTAAGACAAAATAGAAAAACTCTGCCCCTGGGTTTCTGAGATTGTAAATCTATATAGGAGTAGAAAGCCTCATTTTTCTGGCTGGTGGTTTTAAACTGCTGACCTTGTGGTTAGCAACACAACACATAACCCACTAGGCCACCAGAGCTCCTGCATCTAATTCCTAGAGTGTCATATATAGTATCATGGTATCAAGAGAGACCCATCTAGTCCTCTCTGTCATCTAACTTTGCAGACATTACTTGAGACTCTTGTTATCTCATTTACTTCTTGCTCATTGTTTATTGTAATAACTATGACCAAATGATGATCATGGTTATGAAATTTTAATGATTATGACCATGATCTTGATTGTGATAGTATTGATCGCAATAGCTATTCATTTGTTTTCTGTAATAAGCCAGACTCTGTGCTCTATTCATTAACTATAGCATTGAGAACAAACGACTGAATGTCCATTTATTGCATTTACTCTGACCAGTGTATGTGTTATGGACAGGTGTTATTTTTTTATGTCTAACATTTATACCTCTATCCTCTGGTGGTATAGGATTCCCTGCCTCCTCTGGTGGTGAGTGGGTTTTGCATTGAGTGGCTAACCAGACAGCAATTCAAAACTACCAGTTACTCCTTAGGAGAAAAATGAGACTGTTTACTTTTGTAAAGATTTAGCAGCTTTAAACTTAAAGGGCCAGTTCTACCTTGTCCTCTACATTTGGTAAGAATCAGAAGTCAACATGATGGCAGTGGATTTGTTTTTTGTTTATTTTCCTCCAAAAAGAGAAGTTGTGGGGGTGGGGTGGGGAATGAGGAGCTGATATCAAGGACTCAAGTAGAAAGAAAACATTTTGAGAATGATGAAGGCAACAAATGTACAATTGTGCTCGACACAATCAATGGATGGATGGATGGATTGTGATAAGAACTGTATGAGTCCCCAATAAAGTGATTTAAAAAAAGAGAGAAGTTGTGATGACTAGACACCCACTGTTCTAGCTCCTCTGCCAGCTGGAATGTAGGCCCTTGATTTAAGCTCTGCCAATCAGATGCACTCACCTGGGATGTTGAATTGGAAACGAGTGACACAAAGAGGCAGGGACAGTGGAGACGTCTGTCTGGTGTCAATGGCAGCAGCCTCCACTTGGCAGGCACAGCAGTGTCTGTGCTGCCAGCCCGGGATCCCGTGTAGACTACCTGGAATGACACAGTGCAAGCTGCGGCTCCTGTGTTCAGAGACTGGCTCTCTGGTGGGATTTTTGCCTGTGGTACTACCTGCATGGCCTCTCTTTATCCCTGCTATTTCCCATTAACCTGTGAGATACTCATTAAATATTACTTATAGACATTAATAGATGGAGTTATTTTTACCAGGGATGGTTGTAGATGGGGTGAGGTAGTGGAGAACTGAGCTTGGTTTTTTGGCCTGGTTGGGGATGAGGCAAGGCGAATCTTTACCTTGTGACCTTTTTGGTGAGGTGGTAATTGTGAAACTATTTTTGTGTGTATTATAGAATAGATCAAATGAGTAAAGATATTGATGTGAGTAGGAATCAAGAGGTTTTTTTTTTTCCCCAAAATTCTTTTATTGGGAGCCAATAGAGATATCAATCATATCATTCCATAGTTTCATCTTATCAAGCACTATTATACAATTGCTACCACAATCCATTTCAAATATTCCCTTCCTTCTTGAACTCCCTGACATCAGCTTTCCTTTACCTGCACACCCCTGTCCTCCCCACGAACCTTTATGCTGCTTGCTGTCTCTGTAGGTTCATCAGTCCTGGGTTTCATCTACTGAAAACCAGAAAAACATATAACCAAAATTCAAGAGGATTACCCCCAATGACAAAATACATCTGAGATAAACCCAGTATGAAAACAAAACAAAAACAACCCCGAAACAGGAAATGTTGAAAACCAGATGAGGCCCCATGTGCTTCAGATGAGTGGAATCAATTGACAAGATTGTAACTGTTTAAGTCAGGTTTATCATTCTGATCTCCTTTAATCAGTTCTCCAGTGCATTGTGTTTGATAACTGGTTTCTTTCCATTATTATGGACAAAGGGAAATCACCAGAGGCTCATTTCCTGTGTAGATCTCACAAATGTATCTTCGGCTTCCACTGAGAACCATAGCCCTCTGTAAACCAAAGTCTCGAAGTTTAGGCTCTGATACTAATCCCTCCTTTCGCTTCTGATTACATAATGTACAATCCTCCTGTCACTGATGTAGGCAGTGACCCCAGTGCTGGGATGCTTCTTCCATGTGGGTTTTAGTTGACATCCGACTTAGATGGTTGCTTGTTTAGAAACAAACCTTTAAGACACCAGATGCTATTTTATCAGATAACTAGGCACCTTACAATTTTTGTACCACACTTTGTTACAGCACCTTTATCTTCTATGTTCCTTCCTGAGGGCGAGTATTGAGCAGGGTCATGACAGGTTAAGTACTAATTTTTCTTAAATTGGGCCTAGGATTTAGCCCAAAACCCATTTCTGGATCTATGTTTTTTATCTGCCTTTTGCTCCCTCTAGAGACCGCCAAGAGGGCTTTGTTTCCTTGTGGGAGAGAGGGGACTAGGAATATGGAAAGAAATGAGGAAGCTCCATGGAGGTGGGAGTATCAGTAAACACTGACGATGTCTAGATAATCCTAGCTCTAGCTACTGTGAAGGCCCACTAGTAGTAAATACCATTTTTTTTTTGTAATATTCAGACCTTGGTTCCTAAATAATGAATTTTTCAGGGTTATGACTGATTACAGGTCATGGGTAGGACAGGTACAGGAATAGCTTAGGATATTTTGTGTCTCCAAACCAGCAAGTGGAAGTGCTGAAAGATGCACTAGGTTATGTGTAAAGGACACAGGGACTGGGTTGCCAAGTTTGGGACAAGGTGAAAGTCAGAAATAATAGTAATTGTGTTAGACAAATCCAGAGACACTGATATGTGTGTAAGAGAGAACTTTATATCAAAGAGCAATTGTACATTAAGAAAACATCCCCGCCCAGTCCAGGTTGAGTCCATAAATCTGATATTAGCCCATATGTCCATTACCAGTCTATAAATTCTTCTTCAGACTCACGTAACACATGCAATGACACCAAGTGCAAGAAGATCACAGGCAAGTGGGTGGAAGGTCTTGTGGATCCAATGGTGGTGGAAGCATATGAGCATTGGGTGGGTCTCCATGTGGTTCCTCCAGTGTCTTGTCTGCAGGAAAGACGAAGTAGAGAGAGTCTGTCTGTATCTGGCCTCCAGTGAGCTATTTATGTCTGTGGTGACTCCAAATGAGGCCATCAAGCTGAGGCCTGATTGACAGGCTAGACTCCACCCCTCTGCAAGTTGACACCAGCTTGTGTAACTACCACAGTAATGGTCTTAATGCATTGAGGGAAAAAAAATACCCCAAGCTTTTGAATCTGTGTAAAGAAGAGTGAATGAGAATAAATGGGGCAATCCTAGAGTGGGGAGGAGATTAGGATACTGGTTACTATCAGGTGAAGGAGAGTCACTGGGTTTGGCATTTGATATAGCCCATGTATTGGGATAGACACTTTTGTGTATGTCATTTCATTTACACTTCATTTTAACTCTATGAGGAAATTGTTACTGTCATTTTTTTGCTGAGAAAACCATAATTTGGATGGTATAGTCCGGTGCATGCAGAAAAGGTAAAGCTGGGATTCTAATCTGGTTGGCTTCATTTCAGAGATGAAGCTCTTGGCATGGACTATCTAAAGAATTTTTCACTCAACGTTCCTAATACAATTTTAACAATAATCTATGGGTGTATCTAGAAGTTGCCAAAATTTGATTATTTCCAAATGTAATAAGCTTATTATATTTGTAATGTTAGACTCAGACTCTTTAAAAACTGTTGGAGTACTCATTTTGAAGTTTATTTGCCTATAAAGCAGAAGAACATAAGATGATGTGGGAAGGCTTTCCCACAGGCTACAAAAGAAGTCATTGTTAAAGCTCCAGAATATTACGACATGGACTAGCCTCTTAGGTGAATTTAGCATGATGGCTTTTGCTGTCCAGGTAACCCTAAGAGAGGTTTAAAATTTAAATAAAGAGGTGCTTGGGAAACATGAGAAAGAATCACCAGAAAGATAGGTACAGTAGATAGTGGTCATGGAGCCTGTAGCATCCGTGAGCCACACTTAATGGAAAGGAGAAAGATCATTGCAAAAGCTCTGTTTTTTTAATTTTTATTAAGGAATAGGAAAACTTGTCATACATCTTTTAAAATAACAGCTTCATTGAGATTTAATTCGCATCCATACAATTAACCCATTACATATTCAGAGCTGTGCAACCGATGTCACAAAATCAATTTTAGAATATTTTCATCCCTCCCCAAACACACCAGTAGTCATTCTCCATTTTCCCTTACCTTCCTACTCCAGCCCCAGCCCTAGGCCACCATTGATTGATTTTATTTCTTTGTGAATTTACCTATTGTGAACATTTCATATAAACAGAACATATGATTTGTGATCTTTTGTGTTTAGCTCCTTCACTTCGCATAATGTTTTCTGGGTTTCTTCATGTTGTAGTATATAATAGTAATGTCATCTTTTAATAGCTGACTAATATTCTAGTCTATGGATAGGCCATATTTTATTTATCCATTCACTAGTGGATGCACATTTGAGTTGCTTCCACTTTCTCCTATTATGAATTATGTACAAGTTATTCTGTGAACATATGTTTCCATTTCTCTTGGGTAGAAGTAGAATTGTGCAATCATATATCTCTGTATAACTATTTAGGGAACTGTTTTGAAAAGTGGTGGTGCCATTTTCTTTTTTATGCATTTCAATAACTTTACTGAAAGTTCTACCCTTTAATATCTGTATTAGTCTGGGTACTTTAGAGAAACAAATCCACAGCAACTCATGTATAAGAGAGTTTTATGTAAAGAAAGTGTGCATCACGAAAACATCCCAACCC
>NW_022111373.1:9701183-9702649 GCF_000313985.2 Echinops telfairi
GTGTGTGTGTGTGTGTGTGTGTGTGTGTGTGTAAGAAAGAGCTTTATATAAAGAGTAATTGTATATTAAGAAAACATCTCAGCTTAGTCCAGATCAAGTCCCTAAGTCCAATATTAGGCCATATGTCCGATACCAGTTTATAAATTCCTCTTCAGATTCACACAGCCATGCAATAATGCTGAGTGCAGGAAGATCACAGGCCAGTGGGTGGAAAGTCTTGTGGATCCAGTGGCGATGGAAGCATCTCTGAGCTGACGTGGGTCTCCACATGGCTCCTTCTGCTCCATGGCTCTGGCTCCATCATTGTAGCTCCATGTGTCTTGTCAACAGGAATCTCTCGCAGGGAGACAAAACTCTGCCCTCCTGTGAACTATTTATCTCCTTAGGGGCTCCAAATGAGGTCATCAAGCTGCAACCTCATTGACAGGCTAGATTCCACCCCTTCCTCAAGTTGACAGTAGTTTATGTAACTGCCACAACATCTCACTTAGATGGCTGCTTGTTTGGAAACAAGCCTTTAACACCCCGGATTCTATTTTATCTGATAGCCGGCACCATCTAATTTCTTCACCACACTTTGCTGTAGCACCCATATCCTCTGTGCTCCCTTCCCAAGGGTGAATATGGAGCAGGACTGTGATGTAACAACTAGTTGGTCTTACATTGGAGCTAGGATTTAGTGCTAGCCCCAAACACATTCCTGAATCTATGGGTTTTTTGTTGTTGTTGTTTTTAATCTACCTTTGGCTCCCTTTCAAAACCTCCTTGCTAAGTTATCATAGAGAGTCTTATTTTTGACTTCATCATTTCTTCCATGTACTATTAAGAGCAAGTTTCAGAGTCTCTTCTGACATCCACTTTGTCCTTTTTCTTCTTTCCTGTCTTTAGTAATATTTTGTTTTCTTCATGTAAGATGCTCTTGATGTCCTCCTACAACTTATTAGGTCTTCTCTCATTCAGTGTCTGAAGTGGCCAATCTGTTCTTGAGATGTTCTTAACATTCAGGTGGGATAGACTCTGGGTCATCTTTTGGCTCTCTTGGATGTGTTTTAATTTTTTTTTGGCTTCAACCTGAACTGGCATATGAGCAGTGGTTGCTATTGAGCGTCTCTATTACCTCTTCCCACAGATGAACTCAGTTTGGGTTCTGTGTATTCCATCTGGAGAAGTGCATATGTCCATATGTCCACCTGTTGTGTGGTTGACAAAGGGTATTTACCATGAAGATGCTCTTGGTCTTGCAAATTTTGATCATGTGACCTCCAGCATTGTTTCTATCACCATCTACAATTCTATTTCCAATGACTGTTCTCTCTTCTTTGTTTCCAACTTAAAAAAATCATTTTATTGGGGGTTCGTACAATGCTTATCACAATCCATCCATCCATCCATTGTGTCAAGCATATTTGTACATTTGTTGCCATCATCATTCTCAGAACATTTGCTTTCTACCTGAGCCCTTGCTA
>NW_022111373.1:9703455-9708891 GCF_000313985.2 Echinops telfairi
GGAAGGTGAGCATCATGGAATGCCAGTTTAATAGAACAAAGTGTTCTTGCATTGAGGGAGTACTTGAGTGTCCATCTGCTACTAAACCTGTAAATATATGCACATATGTCTATTTCCCCATCATCATAAATAAGTATATTTACCTATGTACATACCTGTATTTAGACCTCTATAAATGCCCTTTACCTCCTAGTTCTTTCCTTTATTTCCTTTTATTTTCCTCATGTCCCACTATCATGCTCAGCCTTCATTTGGGTTTCAGTATTTCCTCTCAGTTAAATTACCCTTGCTCAAGCCCTACCAGGTTTCTTACACCCTCCTCGCTCCCGATTTTGGATCACTTGTTGTTCCCTTGTCCCTGAATTTGTTAACACCACTTCCTTTCCACCACTTCCCCCTTTCCCATGTCCCCCTGGGACTGTTGGTGCCATTGTTTTCTCCTCCAGATTGTTTATCCAGGTATGCTCCCTTCTTGATTCGCTTGTCTCTCATAAAAAAGACCACCCCGCAAGGAGGCATCATCAAGCTGTGATCTCATTGATAAGTAGAACTCCTCCCCTATACTTTTACACAGATTAAAGTTGACATAAGCTCTAACTAGCACACCCTCCCAACTCAGAATTAACACTGATGTACTCATTCAAAATACTGAAATGTATCATCAATTGGGGAAAATTGAAAAATTAACCACAAATTGTAGTTTACAAAAGTATGTAAAGTACTGTGTTTCAAAAAAAAAAAAGAAAAGAAAGTACTGTGTTTCTTGGACTTGTTTTTCAATGCACATTTATCCATAAATATCCATAACATGATATCAAAAGTAAACCTGAGTTGGGTATAGTCCTTCTGAATGGTCTCAGTCTACACAAGGCACTGAGTATCTGTTTACACCTCTTTAACTGTGCAAATCTCCTTATATTCACTGACATATAGAAAATCTGAAACACTATCTCTAACTATTAAGGTGCCTACTTACATTTCTAAAGACTATTTCGACACATTTGGGACATTTAATGAAAGTTCTTTTAAAAGAACATTCTAAATTAGGTGCTGTGATAGGTGGGTTTATTGTGCAAACCTGGCCAATGAACCCATGTAGGATTAATTGAAGGGTGGAGAGATAAATGGCTCAGCAAGCCTCGCCTTTCTTGTTTCTTGCTCTTTGATCATCGGACCAGTGTGTGACTGCCTTAGCTTGTTCTCTGCCTCAACTTGCAAGCTACACTACCTGTGGGACACCTAACCCGTGGACTGTGTCGCTATAGTTTGAGACCTGTTTTGCCACACGGCTGGTGTATACATCACTTGAGCTGGGGACTGTTGGACTCTGTCATCTGGCTGACTGTTGGTGATCCGTGCTGCTGTCTGCTGCCTGTGGATGGAGAGCCTGAACTGCTCTACAGAAGGCCCAGCTGTCTGCTTCCTTGACCTGCATCCGGTGTCCCTCAAGACTTGAAGGACTGCCAGTGTATTAGCTGTCTCGCGGAAGGAAGTTGCACTGAGCCATTTGTACTGCTCTATAGACTAATTAGCTATTTATTTATTATGTTGTATATCTATCTATATCAATATATATAAAATCAAAAGTGTCCTGGTTTTGTTTCTCTAGAGAACCCTGTCTAACATAGATGCAATGGTTGTTTTATACAAAGGATTCTCAGCAAATCTTGTGAAATGTTAATTCTAACTTGAACTTGCTTTCATGGGATAAAGAAAGCTTTCAGAATGATAGTTTGTTTTGAGTTATTAATACAAAAGAAATTAATTTTCTCAGTGGGATTGGATTCTGCATGAAAAAAATTATCCTGGGTTCAAATATATAGTTTTCTAGGAAAAATAAGCTAAAAATTATATTTCAAACTTACCTGGTATCTATTTTTGCTTTATATAAAATGCTCTCAAATGTTAATCTAATTTCCAGGTAGCAATGAAGTCTACATATCTAGATTTTGTATTATTTGCATTATGGGTAACAAAAGAACATTTATCCTGCCTGGAGAAAGAGGAGGCTGTCTATTCCCCTAAAGGTTTACAGTCTTGGAAACACGCAGGGGCAGTTCTACTCTGTCCTATAGTCACTGTGAGTTGGAAGCAACTTGGCAGTGAGAAAAAAAAGTGAGCATAGTAATCCTTGTTATATCTTAAAAGTACATTTGTAAAATATTGGCTTTGATGTACATCTCAAAATTTAGTGAACACATTTAAGATGACTTAGATTAAATTTCGTAGGTTACTGCTTTAGTACCACCTGTATTGGGTCCAACACAGGTCCATATTAGAAATGAAGATTTACAATTTACTTTTCTAGGTTTATCATTAAATGTTACATTTATGTTCTTAGCTTTGATTTATATGCTTCATAGATGAATTCTAAATAAATACCATTTCACTGTAGCCTAATGTTAAGTAGGTAATTTTCCAAAGTTTGATAGCATTGATGCTAATCTAGTTGTGATGTTTCGAGGTTTCACATTTTAAACACATGGTAACACCATAGGCTCCATAGCTCAGGGTTGTAGAGAAAGACCTCAGAGAAGAGTTTTTTATTATTATAGTAATCCAATTAGAAATTATTTCAAGAATTGTTAGGAGGTGGGTTTAATTGCCTTCTGGTTTATGGACTTTTTATTTCAATTTCCGGGCATTTGGTTTGGAACACTCATTTGATGAATATTTAGTTAAATATTTGGATGAGATCCTGCCAGATGGTCAGATCTCTGCCATTTATCCTGGAATGTTTCTGAAGATAGCCTTCTCCTTCTGTTATTTGGCCACACGTTTGTGCTTAAATCTTCAAAGCAATGATAGGCAATGCCAACACAGAAGTCTTTGCTTTAGAAAACATGATCCTTACAATGGCATGAGCTTCTAGTCATTTGAAATGAAGGTTGTATCTCTTTTGAATGGCAAGTTCTCTTGAAGGAATGAATAACAGAATTGCAGAAACTGGAAGGCAGTAGTAACTTTGACTTTCCAACACATTTTCTCCAATAAAATCTTTTCTATTTTCTCTGAAACCACACACCTATACTGGTTTGTTTAGGACAAATTATTTTATTTGCCAGTGGACTCATCCTCTTTTTTATTGATTTCATGGCCAAATAGGAGCTCCTTTTTCTAACACATCATGGATCGATGACAAGGAAGACCATTCATCAATGCTGTAGCACACATTGTTCCAGCTATCTGCTTCATTTTGGACAGAAACCTGTCCGGTAAATTCACAGCTAGAGAAAATATTTCCATGTCAAAGTCAACGAACTAAGTTAGACCGAAACCTTTTCCTTTAAGATCCCTTAGTCTTGCAGTCCTTCTGAAAGAATTATCATGAGCAGACTCAATTTGTCTTAAGCTGCAGGTCTTGGGCTGACATCTAGACGTCTGTTCCGATAGAACATTCAGCGGGTGTAGAAGTCTCTGAGCATCAATTGTTGGCAATATCTTTTTCTCACCATGTTAGCACTGCCGCTCCCCAGCAGTAAGTCCTTTCTGTAGCCTGCTCTCACCACACGTGACAGTGCGGAGAGGGGAGCCATCCAGGGTGAAGGTCCCGCTAGCAGCAGCACCAAGAGGAAACTTCAGTCAGGGCCAACTCAGATACCAACTGCACCATTTTCTATACCAGGAGAAGAGAGGGTTCCAATTTCTCGACACCCTCACCCCGCTTGTTATTATTGTTTTAATTTTAGCCATCTTAATGGGTATGGAGTGTGGTATCTTGTGTTGGATTCATGATTTTTCATGAATTGGCCCGTTGTCTATTTTCTTTGGAGAAATGTTTTTTGCCCCATTGCCTTAATTATCTAATGTTGCTAAAATAGAAGTACCAAAAATGGATGGCTTTAACAAATAGAATGGAGTGTGGTATCTTGTGTTGGATTCATGATTTTTCATGAATTGGCCCGTTGTCTATTTTCTTTGGAGAAATGTTTTTTTGCCCATTGCCTTAATTATCTAATGTTGCTAAAATAGAAGTACCAAAAATGGATGGCTTTAACAAATAGAATCCTCCCCTCCTCACATTCCCAAATGGCATTGTGACAAGCATAGAGGTTAGGATTTACAGTATAGATGATACAATATAATTCAATTCAATTCATAGCATTCATTACAATGTTTTAAAATTTTAGTTTGAATAATTTTCTGTATATTCTAGATGCAAAGTCAGGCACAAAAGGAAAAGTACAACATGAGTCTGCTGAGGTAAGCGATAAAAAAAAAATTCTAGATGCAAGTTCCTTCTCAGATATACTATTTACAAGATTTGCTCTCATTCTGTGAATTCTTTTCTTTTCTTTTTCATTCTGTGAATTCTTGGTGAAAATGTCTCTTGAAACACACATTTTAAAAAGTTTTATAACATCCAGTTTATTTCGTTTTTATTTTCTAACTTGAATTTTAATATCTTGCTTATAAGGAACCATTGCCTAACCCATACTCACAAGAATTTACACCTTCATTTTCCAAGAAAGCTCTTACATTTAGGACTTTGATTCATCTTGAGTTAATTTTTGTATATGGTGTGAGGTAGGGGTTCCACTTTGTTCTTTGCATGTGGAATGCAGTGTCCCAGCACCATTTATTAAAAAGGTTACTACTCTTCATTTAATTGTCTTCGTACCCTTGTGAAAAAATCAGGTGATTCTGAGTTCTATTTCAATGATAGATCTGTGTATCAGTACAACGTTGTTTTGATCACCATGGCTTTGCAATATGCTTTGAAATTGGGAAGTCTGAGTTTTCTTTCTTCTTTTTCAAATTTGGCCATTCTAGGTCCTTGCATTTCTATATGAATTTTAGGATCAGCTTTTCCATTTCTGCAAAGAACCTAGTTGGAATTGCTTCTCACCCTTTTGGCTAAGAGCAAGTGTAGAACCTAGTTGGAATTTTTATTAATTTTTGAGGGAAAAATGCGTTGGGATTATTGTGGTGGTACTTGGGACACTCAATATCTGCCAGCCACCCCTCTTGTTCTTGCTCTGCATATGTTGTTTTAAAATAAATAATTGCTAAATGATCTGCAATTTCTTCTAGCATTTTGATGCTACATCACAAAATACGTTGTCACTGTTCATCCTCTTATTTCCTCTTTATATGATTTTTTCTTTATCTGCTCTTTATCTATAGTCCTCTTTATCTGCTCTGCTGTGTATAGCAGCAGCAGTTCCATAGAGTTAAACAGTTCAATGACTGATAAGAATCTTATTCTCGAGAGCAACTGTGTCCCTCTTGAATTGTATTGTCACGCCACATTAGAGATTCCTATTTAGCCTCATCATAGAGGTTGTGTTCAGGAAAGCATCAGGCTTTTGGTAAACTACATTTTGTTATTCAATAAAGCTTTTTTTAATGGAACACATTTTTTGTTATTAAAGAAAATAAATTGGTTTCTACTTCAAGAGGTCTTTCTTCTGTATTTCTATTAATGCTGTGGTT
>NW_022111373.1:9711559-9715860 GCF_000313985.2 Echinops telfairi
CAGCACTAGGATTCTGCTTAGACAACAAGCCCTCAACTTTGGAGTTTTAAGCAATTGTCTCAGGTCAGCCCATAGCTGTTCGTTTCATTCCTTCCCAAGCACAGGGATTTCATGCTGCCCTGATTTGAATCTGGGGGGCATCTGGACCACGAGTTTGCTGGTAAATCTGCTAGTGGGGAAGCAGGTGGTGGTGGCAGGGGGGTGGGGAGGGCAGTGGGAAAGGGGGGGAAATCGCCTAAATCTGTAGCCTGTATTGATTCCTGTGTTATGAAGACGTGCACCTTGGTTGGTTTCACGCTACCAGCATGATGTCACTGAATGTGGGACTGGGTAGCTTGTGTGTAGTATTTCTACCACAAAGATGCAGTAGATGTTAATAACCTCAATAAGAGAATAGGAGAACTGGAGTAGAATAATTAAGAAATGATACACTTGGGGTATTTGTCTTAAAATTTTTTTTATTTCATAGACTCACAAAATTGCTAAAATTATATAGTAAGATTTTATGTATCCATTTCCCAGTTTCCCCCTAATATAACATCTTCGTTATCTATCAAAGCCAGGTAATTGAGATTGTATTGCCATCGTTTTTAATATAATTTATATAAATGTAAGTTCATCTATTTGAATTGTAAATAATGGTTGCATTTAACAACTGGCTTGCGATATTGCTGAAAAGGTACCGGTTGGCTATTGTGAGCCACTCGACCAGCTCCAGAGCGAGTCCTGGCAGCATGGGGGCTAAGTGCTCAGCTGCTGACCAAAGGTTGGTGGTTTCAACGCACCTGTTCCTCCACAGGGGAAAGACCCCTTTGTGAAGACCACAGCCCTGCAGGGGGGCGGGGCTCTTCTCTTCTCTCGGGTTCCACTTGACTCAACAGCTCGTGGTGTGTCTTCTCCCGGCTCCATGCTTCTTAGGTGGCCTAAAAGATTTGTGCTCAATTATCACTCCAAAGGCTGGCAGTTCAGACCTGCTTAGTGGCACTACGGAAGGCAGTTCTGGTGAAGGTGATAGGTTCTGTAAAGGTGATGGCTAAGAACACCCTACGGAGCAGTTCTCCTCTGTCACACACCAAGTCCCCATGAATTGGAATTTATTCAAAGGCAATGTTTTTTTTTTTGTTTTTTTTTAAATAAATCAGTTTATTGAGGGCTCTTATAGCTCTTAGAACAATCCATATATCAAATGTATCAAGCACATTTGTACATATATTACAATCATCCTTTTCAAGATATTTTCTTTCGACTTGAGCCCTTAGCATCAGCTCCTCTTTTTTCCCCATTCTCCCACTCTTGTGAATCCTTGATAAATTGTAAATTACTATTATATTTATATCTTATACTATCCACTGTTTCCCTTCACCCATGTTTCTGTTGTTCGTCCCACTCAGGGGTGTGTGTATAGGGTTATATGTCGATCATTACGATTGGTTCGCCCTTTCTCCCCCACCTTCCCCCTACCCTCATGGTATTGCTACTCCCATTATTGTTCCTGAGGAGTTTATCTTTCTTGGGTTCTGTGTGTTAAGAGTTCTTATCTGTACCAGTGTACATGCTCCGGTCTAGCCGGATTTGTAAGGAAGAACTTGGGTCATGATAGTATGTGTGTGTGTGTGTGTGTGTGTGTGTGTGTGTAGGTGGGGAGGCAGCATTAAAGAACTAGAGGAATGTATGTTTCATCAGTGCTATACTGCACTATGGCTGGCTCTTCCCTTCCCTGTGACCCTTCTGTGAGGGTATGTCCAATTGTCTACAAATGGGTTTTGTCTCTCTGCTCTGGCACCCCTCATTCGCATTGATATGATTGTTTGTTTTGGGTCTTCTGATGCCTGATACCTGATCCTGTCTACACCTGGTGATCACACAGGCTGGTGCGCTTCTTCCATGGGGGCTTTATTGCTTCCTTGCTAGATGGCCACTTGTTTAATTTCAAGCCTTTAAGACCCCAGATGCTATATCTTGTAATAGAAAGGCACCATCAGCCTTCTTCACCACATTTGCTTTTGTACTCATTTTGTCTTCAGTGTAAATAATTATACTCAGGAATTGTAGCATGAATCTAGATGTACTTTTAAGCCCATATATGTATAAATTTAGAAAATGGTTTTTTATTAAAAAATAAAAGAAGTTTATTCCTGTACTTTTGCTAATACGAGAGGGCTTCATAAAGTTCATGGAAAAATGGAACTAAATGATAATGGGCTTTCTCTATGAAGATTTTGAAGCATCCTTTTGTATTGCACAATGTGTGCAGATTTCCTTTTTTTTAGCACCACTTTTTTAATGAATAAATGTTTCTTAAGATTCCCTCCATTTAGCTGCCAATGTCTTATTTCTTCTTGGGGAATAGACATTGCTTCCTGTTCAGTAAGCATCAATTAGGGAGTCCTTCATGAAGTAATATGATTTGGCATTATTAAGAAAAAATCCACAGAGACTCTATAGGACAGAATAGCATTGTCTCATAGGTTTCCAAAAGTGTCATTCTTAGGAGAATTAGCTGCCTCATCTCTCTCCATAGGAGGGGCTGGTGGGTTTGAATTGCCGATCTGTCAGTTAGCAGCCCAATGCTTAACCCGTGGCACCACCAGTGCTCCTTCCAGGTCAGACAGTCCCTACCTATTTGCTTCATCACCATTATCAACACCCTTGAGAACCTCCTTACCTAATTGGTATAATTTGAAATTTTAGGTAATCTGTGGGCTCTAATGAGCAAATAAACAGAGAAGCGGCTTGATTACATGAAGAAGAATGTGGCGTCAGGATTGGAGGAAGGCTTGTTAACACCCTGAAATATGCAGATGACACCGCCTTGTTTGTGGAAGATGAGGAGGTTGAAGCACCCGCTGATGCAGGTCAAGGATTTCGGCCTTCAATATGGATTACAACTCAATGTAAAGAAGACCAAATTCCTCATAACTGGACCAATAGATAGCATCGGATAAATGGAAAAAAGATGGAAATTGTCAAGGATGTTATCTTGCTTGGATCTACAATCAATGCTCATGGAAGCAGGGATCAAGAGATCAATGGATACATTGCATTAAGTAAATCTGCTTCACGAGAAAGTGTTGAAACGCAAAGAAGCTACTTGGAGGACTAACGTGCACCTAACCTAAGCCATGATATTTCCAATTGCCTCATATGCAATTGGACATCGACTAAGGACGACCAAAGAGGGATCGATGCGTTTGAATTGCGGTGCTGGTGAAGTACCATGCACTGCCAAAAGGACAAAAAAAAAAATCTGTCTTGGAAGAAGTATAACCAGAGTGGCCCTTAGAGACAAGGATGGTGAATTCCTCTTACATACTTAAGTAAAGGGGCCACAAAAAAGAGAAAGACCGTCGACAAGAAGGATTGCCACCGACTGCAATAATGGGCTCTAACATAGCAACGATTGGAGATGGCACAGGACTCGGTAGGGTTTCATTCTGTTATACACAGGGGCATTGACTGGATGACAGTTGGCAATCACATTCACTTTTGCCTATTATGAAAAATGTTGCTATGAACATTGATGTACAAGTTTTTTTTGGTATGTGCTTTCATTTAGGTTGGGCATATACCGATAAACTCATTGCTGTTGAGTTGATTCTGACTCGCAGTGACTCTATAGGATAGATAGAACTGCCCCTTATGGCTTCCAAGACTGTAATCTTCACCCTGGTGATGTAGTAGTTGTACGTTCAAAACCACCAGCAGCTCCATGGGAGAAAGACTGGGCTTTCTACTCTTGTAAACAGTTACAGTCTTAGAAACCCGCAGAGGGTCTCTACGAACTAGCATTCACTTGATGGCAGCGAGTTAGAACATGTTGGGCTGGTAACCATAAGGTTATCAGTTCGCAAACCACAAGCGAAAGAGATGAGGCTTTCTATAGTCTCAGAAACCCACAGGGGCAGTTCTACTCTGTCCTCTAGGGTCACTATAATAAATCAGGACTGACTATATTGCAGTGAGTTTTGGAATTTATGGAATCAGATGGCCACATCTTTCTTCACTGGAACAGGTGGTGAGTTCAAACAAAGGCTTTGAACCAGTTCATTTCAGTTTGACATTTGAATTATGGTGTTGGTGAAATATCTAATTCAACAAGATCCTCAAGACAATTCTTCTATTCTTACATGTAGATAAGAAAATATGCACAACACCTGGGTATCTAGAAGAATCACCTGGGATCTTGTTAAAATGTAGGTTCTGGTTCAGTATATCTGGGGTGGAAATTTTCAGCAGGGGTTCTAACTGAAAAGAATCAGTTCAAAGCCATAGTGTGAACTGCTGACTTTCATTCCATTAGC
>NW_022111373.1:9718627-9740860 GCF_000313985.2 Echinops telfairi
GAAAGGGGGAAGTGATTACAAGGATCTATATATAACCTCCTCCCGGGGGACAGACAATGGAGGGGTGGGTGAAGGGAGACATCAGACAGTGTAAAATATAACAAAATAACAAGATTTATAAATTATAAAGTGTTCATGAGGGAGTGGTTGGCGGAGAGGGATGGGAAAAACCAAGGAGCTGATACCAAGGGCTCAAGTAGAAAGCATATGTTTTGAGAATGATGATGGCAGCAAATGTACAAATGTGCTTGACACAGTGGATGTATGTATGGATTGTGATAAGTTTTGCATGAGCCCCCAATAAAATGATTAAAAAAATGTTTCCCCATCTAGTCACATGGCGGGGAGTAGTGCAGTTTGAACCCCACAGTGGGGAAAACCAAGAAGGGAACATAACAGATCAGCAACTGGAGCAAAGCAAAGCTATGAAGCCCCTGAAGAGCCCCCCAAATAGACTTCAGACTGGGAGGGACAGATCCCGGATATCTCCCATGACCAGTGGTCATGGTCAGTGAACAGACCTGGAATTAAGTATATATTTTATCTTTTTTCCCTTCTCCTTTTCTCTTTTCAATCTTTTGTTTTCTTTTTGTTTGGTCTATGTCATAGTTGATTTGCCTACTTACATTAGACAGGCATGGGAAGCAAGCCTGAGGAGAAAGCAGCGGGACCAATGGTCCCAGGGGGACTTGGGAGGTGAGGGGGGGAGGGTGTGGTGAGCAGGCAGCACCATAGATAGCGGAACAACTAGGGAATTATCATCAACAACAAGGAGGAGATAGAGATCCTGGGGGTATCAGAACAACAGCAAACTAGCTAAGAGGAAGTTCTAAGAGGCAGAAATAGGGGGAAGGTGACGGTGGAACAGGAGGAAGGTAAAAGGAAACAGAGGAAGGACCTAGGAAGCAAAACAATGGATAGAGGTACAACCATATATGTGTACAGATGTAAGTGCATTAATCCACAAAAATAGAGGGATTAGCCTATGTACATATATTTACATGGCAATACACTGAGGTAGTGGATGGACTTCAGGCCTCTGCTCAAACCCTCCCTCAATACAAGAACACTTTGTTTTAACAAATCGGCATCCCGAGATGCTGACTCTCCTGACACAATCACTGAAGACAAAATGGGTGCATATGCAAATGTGGTGAAGAAGGCGGGTGGTCCCTGGCTATAAAAAGATATAGCGTCTGGGTCTTAAAGGCTTGAAGCAGCCATTCAGCAGAGAAGCAACAAGCCCACATGGAAGAAGCACACTGCCCGTGCAGCCATGAGGAGTCATCAGGACTGGGTAATAGACATTAGAAGACACATAACAAACAAACAATAACATATTGTTGAGAATGAGGAGGGTGGTGGGGCAGAGACCCAAAGCCCATCTCTAGACAATGGAGGAATCCCTCCACAGAGGGGCCACGGGGAAGGGATGAGTCAACCAAGGTGCAGTAAAGCATTGATGAAACACATCATATTCCTCTGGTTCCTTGAGGCTTCTTCATCCCCCCACTATCATGATCCCAGTTCTGCTTCTCAATTCAGACTAGACTGGAGCATGTCCACAGATATAGATAAGAGATGGGGCTCAGGACACATGGACTCCAGGAACAGGGGTGGGAACAGTGATACCTGGAGGGTAGGGATAAGGGAGGGAGAGGAGGGGAGAAAGCGGGAACCAATCCTAATGATTGACACATACTATACACCCCTCTCCAGGGAGAAGAGCAACAGAAAACATGGGGGAAGGGAGACAGTGGTCGGTGTAAGATATGAAAATAATAATAATTTATAATCTATCAAGGGATAGGAGGGTGGAGGGGGAGGGAGGGAAAAAAAAAGGAGCTGATACCAAGGGCTCAATAGAAGGTAAATGTCTAGAAAAGAATGAAGGCAATGTAAGTACAAACATGCCCGATGTAATCGATGTGTGGATTGTAACAAGAGTTGTAAGCGTTCCCAATATAATGATCTTTTAATAATAATAAAAACTTCCCCATCTAAGTGAATGGTCATGGCGCATGTGCTTTGCAGCATTTAGTTCATGGACGTTTCCCCAGGAAACTGCACTTCGGAGAGCCAGGGAAACTTCTAATTCTCTCAGGGCTATGAATCAAGCATGACCTTTATAAGTGAAATGAGCACATTGTGTAGCGTTAGGAAACCTGGAAGGACCTTTAAGGGCACAATGGTCACAGTGCTCAGTTACTAACCTAAAGGTTGGCGCTTCCAATCCACCCAAGGAGAAAGATGCGGTGATTTGCTCCCCTGTTGTTGCTGTTGTCAGGTGCCATCGAGCCAGTGCTGACCCATTGCTCAGCAGCACAAAACCCTGCCCGGTCCTGGACCTCCTTACCATTTTCTGCTTCTCCAGCCATTGTTGCAGCCGTGGGATCCATTCTCATCGAGGAGCGCCTTCTTTTCCTGCCCTTCTACTTAACCAAGCACAGCATCCTCCTCAGGGACTCATCTCTCCCCACAGGATGTTCAAAGTATGTAAGATAAAGTCTTGCCATCCTTGCCTCTAAGGAGTACTCTGGCCTTACTTCTTCCAATAAAGATCAGTTTGTCCTTTTAGCAGGCCATGGGACTTTGAATATTATCCAGCACCACAATTCGAATGCATTTATTCTTCTACAGTCTTCTTTATTCCAAGTCCAGCTTTCACATGCATATTATGAACACAATGAAGTGCTCTGGAATGCTCATTCTTCTCAAGGTTATTCATCATTTATTATGGTCCCCGTAGTTGAATGCCTTGGCATAGTCTATAAAACACAAGTAAACTGCTGTGAGCCAAGATCCATCTGACATCAGCAAGGAGTGATAGCGCTTGTTCCACGTCCTCTTCTGTGTGCAGCCCGAACCTTTGGCAGCTCCCTGTCAGTGCACTGCTGCAACTGTTGTTGGATGAGCTTCAGCAGAAATTGTACTTGCATGTGATATCAGTGATATCGTTCTATAGTTTGAGCTTTCTGTTGGGTCCCCTTTCTTTGGAATGGGTACAAATATGGATCTCTTCCAGTCTGCTGTCTTCTAAATTTCCTGGCATAGAATGAGTGCTTCCAATGCTTCCTCAGCTTGTTGAAACATGTCAATTGGTAGCCCATCAATTCCTGGAGCCTGGTTTTTGGCTAATGCTTTCAATGCAACTTGGACTTCTTCCTTCAGCACCACTGGTTCTTGCTCATATGCTGCCTCCAGAAATGGCAAACTGTTCACTAGTTCATTTGGTACAGTGACTCTGTGTATCCTTTCCACCATCTTTTGGTGCTTCTTGCCCCATTTGGTGCTTTGCCTTTAGAATCTCTTAACATTGCAATTCAAGGCTTGAATTTTTTTCTTGAATTCTTTCTCATTAACATATGCTGAGTGTGTTCTTCCCTTTTAGCTTTCTAACTCTAGGTCTTTCGTTCAAAATTTTGATTTTCTGTTTTTTGAGCTGCCCTTTGAAATTTCCTATTCAGCTCATTGACTCCATCCTTTCTTCCATTTACTGTAGCTCTCGCTTCCATCGACCCATTGCTGACTCAGGGGCCCTCGGTGGGTTTCCAAGACTGGTTAAGGGAGTAGGAAGCCCACTCTTTCTTCTGCGGAGCTGCTGCAGGTTTCCAACCAGCAACCATTCGGATTGCAGCCAATGTGTGACCACTCTACCACCAGGGCTCCTCATGTTGGCTACTCTACAATTAAGAGTAAGTTTCAGTGTCTTCTGACATCCATTTTGATCTTTTCTTTCTGTTTAATGACCTCTTGCTTTCTTCATGACTGACAGTCTTGATGTCCTTCCCCAGCTCATCTGGTCTTCTGTCATTAGTGTTCAATTGGTCAATGCTGCTCTTGAGACGAGGTTGCATTTTGTCATCTGTACTTGTTTGAATCTGCTTCAGCTTGGTGTGGAATTTACATAAGAGCAATTGATGGTCTGCGCCACAGTCAGTCCCTGCATATGCCTAGGACACCGATCTTTATGTGTTTGTTTTGTTTTTGAAGTGCGTTCAATTTCCTTAGGTTCATACTTTGCTCATTCCAAAGTTCTGGCAATGAACAGATTTTTGCAGGTGTTTCTCATTACCTTGAGCCATCCTCCAGCAACAAATGAAGATCCCAAAGGGTCCAATTCTACAGGCTTCACCCAACTCACGTTACTCCAAGAACTCCGTTTCTCGTCAGTCACATTCGAGCGCCCTCGGACCGAGGGCCAGTCCTCTGGCCCGCTCGCTGACAATGTTCGGCTTCCGTTCATTAGCCCTTCACTGGCTGGTAATGTTCGGAAGCTCTGCAGGCGGTTTTCAGTGGTCCTTCCTCAGAAGTGGGGAGTTGAGTCCTTCTTTGGGGTCTGTTCTTAATCTGCAAGCTCCCCGGAAACCTGTTCACATTGGGTGAGCCTGCAGACATTTGAAACACCCGTCACATACCTTCCAGTGCCACAGCAACACACAGGCCACCACAGCACGACAAACTGACAAGTGGCAGTGTCAACAGCACTAAGCAGCAACCACCCAGGGTAACTGGATCGCTCACTTGAGCAGTGGTCTTATCTCAGCTACTTGGTGAGTCTAATGTCCACCCAGGTTTCCTGACTCCCCCAGAACATTATGTATGAGCAGATGGAAACACGCAGGTAAAAGCACTTTGAAAATATAACAAACGAGTACCAATCTAATGGGCTTTGTTGTAAAGATAAGATGAATTAATACTTGCCTCGTGCACATATCAATTGCTCAGTTAATATAAATTACTATTATTACCAATGTTGATTTTCACACTTAAGCCCATAGTCATGCTTTATGCACCAGAAAAATGGCATTTCACCTTGGGAAAATAAGAACACTTAAATTCAATTTTACAGGTATCTGAATTAAGAGCAGTCTTTTAAAATTATTTATACTTTGTTCTTTTTAATTTAGTTCCACTAAACCCAGAAAATGTGTTTTTTTTTTTTAATTTGCGTTTTGCCTGTTTCTTTGATTAAAGGCATTTGTTAGTTGATTGCCCATTCAGAGCAACACGACCTCATGCACTTCTCAAAACTCCCACACGGAGGCAGAGCAGCACCATTAAATTAGCACTACTGTAGCTGCGTTGTTAAGAATGCCACGTTTGCAGCCCTGGACCTCGCTGGATGCTGCAGTTTAATAGGAAACGCCCTGTGCTTTGTTTGAAGTTGTGATGATTACATTTACCAGTCCTTCCCGAAGAACTTTCACGGACTTTTTGCATTCGGCATAATAGGAAAGACTGATTTACTTTTTTTTTTTTTTCTGATGCCTTCCTCTGAGCCAGAAACCCAGCACTGAGTTTAAGACCACCCTTGGGATCTACTGGAGTGACTCAGAAGCGTCTCTTGGGGAGAATCACCAATTTGATATCGCTGCTGATCTTGCCACTAGGCAGAAGTGACATTATAAAGGGATGCATATCAGGCTCCCATGTTCTCAGAGCTCTGGTTTGACCCTCCACAGGGAGCTAGACGCCTTATTGTGGCCTTCTCTACAGCTCGCCTTTTAGCCTCGTTTGTTTAGGCACTAGCGTGTTAAGAAAAGGATATGCACACACCCCAGTGTGTACACACAGATGCACCATATGAGTGTATACATCTACATATGCATGGTTGTGGCTGTTACCGCTTTCCCCCGAAAGTAAGACATCCCCCGAAAATAAGACCTACTTACAGTTTTGCCTTTAGCTGAAATATAAGGCATCCCCCCGAAAATAAGACCTCCCCAATAATAAGGCCTCCCGAAGCTACCGTAACTCTGGACTGTAGTGGTGGGCACCTCCACGCAGCTCACTGTTGGCAGCAGCGCAGCTGGAGCAGACAGGAAGTGCGAGGTCTCTTTTAATCAGAGAGCCCACTCCACCGCCAGTACAAGCTGCCGCCTGCTGCTCTCTCTGCCCTGAGGGAGTTTGGCTGAGCCAGACAGTGAGCCACGTGGAGCAGGCATAGGGCATATTGTGTGGACACACAGGGGTGACTGAGGTAGGGGGGGAATGTCTGATAAAGGGGTGGGGGGGATGTCTGGTGAAGGTGTCCACTGGCACAGAGGTGGGGAGAGGGGGATCACTTAAAATGACAGAGGAGGATCAGAAGGGGTTACAAAATGGCAATCCTCCCTCTGATTCTCCTGTGTCATTTTGATTCCCCCCTCTGATCCTCCTGTGTCATTTTAAGTGACCCCCCTCCCCCAACCCTGATACCCCAGTGTCATTTTTTTTTTACCCCTAGGCATGAACACAAAAAGAAAAAGCTACTCCATAGAGTACAAGAAAAGAATCGTGGGAGACTCTTGGGACCAAAATCTTACTTCTTTCTGCAAAGAGAAGATGTTGAGTATCCGATTGGTCTGAAAATGGCGAGCAGAGTATGGTAACCTCATTGAACAAGTGGACAAGGGAAATGCTAAAAAGCGCAAGTGTGGATTAGGTCGGCAACTATTATTTTTCGAGCTGGGAGACCTGATCTGTGAATGGGTTGTTGACAGGAGAGCAAAGGCTTTGTTTGTGAATAGGGCTCAGATTCAAGAATTTGCCCTTGCAATGGCACCACAGTTAGACATAACCCCCGGAAGACTTCAAAGCATCACAACACTGGCTGGATAATTTCCTTCAGTGAAGTGAACCGTCTTTAGGAAGATCCACAGCATTGTTTAGGCTGAAGATGCTCAAGTTATTAAGCAAGCACTTGCATTCAAGTCCTTTATTGATGATGCTGACTTCTCTAAATACAATCTTTCCAACATGATTGCTGTGGATGACACTGCAGTGCTTGTGGGCCAATCAATCTCAAACAACAATTGAACAGTGGGGTGCCTCCTCAGTGTACATTCTCTCCATTGCTTACAAAAGAAAGTGCAGGTGTTTCCTGTATTTTGGCAATTCATCAAAAACCCCACCTTTAATCATTTCTAAGGGCAAGAAGGAAAAGATTGAATGTGTTTTGGGCATTTTTATTCTTGAAACTGAAAAAGCCTGGGCCACACAAGCAGTTATAAGGAAGTGGGTTGATTTAATGCTGCCGCTTGTTATATGAGGGAGCCAAAGAGGCCTGCTAGTCTGGAATGCAGCCAGCACTCACCGCGCTAAAGACATGAAGACATTTTTTCACGAACGAAAAATAGATGAAATAATGATTCCCGCAGGAATGACGGCCTATCTTCATATTCTTCTTCATGGAAAAATAAGACATCCCCTGAAAATAAGACCTAGTGCATCTTTGGGAGCAAAAATTCATATAAGACACTGTCTTATTTTCAGGGAAACAGGGTAGGTGCCTTCTAGTCAGTGTTGACCTTAAAGTCTAACACTGCCTAGAGCCGCCCCATTTTCACAGTTGTTACATCCCAGTCAGTTTTCATGACCACCGCGTCAATTCCTCTTGTGGAGGCTCTTTCTCATTTTCACTGACCCACTCTTTTTACCAAGCATGCCATTGTGCGCAATTTCTTACTATGACCTTATAGGACAGAGTGAAGGAGCCCTGGTTACATGTTGGCCTAGATCCGCATGGTTGGCTGTTTGAAACTACCAGCAGCTTCTCGGGAAAGTAGAAAGAAGACTGGGCTTTCTACTCCCGTAAACAGTTACAGTCTTGGAAACCCACGTGGGGGTCGCTATACGTCAGGTTTTTTTTGGTTTTGTTTTAAATAGGACAGAATAGTATTGTCCCAGTGTAGTCCTTACAGAAACATACCTTTCTCTTGAGAAGTGGCTCGTAGGTTCGAATCCTTTTGGTGGTTTTCAGAAAAGTTCCCTGAGACACATTTACCTTGCTTTGCATAAAGCCTCAGTCCTTCACCGATGCTGAGATTTTTCTGATTTAATTAAAGAGAAAATGGCTTCCTATTCCTTATTTGAGCAAGACAGATTAAAAAAAACAAAAAACACCAGGTGTTGAACACTTTGCTAGTATGAAGGGTTTCAACCAAGTAAAGGATATAGGTTTGATGAAGCCCAAATTGCAGTTGGGAGATAAGATATAGAAGATCAAGTCTATTGATAAGAAATAACTGTTAGCATTCTGGATTTTTACCACTGTGTTCGGATACACATTTAAATTTTCCAATTCTAAAATTTGATTCTATGGTTTAGTGGATAAAGAGAAAAGAATATATAATCAGATGCTCCATTTTATGACACAGCTCAAAGTGCCTTGATGGATGACTTATAAATGAAAATAATGATTTAAGATACTTTTTTTGCCCCGAATTGATGACTAATGAATAAGTAAGGTATAAAAGGAATAACACTTTTATCTTATTCAATTCTTTTGAAATAAAATACAACTTCCAGAGATTCTTCTCCAACTCTGTGGGCTTAAAAAAAATCTTCTCAAAATAAGGTACTTAGGATAGTAAACCCTCTCATTGCCTATTTTAGAAGTATTAATTATCTGAAAAGCTAGATTTCTTTTTGATTCAAGCAACAAGTAGTCTAAGGACTACCTACTATGTGCAAAGCACAGGGGCTACACAGACAAATCAGAATAGTTTTCTTTGTCCTATACTATACATATTGACTTTATTATAATTTTTGTGTGTGTGTGATTTCTAAGGAAAGTACTAATTGTAGACTATGCTTTGCCTGCTGTTTCTCTCTTGGGATAACAAAATATAGGGAGTGATTTTCTTGTGTGTCCACATAACAGAGCCATAATATCTGCGGCTTCTCAGAAGTCAGAGGCTGTTCTGGGACTATAGTTTCATGTCGGCAGAATCCTGTACACAAACAGCTTCCAAATCCACACCCCTCGCTTTGAACTCTCCTGAATCCCATTCATAAAACTCCAGTTGGTGGAAATGCACTTGAGTATCCTGTTCACCTCAACTGAACTTAGCCATAGCTGCTATTGTCATCTACCTGACTCTTACCTCTGGAAATGTACTTCTCTGGTGGTGAGTGACACCATTCTTGTGTTCACCTAGAGTTGAAACTTCAGAGGCGTCTTAGACTCCCTGCTCCTCGCTCTATCTCATGACCAGTCATCAAAGCCTAGCAAGTCTTACTTCATAGCATTGCTCACTCTGAACGTCCTTTGGCCTCTGGAGTCATCATTCTGGTTCATCTCTTATCTTCTGATTTTCATCCCCTCCACTCTTGACCCTTCATTCTCTAAACGAGCCAACCATCATTTCAGTCGTGCTCCTCTGAGAGCACTTGGTTTCTGAAGGTATCTCTAGGTCAAAGACATTGAGATTCCATTCTTCTTCTGCTCAAGAACATCAAGAACTTCCCTGTCTTTTTAGATAGGGGCACTCCAAAGGAGCATTCAAGGCTTTACACAGTTTGGTTCTAACATACACTTCCCATATTATCTTACATTCCTCCCATGTCAGGATCCTCTACAGCAGGTCTGGCAGTGCCCTCATGGTTTAGTACTCTTCTTGTTTGTTTATCTGTTTTGACTTTCCTAGGTGTTCATATATTAACCACCTTTCCACGTTGAGATCGGATGTCATTTTTTCCCCCAATCAAATATTCCTTGACTTCTCCATTTGCAAGCATCTCTCTGTTGGTGGAATCAATAATATCCATTGATTCTCATCATGTGACATGGACTCATATATAACCTTGTTATGTGTATATGTTTATAATTTTCCCATTAAAATTGAAGCTGTGTATTAGCCTCTGTACCTCTCATCGCAGAAAAAGCAGCTCCCAGTATGCATTTGTTGACCAGCCACTAGATGAATGATTCAGTAAATGCAGAAGGAATAAAGAGGTAGGCCTTGGAGACTCTCAAAGTTCTTCACCTGATTTGGATTACTTTAACAGCAGGAATGGCATTATTTTCTTCCCAGATGCTTACACCGAGTGGTAATCAAATCAGAAAGAAGAGATTGAAAGACATTCTAAGCCTGAGAGGCCAGTCAAGAAATTTCTGCTCAAAGAGCATTTGTTGTCTTACAACTCTGTGAGGCTCAAGTCTTTGAATAGTTGGTGAACCTTTCCAGCATGATGAAAGAGTTTAAGGTTTGCCTTTACCTTGCCAGACTACATGAAAAGCTAAAAGCTATTGACCCTAAACTTCTTAGACTTCTGGGAAGCGCCCACTGCTCTAAAGGCATCAAGCACCCCTTGGCAGTGCATCCATCAGTTTTGACAAATATCCACTTACCCTGTGTTGGCTATTCAGCATTACTGCTTTCAGCTACAGTCTAGGATACCATATCATTAGAGGTACCCAAGGACATGGCACGATTAGAATTATGCAGGCCTATGCATTTATATGCTCAGATGGGCACCCATACATGTTCATAGCATCTATTGAACGATTTTTATGGACGATAGAGCTGTGACGGAAACTGATGGCAGTGTTGTGCACCACACAGACTTAGACATTGGTATGCCATAAGCAGGACAAAATATTTTTTTAAAGGTTGTTTTATTTTTTATTTATTCAGTTGTTTTTTTCTTGAATAATATTTTATTGACATATCTTACTCATTTCAACATATCCCCTCCCTTCCCATACAGTTTTGTTCTTCAATCCCATTGGGTGGGGCTATACAATCATCAATACTATTAACTCGCCTCTCTCCCCTTCACCCCTCCCCCCCCACCTACTTCCTGTACCTTCAGGGAACCCTTACTCCTGTGAGTGTCTCTAAGAGGTCATCTATCTTGACTACCTGGGACTGAGCGATCTTAAATGTTCAAAAGAACATACACAAGTCTAACACGACCAATGAGGTATATCGTGTAGGGACCATGATGGTAAGGGGAGGACATCTTCAAGAAATAGAGGCTGGTTATGTGGTTCATCCATGCCATATTGCACCCTGGATTTATCCTCTGTTCTGTGAGGCCCTACTAAGAGGGACTGAGCATGATGAAATAATGAAGAATTATTTTATTTAGAGATCGATTTTTTAATATGGTGGCTCAAAAAGTGAAATGAAGCATTTGTCTGAAGAGCTTCAGCCTATTACAAGACAGTTGTATGTGTGCACAGTTATGCTATTGCCCCCTGGTACTGCTTCATGTTATGAAGCTGACTTTGAGGAAGTTCTAATTAGGCCACGATTTTACAGTTGGTTTCCTCTACTTCATTTCTTTGACTTCCTCTTCCCTTTCGCAAGTTTTTTTTTTTTTTTTGGAAGCACCGGCATGTTTCATGGATACTGTCATGGCAGGCTAGTCTTCTTGTAAGTATGTTAGTAAGTCAGACAGGTAGGAGGCACGTGAACAAGTGAGTGCATACAATAACTGCAGATGGACGTGTTACTTATTGAGGAAATAGCCAACGACTGAAACTGGGAGGCCAGGAAAGGCTTCTTTGTGAAGGTGATGTGTATGCTGAGACTTGATGGTTGTAAAGAAATAGCTTCAGGAAACATGAACTGTAAAGGATGGAGAAATTTTGAGTGTTTTCCAGCAATGGACGAAGGTCTGTATGCTGGAGCATAAAGAACAAGGAGAGAGTGAACGAGATGAAGTTCAGAGATGGGTGTAATCCAGGTTCTGTAGAGGGAACCTTGAAGGACAAGGTTTGCAGATGGCATTTTAAAGAATTCTAAGTGGAATGGGAAGACCGGCAGTGTTTTAAGCAGGAAGGACATCTGATTTTAAAGGATAAGTCTAGCTTCTGGGAAGTATGGCCATGTGGGGGTGCAGAGGAAAGGGTCAATGCAAGGAAACAGTTAGGACCTATGTAGGCGGAATGTCATCTGTTTGCATGTCCTCACTGCCGTTGAGTAATTTTAGACTCCCAGCGACGACGTAGGTCAGAGCAGAACTGTCCCTTTGGGTCTCAGAGGCTGTCAGTCGTTACAGGAGCAGAAATCCTCCCCTTTCTCCAGAGTTGCAGCTGGTGGATTTGAACTGCTGACATTGTGGTCAGCATCCTACCATGTAACTCATTATGCCACCAGGCCTCCTCCATAATTCACGGCCATCGAGTCAGCACACAGCAGCCCTGTAGGACAGGGCAGACTTATTCCTCTGGGTTTCCAAGACTGTAACTCTTTGCAGGAGTAAAAAGCACGTCACCTTTCTCCTGACACTATTCATCTGAAATTAGCATTCTCACCTTATATTCTGTCCTAGGAAACAGATCGGTATGACTACTGTAAGCGTAAGGCTTAATCAATATGCCAACTCGACATCAGAAGGGAGGGAGGGAGGTTAGTCTCATTATTCTTCTGGCTCTTTTCCTCCAAGGGCTGTGTTCTTTTCTACATTATCCTCCCTCCTGTTGGGTTCTGGAGACTTCTCCTGTGCCTTAATCCTTTTGACCACGGCTGTTCACAGTTCTGCTGCTGCTAGCTGCGTTCCTCCACCCTGTGTTTTAAAGGTAAGCCCTATAGATACACCGAGCCACGTTTCCCACCTCGAGACTACCACTTTGGTACTGAGAGGGCCCTTAGGGAGCAGACCCTCCAGATAGGATTCTGGGATTAGATTTGCCTTCCTCTGGAGAGCCATAGGGATAGCCTTCCTGCCTCCGTGCGGGTAATGGATAATCCCTAGCACATAGTGACATCATAAGCACCGACATTTTATAATAGAAGCATGAAGGTAGACACATACAAATTTGGGTGAAGGAATGTCTTGTTCCTAGCAGCACTGTTTACAACAGCAAAAAGATGGAAACAACATACGTGTCTATCGATGGGTGAATAGATAAACAAACTATGGTTTATATGCGCAATGGAATACTACCAATGCCAAAGAATAGCCATGATTGTGTGAAAGCTCAAAGCAGGGATGAACCTGGAGGACGTTCTGTTGAATTAAATTAGTTAATCACAAAAGGATAAATATTTTATGGGATTATTATAAGAAGTCAAGCTAAGATTTACACACATAAAGAAATATTCTTGAAAGTTACTAGGGGTGGGAGGGAAATCATGAGCTGGAGGGTAGACACAGAGTAATTTGGGTGGAAGGAATGGTAATATACAATAAGGGAGGTCAACACAAAATGATCAAAGCAAAGAAAGACATTGGAAGGAACACATGAACTCAAAATCATTTAAAGGTGAGGCTGATTGGTCTGATGAAGACCGGTGGAACCCTTGAGACCATGGTCCTTAGACACCCCTTAGGCCGGGAACTGAACTTACTCTTGTGCCTCCTCTTTCAGTCAAATAGACAAGAATATAGGGTGAATACTACCAGTAAAGAGGTATTAAAGGCAATGAAGGTAAATATGAGGACCAATACAACATTGCAATAACAATAACAATAACAATAACAATATTTGTCTATGAGTGGGAAGGCGTGGGAAGGTGAATTGAATGGGCTTGCACCCATGAATATATACGTGCTTGACAGGATATTTCTACATATGTATTTATATGAGCTACAAATGTTTACATGACTGTAGTTGAGCATACAGGTGACACAATTATAAAAACTTCTTATCCACAGCCAAGCATCTTTCTTTTTCTTTAGTGTAGTTTTTCCCCCAAATTAGTTTATTTTAAACAGTTTCCCTGACATACAATTCACATACCATACATTTCAGCCATCCAATCACATTCATAAGAGCTGTGCGGCCATCACCACAGTCAATTCCAGGACACGTCTACTTCCTTGTACTAGTTGTCATTAGCTCCCCATTTCCCACCAGCCTCCTCTGCCGTGTCCCTTTGAATCCATTAATCCAGTTCTTTTCTCCATAGGTTTACCTAATCTGGGGTTCATGTACTCAAAAACATACAAAACCGAGACAAAATCCAAACAACTGGCTCAACAACAAGGACAAACTGAAACGGAGAAAAACCTCAACTAAAAATTGAGTAGAAAATATTGAAAACTGGAGCAATTTTACATCGCACCAGGAGGGATCTCAATGACTATAACCGCAGCAGTCCACCCTGCACTGTACTCTGTCGTCTGACAGCAAGACCGTTCCCATCTCTGCTCCACAGCCAGAGGGGGCTTATCAGAGGCTTGATCCACATGGTGGGCCCTGTGAATGGGTTTTGGGCATTCCCTGCCATCTGCAGCCTTCTGCAAACCGAGTCTTCAGAATTTCAGCTCGAATAGCAATCTCTTCTCTGGGTTACAAGCAACATCTTGAGGGAACGATCACTGGGCATAGAGGCTCAGGAGCGTAGTCGCAGGGTACCTCAGAGTTGGGTCATGGCTCACAAAGACAAGGTAATTCATCCTGTTTTGGTGAACAGACACTGCAGTCTTAGCCGTTTGTACGCGGCCATTTAAGGTGAAACTTACGAGCCTCTCTCTACGTGGGGTTAAAAAGAGTGAACAAAATCAAAGCTGCTAAAAAACAAGTAGTCCAAATTGGGAGAAAAATATGGAAACCAAACTCTAAATCATAAAAAAGACCAGGTTTACCGGTCTGATAGAGACTGAGGGATCCCTGGAGACTCTCTATGGTACTTGAACACATTCATAAGATGAATGAGCCTGTGGCTCATCCTTCAAGCAAATGACAGACAAGCCTGGAGAGTGAACACCACCACCAGGGAGGGCAGCACGCATCCATTAGGAGGGAGTCAGCAAAGTGCGGCTCGAGAGCCATATGAGGCTCTTTCAGTCAGTACACATGGCTCTGAAATAAAATGGAAAAAAATGAAAGGATATTATTCAGATAATGGTGATTTTATTTGTTTGTAAAAATATATTTATGCTTTTTTCCGCAACGGGTTTGCCGCCTGAATGTAGGTGTCGGTGAAAACCATGCTAAAAACCTAAGTCAGAATGCGAAAGGAAAAGACCCATATCAACGTCGTCGTCATTGCACATGTTGATTCTGGCAAGTCCACCCCCACCGGTCACCTGATCTGCAAATGTGGTGGGATCGACGAAAGAACCATCGGAAACTTCGAGAAGGAAGCTGCTGAGATGGGGAAGGGCTCCTTCAAGTCTGCCTGGGTCTCGGATAAGCTGAAAGCCGAATGGGAGCGTGGCATCGCCATTGATACCTCCCTGTGGGAATTTGAGACCAGCAAGTACTATGTGACCATCGTCAATGTCCCCAGACACAGGGACTTCATTGAAAACACGGTGACAGGAACAGCGCAGGCTGACCGTGCTGCCCTCCTCGTTGCTGCTGGTGTGGGCGAATTTGAAGCTGGTCTCGCCAAGAATGGGCAGACCCGCGAGCACCCCTTCTGGCTTATACACTGGGTGTGAAACAGCTCAGTGTTGGTGTTAACAAAATGGGTTCTCCTGAGCCGCTCTACAGCCAGAAAAGGTAGGAGGAAACCATTAAGAGAGTCAGTAGCTACATTGAGAAAATTGGCTACAACCCTGACACAGTAGCATTTGTGCCAATTTCTGGTTGGCATGGTGACAACATGCTGGAACCAAGTGCTCACATGCCTTGGTTCAAGGGGTGGAAGGTTACCCATAAGGATGGCAATGCTGGTGGAACTATACTACTGGAAGCTCTGGATTGCATCATGCCACCTGCTCGCCCAACTGACAAGCCCCTGCGCCTGCCTCTCCAGGACATCTACAAGGTTGGTGACCTTGGCACTGTCCCTTTGGGCAGAGTGGAAACTGGGGTTCTGAAACCTGGTATGGTGGTCACCTTTGCGCCAGTCAACATTACCACTGAAGTGAAGTTTGTTGAAATGCAGCATGAAGCTTTGAGTGAAGCTCGACCTGGGGACGATGTCGGCTTCCATGTCAAGAAAGTCTCTGTCAAAGATGTTCGCCGTGGCAATGTGGCTGGTGACGGCAAAAATGACCCACCAATGGAAGCAGCTGGCTTCACTGCTCAGGTGATCATCCTGAACCATCCAGGCCAAATCAGTGCTGACTACGCGCCTGTGCTGGATTGTCACCCTGCCCACATTGCTTGCAAGTTTGCTGAGCTCGATTGATCGCCATTCTGGCAAGAAGTTGGAAGGTGGCCCCAAATTCTTGAAGTCTGGTGATGCTGCCATTGTTGACGTGGTACCTGGCAAGCCCATGTGTGTGGAAAGCTTCTCTGAGTATCCTCCTCTGTGGGTGTCGTCAGGGCAGTGGACAAAAAGGCTGCTGGGGCTGGCAGGGTCACCAAGTCTGCCCAGAAGGCTAAGTGAATATTACCCATCACACCTTCCACTCCAGTCTTAATCAGGGGTGGGAGAACGATCTCAGTGCTGTTTGTCTCAATTGGCCATTTAAGTTTCATAGGACAAGACTGGTTGATGATAACAATGCATCGTAAAACTTTCAGAAGGAAAAGAATGTTTGTGGACCATGTTTCTTTTTTGTGTGGCAGTTACTAGTTTTTAAAATCAGTGCTTTTTAAATGGAAAACAACTTGACAAAAAATTTGTCACAGAATTTTGAGACTCATTAAAACAAAGTTTAATGAGAATATGTATATTTATGACTCTCAAATGATTTTTAAGTTGTGGTGAGGGACAGGTTAGACTCTTCTGTCTCGAAAGTTTGCCGACCCCTGCTCTTGAGCAATCAGCCACCTGAGACAAAAGGACAGCGTTTCCCCATGGATAAAGCTTAGGAGGCTGGGTTGGAGAAACAAGAGATGACGGGTAGCAGGACGCATGAGGAGGTGGAAGGAGTGCTGTTACACTGTGGGCTTGCAATCAGTGTTAGGGGAAAAAAAAATGTATTGGATTGCTGAATAAAAAAACAATTTGCACCGGGAGGGTGGAGGGAAGGTGGGGTAGAAAGGGGGACCAATCACAAGGATCTACATATACCCTCCTCCCTGGGGCATGGACAACGGAAGGGTGGGTGAAGGGAGATGTCGGACAGTGTAAGATATGACAAAATACTAATAATTTATAAATTATCAAGGGTTCATGAGGGACGGGGGAGTGGGAAAATGAGAAGCTGATACCAAGGGCTCAAGTAGAAAGCAAATGTTTTGAAAATGATGGTGGCAACAAATGTATAAATGTGCTTGACACACAATGAATGGCTATATGGATTGTGGTGAGTTGTACGAGCCCCCAATAAAATGATTTAAAAAAAGAAGACTAACGAGGGCAGTCTATGTAGCGGCAGAGGGCCCGGTGTCCAGCCCCCAGGGGATGCTGGCTGGAGAGCATGCGCAGAGCCTCGGTTTTTCTGTGGCGCCAGCTTGCTCGTTTCCTTGCTTCCTCTTCTCCTTTGCGGTGGCATCTCAGTTGCTTGTCTCACCAGCCCAGGTGAGTCCTGAACGCGGGGAGCTCGGTCATCACCTGCAGCTGCTTGCTACAATTCATTCTCGCCTGCTTTACTCACGGACAATTTGGCCATTGTGGTGAAAGAGGGAAGCAAGAACTCTATCATGGTCCAATTCAAATTCAGAAGCAGCACTGGTATCAATTGCGGGTACTGGGGAGGAAAAAAATGAGAGGAGTAACTAAAAAGGGAGAGCAAAAGAGCCTCAGGGAATCTTGAGACCGTTTAAAAACATCTTTTTGCCCTCTCGGGAAAAATATGTCAGGGCTAAAAAAGACGCAGGTGTTTGAAAAAGCCCCAAACCAACCAAAATAAAATCCTAAATGGTAACACATTATATATCAAAGAGTTGTTTTACGGGAAAAAGCATCTCTCCAGAAAATGTGAATATTACTCAATTGAAAGGAACTGGAAAACCCACCAGACGAAGACAAGCAGGGCAGTGTCGACCCAAGAAACAAAGCCAGCTGTGGTTTGCATGGGGTGTCCACGGCACCACAGGGAGAAAAGTACGCTGTCCACTGGCTTCATTGATCGCTGTGATGGAAAAGATGGGTTTATACCACCGGACAATTTGTGGGTACAGCAATTTGGCCACCAAATGTAGGAGGCCTAGGCCTTGCGAAATTGCTGTGGTCTAGGGAGCCAACAGGCCTAAATGTCTGTTTTTGGTGAAGGGGTTTATAAGAGAATAAACTTCCAGCACTTCCAGCTACAGAAACACAAGAAGAGGAGCTGATGACCTTGAACAAGGACTCTGTAGTTTGAATTACTTTATATCGATGGCCCTAACGGAAGGGGGTTTTGTTTTCCAAGAGACATCTGGTGATGGCTGGAGACGTTCTGGCATCCTACTAAGTAGAGGCCGTGGATGGCACTTCATATCTTACAATGCGAAGGGCAGCCCACCCTGCCCTGTCCCCTCACCCAAGAAAGAACCAGCTGCCCTCCAATGTCAAAAGTGCCCAAGTTGTGAAACTTTTCTTCAGATGATCTCTTTGAGAACTGATTATTTTAGATTAGGTGAATTGTACTTGAATCCAACTACTTACATTTGGAAAAGAAATGAGTCCCTTAACAAGATGTTATTGCAGTAAGTTTTGTTTCATATCCAACCAACGGATATACTGTGGTGTGTGAATTTTAGGAGGAATAGGGAAGACATATTGCATGAAGAGGCAATTTGGGGTTTCACAATTTGCTCTGGATGAGTCGTGGCTTGGGTGATAGACCTATGGCTCATTTTGGTTTGACTGTCGAAACATTTCTCTGGGCCTATGAGTACTGAAAAATGACTCCAAGGTCCCAAATGAATCAAATGCAGTCATTGAATTACAGGGTCTTGTGTGTGTGTGTGACTTTGTTTTTCTTTTTTTCTCCTCCAAGTTTGCCTCTGGTATATAATCTTTTTCTGACCTACATGTTACTTCTTTGAAGGGTAATGTTCACTTCAAAAGCATCGAAGTGTTTCCCCACCCCATCTGAAACTGGGAAAATTACAATCTCTGCTTTTAGAGAGTTTGAAATATAAACTCTGCCCAGCTGTAGGGGCAATGTGGAAATGGATCGATCACAGTTTGAAAGATCAAGCTAGACGGACACAATCACTGGCCAAGAAATAGACTTGATCCCACTATTCCATTGTCATTATGAGCTATTAGAAAATTGAAGAAGCATCTCCCGGGCTGCTTAGGAAGTATACCAATTCCCCACTTCCTTCCATTTCTGGATGCTTCTCAGAAATGGAACTGCACAGAGGGAGAAAATAGAATCAATGTGGCTCCCTCGGTGAGGGTGAGGGAGAGTTCTGTGGTAAATAACTGAGTGAGCTCACTGTACATTCTGTAGATCTCTCCTCTAGCATCATATTCTTTTGAATGCAAACTCAAAGTGAGGGGAAAAACATCCCTGATGCTCATCTCAGACTTGTCCTTTATGACAGCCCCGTGGGAGGATTAATACATGTTATGAGGTTTCCTGACGAATAAAGGCACTTTATAGAGTGAATAGAAGTAGTTTTAATAGATACAAATACCATTTTCCTCAACATAAGTTCTGAATTTTCCCTCAGAGTTGGGAAAACCAGTTAGTCATTTTATTGTAGTCGACCCCAGCGTGAATGGCAGCCCACGGGTCCCGTTTGCAGTGCTGGCAGCTGCTCCATGTCCATGCTCACTGTATGGGTACAGGAGGGTAAGTCAAGCACACTGCCACAAAATCACAGACATCTTTCTGCAATAAAAATATCCACACTGGAAGTTCTTCACGTAGCCTCTGTCTAGCTCTGCATGCTTCTGAAGGCTGTGTTTCCAGCTCTCTCATCCTTCCCTGAAGAATTCTGCACTCTTCAGTTTATATATTGGATGAAGGCTGGGGTGGTAGCGACTGTGAATAATATTTCCTGCTTATTTATATAGAGAATAATAAGGTGGATAGAACCTATACAATTAGCATAGACTTAAAAAATTAGTTTATTTTTAACAGATTTACCAACATACAATTAGCATATCATACCTTTTATTAGTTCAATCACATTCATAAGAGTTGTGGACACCAGCCTGTGTGATCATGAGGTGTTGACGGGATCAGATATCAGGTATCAAAGGATCTAAAACAAACAACTATATCAATGCGAATGAGCGGGGTTGGAGTGAAGACCCCAAAGCCCATCTGTAGACAATTGGATATCCCCCCACAGAAGAGTTATAAGGAAGGGATGATTCAACCAACGTGCAGTATAGCATCAATGAAACATACATCATTCCTCTAGTTCCTGAATGCTTCCCCCACCCCCACCCCACTATCATGACCCAGGTCTACCTTACAAATCTGGCTAGGCCAGAGAACACACATTAGTATAGATAAGAGCTCTCGACACATGGCATTCAGGACAGATAAACCCCTCATGATCAATAGTGGGAATAGCAATATCATGAGGGTAGGAGGATGGTAGGGGAGAAGGAAGGGAGAAAGAGGGGGAATCCATCATGAGGTTGGATATTTAGCCTCCCCACCCTGAAGGGGACCAATAACAGAAATGTGGGTGAAGGGAGACAACGAACAGTTTAAGATATGAAATAATAACAATATGTAATTGATCAAGGGTTCACATGGGTGGGAAGGGGGGGGAGGGAGGGGAGAAAAGAGGAGCTTATACCAAGGGCTTAAGTAGAAAATGTTTTGGCAGTGATGATGGCAACAGACATACAAATATGCTTGATACAGTTGATGTATGGAATGTTATAAGATTTGTAAAATCCCCCAATAAAATGATTAAACAAAAAAGAGTTGTGGAACCATCACAGCTATCAATTTCTGTATATTATTCTCTCCTTGTCTTCATTATTATCATCTCTCCATTTTCCACCCATCTCCTCTGCCCCATCCCTTTGAAACTATTAATCCAGTTGTTGTCTGCATAGGTTTACCTATCCTGGGTTTCATATACAGAAAAGCATATGGACCCAAGACAAAATACAACAATGGTCCACCAACAAGAACCGAATAAATCAGAAAAAAATTCCAATCACAAATAAAGCAGAAAGCATAAAAAAAATGGAATAATTATATAATAGATCAAGAGGGAGATCAAATGACAACCAAGTGTCACTTTTTGGCCTGATTACAGCTGCAGTAAACCTCCCTATGAGTGACTCTGTCTGATGACCATTCTCAGCCCTGGTCCATAGTAAGAGGGGATTCACCTGCATGGGGGACCCTGCAAATGGATTTTGGACTTCCATTGTAATCCATAGCCTTCTGAAAACTGGGTATTCAGAATTTATACTCAAATACCATCCCCCCTATGGGCTTGGTTTTTATTATTTACAATCCTTGGATCACACAGGGTGATGTGCTTCTTAGCTGACACCTCAGTTAAATGGCTATTTGTTTGACAACAAGCCTTTAAAACCCCAGATGCTATTCTTTTTGGTAGCCAGGCACCATCTAGTTTCTTCACTACATTTTGCAACAGCACCATATCTTCAGTGATCTCTTCATGGGGGGCAGGAATTGAGCAGGGCCAGGTCATAAGAACTACTTTTTCTTAGATTAGGGTAATGATTAAGTGTGAGCTCAAAATCCATTCTAATATCAATGGTTTATATATGTTTCTGGGCTTATATATGTTTCCGGGACATATGGTAGTTCTATTGATGTTACCATTAATTTACCCAATAGTAATTAAAAACACTGTCAAGAAGAAGAAAGTATACATGCATGCTGTTAGTGACATCAAGTTGGTTCTGACTCAGAACCCTATACAACAGAACATAAGCACGTTAGCTTATATGGCAGAGGAGAAATTAAGGCTGTGGATGGAATTAAGGTTTTAATGATTTAACCTTAAAATAGGGAGATCGTGCTCTGTTCACTGCCCTCCTCACAATTGTTCTTGGGTTGGAGCCCGTATTAGCAGCCCCTGTGTCAGCCCATCTCATTGAGGGCCTTCCTCTTTTTTGTTGTCTCTTCACTTCACCCAGCAGAGTGTCCTTCTCCAGGGACTGCTTTCTCCTAGTACATGTCCAAGTACGTGAGAGGAAGCTTTGCCATCCTGGCTTCTCGGAAGCATTCTGGTTGCGTATGTGTCTATCAGTTTGTCCTTCTGCGATGACTTATGTGATGCTGAAAGCCATGTCACCAGTATTTCAAATACCAGCAGGGTCACCCAAAGTGAATGGGTTTCAGCAGAACTTCCAGACTAAGCAGAGACAACAAGGAAGGAATAGGCTGTTCACTTCAGAGAAATGAGCCACCGAAAACAGCATCCAAACATTGTCAGCTATACATGTATAGAACTGTTTTTTTAGACCAAAGTACATGGATTGTTGACTTGTACAGATGAACAATTTAGGTGACTGGACACAATTTATATAAATAATGAAGCTTGGTGATAGGGCAAAACTGTCAATAATGTTCATTCATAAAGCTAGAACTAGACTAAACATGATAGATTTTTTATACAATAAAAACATACACTTCAATTTTTCTTGTATTTTGTAAATAAGGTTGTGCCACTATTATTAATTCTACTGATTGACTGTAGTATTAAAAAATGGCGCGGAGGGAGGGTGAGGACCAGCCCCCACCCGCTGCTACTCCTACGAGTTCAGTAATACTACTTCTGGGTTC